>NC_041391.1:637365348-637415345 GCF_002162155.2 Triticum dicoccoides
ATATCAAGATCTTTCCAACCCGAGGTGCTTGCCAAAGGATAAAATATAAAAAGGAAAGGTGAAGATCACCATGACTCTTGCATACAAGACAAAAAATAAAAGATAGGCCCTTCGCAAAGGGAAGTAGAGGTTGTCATGTGCTTTTATGGTTGGATGCACGAAATCTTAATGCAAAAGAATGTCACTTTATATTGCCACTTGTGATATGGACCTTTATTATGTAGTCCGTCACTTTTATTGCTTCCATCTCACAAGATCGTATAAAGTTTATTTTCTCCACACTAATAAGTCATACATATTTAGAGAGCAATTTTTATTGCATGCAACATGACAACTTACTTGAAGGATCTCACTCAATCCATAGGTAGGTATGGTGGACTCTCATGGCAAAACTGGGTTTAAGGGTATTTGGAAGCACAAGTAATATCTCTACTTGGTGCAAAGGATTTGGCTAGCATGAGAGGGAAAGGCAAGCTCAATATGTTAGATGATCCATGAAAATATACTTTATTTCGGATATAAGAAAACATAACCCATTACGCTATCTTCCTTGTCCAACATCAACTCTTTAGCAATGTCATATTTTAATGAGTGCTCACAATCATAAAAGATGTCCAAGATAGTATATTTATACGTGAGAACCTCTCTTTATTTATTACTTCCTATTAATTGCAACGATGACCAAAACTATGTTTGCCATCTCTCAACAACTTTTATTCATCATACTTCCTATATGTGAAGTCATTCCTCTCCATAAGGTTTATGTGATCTCTTTATTTCTTTTTATTTTATTCCCTCAAGATCATAACAAGAAAGCAAGGCCCTTGACTCAACACTAATATTTATTATATATAGCTCACGGACTCGATTACATAGAGGGATCATAAAGCAAAACTCAAAACTAGGTCATTCTAAAACTTTATTCTACTAGATCAAGATATTACTAAAAGGATCGAATCTAAGAAAAATGGTAAAGATAGGGGTGTGATGATACGATACCGGGGCACCTTCCCCAAGCTTGGCAGTTGCCAAGGGGAGTGCCCATACCCATGTGATTATGTCTCCTTTGCGGGTGAAGAAGGTGGTGATGATGATGGATAGTCGCACATCGAGCGTAGGAGCTCTTCCAATTTGCGGATAATGCCCTTGAGTGTGATGATATGATCCTTCAAAAAAATATTTTCATGTGTAAGATACTTGTTTTGTATGCGAGCTAACTCAATCATCTTGAAAGCTTCAATCTCAGCTGGGGTAAAGAGGTCGGGAAGAGGTTGGATGTCTTCTTCTCCCGCCGGAGCTTGATCCTCCATAACCTTTTTGATCATATCCTTGTTGTTGATCTCCCCGGGTTCTTCTCTCTCCAGCTCCATCTTCATCAGCCAAGCATCGTTGCCTTCATTGTTGGAGGAGGGTGACGACATGATGCTTGGCCTTGACAAATCTGACAGAAAACAGCTCGAAACAAAAACAGAGGATATTTGCGTGATACGATGGTCAAAACCTTCAGGAGATTATAAAAGGAATTTTTACCAACCGAAAGAATTATAGTGCAAGAAAACGGAGTCCGGAGAGCACATGAGGTGCCCACAAGGCAGGGGGGCGCGCCCAGGGGGATAGGGCGCGCCCTCCACCCTCGTGGATGACTCGTGTCCTTCCCGGACTACTTCTTATTTTCCTATTTTCTTAAATATTCCAAAACAGAGAAAAATGCTATTAGAACTGTTTTGGAGTCGGTTTACTTACCGTACCATATACCTATTCCTTTTCGGAGTCTGAAACGTTCTGGAAAGTGTCCCTTATGTATTCCTCCGGGGTTACAGTTTCAATCACATTAGTTTCAACATTTATGGGATTACCTGAGATATAATGTTTGATCCTTTGACCGTTCACCACCCTTGGACAGCTGCCTTTGAAGTTGTTGATTTTTATGGCACCAGAATGATAGACTTGCTCGATAACGTAAGGGCCTTCCCATTTAGAGAGAAGTTTCCCTGCAAAAAATCTTAAACGAGAGTTGTATAATAGAACATAATCACCTACATTAAACTCACGCTTTTGTATCATTTTGTGATGCCATCTTTTAACTTTTTCTTTAAACAGTTTGGCATTCTCATAGGCTTGAGTTTTCCATTCATCAAGTGAGCTAATGTCAAATAACCTCTTCTCACCGGCAAGTTTGAAATCATAATTGAGCTCCTTAATGGCCCAATATGCCTTATGTTCTAGTTCAAGAGGTAAGTGACATGCTTTTCCATAAACCATTTTATATGGAGACATACCCGTATGATTTTTATATGTAGTTCTATAAGCCCATAATTCATCATCAAGTTTCTTGGACCAATTCTTTCTACATCTATTAACAGTCTTTTGCAAAATTAATTTAAGCTCTCTGTTACTTAATTCTACTTGGCCACTAGACTGTGGGTGATATGGAGATGCAATTCTATGATTAACATCATACTTAGCAAGCATTTTACGAAAAGCACCATGAATAAAATGTGAACCACCATCAGTCATTAGGTATCTAGGGACTCCAAACCTCGGAAAAATAACTTCTTTAAGCATCTTAATAGAGGTGTTATGATCGACACTACTAGTTGGAATAGCTTCTACCCACTTAGTAACGTAATCAACAACAACTAAAATATGTGTATACCAATTGGAGGAAGGAAACACTCCCATATAATCAAATCCCCAAACATCAAATGGTTCAGTAACAAGAGAATAATTCATAGGCATTTCTTGACGTCTACTAATATTACCAATTCTTTGACATTCATCGCAAGACAAGACAAACTTACGGGCATCTTTGAAGAGAGTAGGCCAATAAAAACCGGATTGCAATACCTTATGTGCAGTTCTATCTCCAGCGTGGTGTCCTCCATATGCCTCGGAGGGACACTTGCGTAGGATCTGTTCCCGTTCATGCTCTAGTACACAACATCTAATAACACCATCTACTCCTTCTTTATAAAGGTATGGGTCATCCCAGAAGTAATGTCTTAAATCATAGAAAAACTTTTTCTTTTGCTGGTATGTGAAACTAGGTGGTATAAATTTAGCAACAATGTAATTAGCATAATAAGCATACCATGGAGCAGTACGAGAAGCATTTATGACAGCTAATTGTTCATCAGGAAAGCTATCATCAATAGGTAGTGGTTCATCAAGAATATTCTCTAACCTAGACAAGTTGTCTGCAACGGGGTTCTCAGCAGCCTTTCTCTCAATAATATGCAAATCAAATTCTTGTAGTAGGAGAACCCATCTAATAAGTCTAGGTTTAGCATCTTTCTTTTCCATAAGATATTTAATAGCAGCATGATCAATGTGAACAGTTACTTTAGAATCAACAATATAAGGTATGAACTTATCACAAGCAAATACAACTGCTAAGAATTCTTTTTTAGTAGTACCATAATTTCTCTAGGCACTGTCTAGAGTTTTACTAGCATATTGAATAACATTTAGTTTCTTATCAACTCTTTGTCCTAAAACATCACCTATAGCGTAATCACTAGCATCGCACATAATTTCAAAGGGTAAGTTCACATCAGGTGGCTGAACAATAGGTGTAGAAATCAAAGCTTTCTTAAGTATTTCAAATGCTTCTACACAATCATCATCAAAGACAAAAGGAATATCTTTTTGTAAGAGATTAGTCAGAGGCCTAGAAATTTTAGAGAAGTCCTTAATGAACCTCCTATAAAAACCGGCATGACCAAGGAAACTTCTTATACCTTTAATGTCCTTGGGACATGACATCTTTTCAATAGCATTAACTTCAGCTTTATCAACTTCAATACCTCTTTCAGAAATTTTATGCCCCAAGACAATACCTTCAATAACCACAAAGTGGCACTTTTCCCAATTCAAGACAAGACTAGTATCTTTGCATCTCTGCAAAACTCGTTCAAGGTTGCTCAAGCAATCATCAAAAGAAGATCCATAAATGGAGAAATCATCCATGAAAACCTCAACAATCTTTTCACAAAAGTCAGAGAATATAGCCATCATGCATCTTTGAAAGGTAGTAGGTGCATTACATAAACCAAAAGGCATACCTCTATAAGCAAAAGTACCAAAAGGGCAAGTAAAAGTGGTCTTTTCTTGGTCTTCTGCTGACACAGGTATTTGAGAGAAACCAGAGTAACCATCTAGAAAGAAAAAAATGTGTATGCTTGGATAATCTTTCTAGCATTTGATCAATAAAAGTCAAAGGGTAATGATCCTTTTTAGTAGCTTTATTTAATTTACGAAAATTAGTTACCATCCTATAACCTGTAACAATTCTTTGTGGGATCAATTCATCTTTATCATTAGGAACGACAGTAATACCTCCCTTCTTAGGGACACAATGGATATGACTTACCCACTGACTATCAGCAACGGGATAAATTATACCTGCTTCCAGGAGCTTTAGTATTTCTTTTCTTACCACTTCTTTCATCTTAGGATTTAACCGCCGTTGGTGATCAATAACTGGTTTGGCGTCTTTCTCCAATTTTATTTTGTGTTGGCACAGAGTGGGAATAATGCCCTTAAGATCATCAAGAGTATATCCAATAGCAGCACGGTGCTTCTTCAGAGTTTTCAATAATTTCTCCTCTTCCTACTCTGAAAGGTTAGCACTAATAATAATAGGATATATCTTCTTTTCATCAAGATAAGCATATTTAAGAGTATCAGGTAGTGGTTTAAGCTCAAACACGGGACCGCCCTTGGGTTGTGGAGGATCCCCTAAAATTTCAACAGGCATGTTGTGTTTCAAAATTGGTCTCTGTTTAAAGAATACTTCATCTATCTCCCTTCTTTCATTCATAAACATATCATTTTCATGGTCTAGCAAATATTGTTCTAACATATCATTAGGAGGAACGACAATAGAAGCAAGACCAATAATTTCATCTTTACTAGGCAACTCTTTATCATGGGGTTGTCTACAAAATTTAGCAAAATTAAACTCATGAGACATATTCCCCAAACCAATAGTAATAACATCCTTTTCGCAATCTATCCTAGCATTAATAGTATTCAAGAAGGGTCTACCAAATATGATGGGACAAAAGCTATCTTGTGGGGAACCAAGAACAAGAAAATCAGCAGGATATTTAACTTTCCCACACAAAACTTCAATGTCTCTAACAATCCCAACAGGTGAAATAGTGTCTCTATTGGCAAGCTTAATTGTAATATCAATTTCTTCTATCTCAACAGGTGCAATATCATGCATAATTTCTTTGTATAAGGAATAAGGTATTGCACTAGCACTAGCACCCATATCACATAAGCCGTGATAACAATGATCTCCTATTTTAACGGAAATAACAGGCATGCCTACAACAGGTCTATGTTTATTCTTAGAATCGGGTCTAGCAATTCTAGCAGCTTCAAATAACATGCCCATCAATATTATCAGCCAAGAGATCTTTAAACATAGCAATACTAGGTTCAACTTTAATATGCTCAGGTGGTGTAGGTGTTTTAGTATTACTCTTACGAACCACAGTTGAAGCTTTAGCATGATCCTTTATCCTAACAGGGAAAGGTGGTTTCTCAATATAAGTAGTAGGAACAATAGGATCATTATAAGTGATAGCCTTTTCTTCAACTTTAATAGGTGCAACTACTTTTACTTCAGAGGGAGCATTATATTTAAACCACTTCTCCTTAGGGAGGTCAACATGAGTAGCAAATGATTCACAGAAAGAAGCTACTATCTCAGAGTCAAGTCCATATTTAGTGCTCAATTCACGAAAAGCATCGGTATCCATAAAAGATTTAACACAATCAAACTTAGGTGTCATACCCGACTCCTTACCTTCGTCGAGATCCCAATCTTCAGAGTTGCATTTAATTCTTTCCACCCATCTGAATTCAATAGTCTTCATCATAAAAGAACCAGTACAAGAAGTATCGAGCATGGAGCAATTGTTGAGAGAAAGCCGAGCATAATTTTTTTGAATAATCATTTCTCTGGAGAGCTCATGATTGGGGCATGAATATAACATTGACTTAAGCCTCCCCCAAGCTTGAGCGATGCTTTATCCTTCGCAAGGCCTAAAATTATATATGTAATTACGATCACGATGAACAAGATGCATAGGATAAAACTTCTGATGAAATTCCAATTTCAATTGGTTGTAGTTCCATGATCCCATATCATCACATAGCCTAAACCATGTCAATGCCTCTCCCTTCAAAGATAAAGGGAAGACCTTCTTCTTGATAACATCCTCGGGCATACCTGCAAGCTTAAATAATCCACAAACATGATCCACATAGATTAGGTGCAAGTCGGGATGCAATGTTCCATCTCCTATAAAAGGATTAGCTAGCAGTTTCTCTAGCATACCCGAAGGAATTTCAAAGCAAACATTTTCAGTAGGTTCAGTAGGTTGAGGAGCAACTCTTTGCTCTACTAGTCAGGGTGTAGATACCCCGAACAAGCCCCTCAAAGGATTATGTTCCATAGTAACAAGTGACAGTAAATTTTAGCACACTATATAAATTTTTCCTTACCAAGTTCCACTTACCAAAGGCGCTTCACTCCCCGGCAACGGCGCCAAAAAAGATTCTTGATGACCCACAAGTGTAGGGGCTCTATCGTAGTCCTTTCGATAAGTAAGAGTGTCCAACCCAACGAGGAGCGGAAGGAAATGACAAGAGGCTTTCAGTAAGGTTTTCTCTGCAAGCACTGAAATTATCAGTAATAGATAGTTTTGTGATAAGGTAATTCATAACAGGTAACAAGTAATAAAAGTAAATAAGGTGCAACAAGGTGGCCCAATCCTTTTTGTAGCAAAGGACAAGCCTGGACAAGTTCTTATATAGAGAAAAGCACTCCCGAGGACACGTGGGAATTATCATTAAGCTAGTTTTCATCACGCTCATATGATTCGCGTTCGTTACTTTGATAATTTGGTATGTGGGTGGACCGGTGCTTGGGTACTTCCCTTTCTTGGACAAGCATCCCACTTATGATTAACCCCTATTGAAAGCATCCACAACTACAAATGAAGTATTAAGGTAAACCTAACCATAGCATGAAACATATGGATCCAAATCAGCCCCTTACGAAGCAACACATAAACTAGGGTTTAAGCTTCTGTCACTCTAGCAACCCATCATCTACTTATTACTTCCCAATGCCTTCCTCTAGGCCCAAACAATGCTGAAGTGTCATGTAGTCGACGTTCACATAACACCACTAGAGGAGAGACAACATACATATCATCAAAATATCGAACCAATACCAAATTCACATGACTACTTATAGCAAGACTTCTCCCATGTCCTCGGGAACAAACGTAACTACTCACAAATCATATTCATGTTCATAATCAGAGAGGTATTATTATGCATTAAGGATCTGAACATATGATCTTCCACCGAATAAACCAACTAGCATCAACTACAAGGAGTAATCAACACTGCTAGCAACCCACATGTACCAATATGAGGTTTTGAGGCAAAGATTGAATACAAGAGATGAACTAGGGTTTGAGAGGAGATGGTGCTGGTGAAGATGTTGATGGAGATCGACCCCCTCCCACTGATAGGATCGATGGTGATGACATTGGTGATGATTTCCCCCTCCCGGAGGGATGTTTCCTCGGCAGAACAGCTCCGCCAGAGCCCTAGATTGATTCTGCCAAGGTTCCGCCTCGTGGCGGCGGAGTTTCTACCCGAAAGCTTTCTTATGAATTTTTCCAGGGTAAAAGCCTTCATATAGTAGAAGATGGCCACCAGAGAGCTGCCAGGGGCCCACGAGGCAGGGGGGCGCACCCAGGGGGGTAGCGCGCCCCCACACTTGTGGACAGAGTGTGGGCCCCCTCTGGTACTTTCTTTGCCCAATATTTTTTATTAATCCCAAAAAAAACTTTCGTGGAGTTTCAGGACTTTTGGAGTTGTGTAGAATAGGTCTCTAATATTTGCTCCTTTTCCAGCCCAGAATCCTAGCTAACGGCATTCTCCCTCTTCATGTAAACTTTGTAAAATAAGAGAGAATAGGCATAAGTATTGTGACATAACGTGTAACAACAGCCCATAATGCAATAAATATCGATATAAAAGCATGATGCAAAATGGACGTATCCGCGTCTGTCTTCCTCTTGAAGACCCATTTATTTTCTATGGCTTGCCGATCATCGGGCAAGTCCACCAAAGTCCACACTTTGTTCTCATCCATGGATCCCATCTCAGATTTCATGGCCTCAAGCCATTTCTCGAAATCTGGGCTCATCATCACTTCCTCATAGTTCGTAGGTTCATCATGGTCTAGTAACATGACTTCCAGAATAGGATTACCGACCACTCTGGTGGGACCGTACTCTGGTTTACCTACGAGGTTTGGTAGTAACTTGATATGAAGTTTCATGATCATCATCATGAGCTTGTTCACTAATTGGTGTAGGAATCACTTGAACCGATTTCTGTGATGAACTACTTTCCAATAAGGGAGAAGGTACAATTACCTCATCGAGTTCTACTTTCCTCCCACTCACTTCTTTCGAGAGAAACTCCTTCTCTAGAAAGGATCCATTCTTAGCAACGGATATCTTGCCTTCAGATCTGTGATGGAAGGTGTACCCAACAGTTTCTTTTGGGTATCTTATGAAGGCACATTTCTTCGATTTGGGCTCGAGCTTATCAGGTTGAAGCTTTTTCACATAAGCATCGCAACCCCAAACTTTAAGAAATGACAACTTAGGTTTGTTGCCAAACCATAGTTCATACAATGTCGTCTCAACGGATTTTGACGGTGCCCTATTTAACGTGAATTCAACTATCTCTAATGCATAATCCCAAAATGATAGTGGTAAATCGGTAAGAGACATCATAGATTGGTGTCTAATAAAGTGTGGTTATGATGTTCGGACATACCATTACGCTGTGGTGTTCCAGGTGGCATGAGCTGTGAAACTATTCCACATTGTTTTAAATGAAGGCCAAACTCATAATTCAAATATTCACCTCCACGATCAGATCGTAGAAACTTTATTTTCTTGTTACAATGATTCTCCACTTCACTCTGAAATTCTTTGATCTTTTCAAATGTTTCAGACTTGTGTTTCATTAAGTAGATATACCCATGTCTGCTCAAATCATCTGTGAAGGTCAGAAAATAATGATACCTGCCACGAGCCTCAACACTCATCGGACCGCATACATCGGTATGTATTATTTCCAGTAAGTCATTAGCTCGTTCCATTATTCTAGAGAACGGAGTTTTAGTCATCTGGCCCATAAGGCACGGTTCGTGAGTATCAAATGATTCATAATCAAGTGATTCCAAAAGCCCATCAACATGGAGTTTCTTCATGTGCTTTACAGCAATATGACCTAAACGGCAGTGCCACAAGTATGTTGCACTATCATTATCAACTTTGCATATTTCGACATCAATATTATGAATATGTGTATCACTACGATCGAGATTCAATAAACCATCAACATTGGGTGTATGACCATAGAAGGTTTTATTCATGTAAATAGAATAACAATTATTCTCTGTCTTAAATGAATAACCATATTGCAATAAACATGATCTAATCATATTCATGCTTTAACGCAAACACCAAATAACATTTATTTAGGTTGAACTCTAATCCCGAAAGTATAGGGGGTGTGCGATGATGATCATGTCAATCTTGGAACCACTTCCAACATACATCGTCACTTCACCCTCAACTAGTCTCTATTTATTCTACAACTCCTGTTTCGAGTTACTAATCTTAGCAACTGAACAAGTATCAAATATCCAGGTGAAAGGGCTAGTTATCGACTAGGGGGGGGTGAATAGGCGATTTTTATGGAAGTCTTCAAAACATGGGAGTTTCAAAGACAAATGATAGAAATGACACTATTCGTATGCAGCGGAAGGTAGACTACACTAGGCAAGCCATAGTCAAGTATTCAATGAAGTGAAAGCACGAAGACTATCAGCAACTACGTAGTAAGGATCAAGATGGAAGATAGTACGAAGCCAATCAGACCAAGTAGTCACACAGTGAAGTCAAACAGATAATGCAAGCAGGCAATGACTTCACGAAGACAAAGTGTAAGTAAAGAGAAGTGAGAGATAGAACCAGTCGCTTGGAGGAGACAGAGATTTGTTCGACCAGTTCCAATTGCTGTGACAATTGTACGTCTGGTTAGGGAGGCTGAGATTCAACTCAGAAGACCGCGTCTTCACGTTATTCCCCTTGAGCTAAGGACACCTAGTCCCCACCCAATCACTTAGGTAAGTCTTCAAGGTAGATTTCCAAACCTTCACAGACTTCGTTCACCGGCAATCCACAGTGACTCTTGGATGCTCAGAATGTGACACCTAATCGGCTGGAGGATTCACAGTCCTCAAGTGTCAAAAGTCTTCAGATCACGCGGACAAAAATACTTCAGTGATGCTAAACACTCTTTGGGCTCTGGGTGGTTTGGGCTTTGTCCTTGCAAGGATTTTCTCTCAAAAGCTTCGGAGGTGGGTTGCTCTCAAACGACAAAAGCAGTGCACTAACTCTAAGCAGACACCAATTTATGGTGTAGGGGGTGGGCTATTTATAGTCACTTGGCAACCCAACTTGATTTGTCCGAAATGACCCTGGGTCACTAAGGAACTGACACGTGTTCCAATAGTCAGATTTCAAACACACGCGGTAGCTTGACTTGGGCTACAAGTAAAGCTGACTACACTCTAGATAAGACTTGCTCTCATTGTCTTCGCTCGAAGACAGGATTTGGTTGAGCATCACTTTAGTCACTCTGACTTTGTTCACTTGGACCCCACTTAACAGTGCGGTGGTTCCTATGACTTAATAAAGAAGAAAAGGAAACAACGAAACAACTAAGTCTTCGTGCTCCATAGTCTTCATGCGATGTCTTCTGATGTCATTGTCTTCAACGTGAATAACTTCACAGACCACCATTGTCTTCAATGTCTTTACACATTTTTAGGGGTCATCTTCGATAGGTAAATCGAATCAATGAGGGACTACTACATGTGTTATCCTTTAATTCTCACAAACACATTAGTCCCTCAACTAGGTTTGTCGTCAATACTCCAAAACCAACTAGGGGTGGCACTAGATGCACTTACAATCTCCCCCTTTTTGGTGATTGGTGACAAACTGGTTGAAGTTTTCAACGGGGATAAAAGTATGTGAAATTGTAAAGGATTAAGATATTGTCTTCATAGGTGGTAAAAGGGCTCCTATTGGTGTCAAAACCGGCGGATCTCGGGTAGGGGGTCCCGAACTGTGCGTCTAGGCGGATGGTAACAGGAGACAAGGGACACGATGTTTTACCCAGGTTCGGGCCCTCTTGATGGAGGTAAAACCCTACGTCCTGCTTGATTGATATTGATATTGTGGATGTTTTACAAGAGTGGATCTACCACAAGATCAAGGAGGCTAAACCCTAGAAGCTAGCCTATGGTATGATTGTAATGGTTGTTGTTGTGTCCTACGGACTAGATCCATCTGGTTTATATAGACATCGGAGAGGGCTAGGGTTACATAGAGTCGGTTACAATGGTAGGAGATCTACGTATCCGTATCGCAAAGCTTGCCCTCCACGCCAAGCAAAGTCCCCTCCGGACACGGGACGAAGTCTTCAATCTTGTATCTTCATAGTCTTGGAGTCCGGTCGATGATGATAGTCCGGCCGATGATAGTTCGGCTGATGATGGTAGTCCGGCTATCCGGACACCCCCTAATCCAGGACTCCCTCAGTAGCCCCTCAACCAGGCTTCAATGACGATAAGTCTGGCGCATGTATTGCTTGGAATTGCAAGGCGGGTTCCTCCTCCGAATGATAGAAGATTGTGAACACCAGGATAGTGTCCGGCTCTGCAAAATAAATTCCACATTCCACCGTAGAGGGAATAATATATACACAAGTTCAATCTGCTGACGTTTTTTACGGCATGACGTCACGCCACTACAAAGCCATTACTTGAATCGTTTTTTACTCTACCACCTCAGCGCATTTAGCGAAGCAGTTTCCTTGGCATGTCTTGTCGAAGCAGAGATCGTGTTCCCCCTAAATCCGGGATTCTCATCAATATGGACGTGGGTAACCCAACCGCGCCCGTCGCCACGCCCCCTCTATCGAAGGCGAGTCCCAAACGGTCACGGAGACGGCTCTTGGTATTCTCCCTCTTTATAACGGGACCAAGGCTCGTTTCTTTTCTTCAATCCTCCATCGAATCCTCTCCCCGCTCCAAGTTCCAGCACCTAGAGCTCCGGATTCGAGCGCTTCGGACCTTCAACGATGTCCGGTTCCGACCTCCAGGGCCGGTGGATGCCCTCCTCCATCACGGAGGAGGATGTGCTAAAGCTGCGGGAGGCCAAGTACCTGGCTTATGAGATTTCACACAGGTTGCCTGCTGAAGGGCAGGACATTCCCACCCCGAGCCCGGCGAGTATGTCGTTTTTGTATCCCACCTCCGTCGGGGTTTAGGCTTCCCGATGGATCCTTTTGTGAGAGGGCTCATGTTTTACTATGGGTTGGAATTCCACGATTTGGCTCCGGAGTCCATCCTCCATATTTCCGCATTTATTGTCATCTGCGAAGCCTTCCTCCGCATCGCGCCTCACTTTGGCCTGTGGCTAAAGACCTTCAATGTGGCACCGAAGATGATCGGGGGCGTCAAGCGGAGTGCGGCGGGGCGGCCATAAGTAGGAGGGCCGATGCCCCGTGGCCCGCTGGCTCCTTCCAAGAGGAGCTCGGCCCGTGGCAGCAAGAGTGGTTCTATATTACCGCTCCGAGGGGCCGCAGACAAAAGCCGCCGCCCTTATTCCGCCCGGGACCTCCACGACGGTTGATGTCGTGGGTCACCCAAGGGCTCAACTGGGGGCCGTCAAAGGACGATCCCCTACTGCAGGGCCGGATTCGAGATCTTCAAACGAGGGAGGTTGATATGGTGGTGGTAATGCAGGTTATGCTGATTAGGCGTCTCCCGCCCTGCAAACGCCGCCCTCTCTGGCTGTGGGAGTTCAATCCGGAGGGCACACGGATTCTTCAACACTTCATGGGTATGACACCCCTGGAGATGTACAAATTATTCTTCGGATCGCAAGAGGCGCGTCCGGAATTGACCGAGGATGCTGGCCTAAGCTGCAATCGCCCGGCTACTCAAGTAAGTAGTTCCAAGTCCGGACATACCGTTTGTTTGCCGTTCGATGATTTGCCTTATGACCAACTTCCTTCCAAACAGGAGTGGATAGCGGAAGTAAAATTGATATGGTGTCCGGCCCCCCTCCCCGAGACCGCGCCGGATTCCGTGCTGGTCCGAATGCTTGAGGTTGCGCCTCCAGAGGAGGGCGAAGGGGAAAGCAGGAAAGCTACTGCCTCGCCTAAGGAGGCTCTTGAAAGAGGGGGGATCGAGAATCCCTCCCTCCAAGGGGAGAAGAGGACTGCCTCCAAGGACCCGGGGGCAAAAGCCCCTAGACGGGGGAAGAAATCTTCGCCAGAGGGCCCTGCATCAGGGGAGGCCCCGGCCGCACAATCTCCCTTTGAGAATCAGCCCTCCAACGAGCCATAAGTAGAAAGAAAGGAGTTTTATAACAAGGGACATCCCTATTTGTGCTTCTGAGGATAACTAAAGTTTTTACCTTGTAGTTCGGATCTCCGTCCTTCGCAAATGAGCTCGTCTTCGGAGGACCTTCGTCCGGAGATGATGGAGAGCGAGACGCCTCCGTCTGGGGCGCCGTCGGATAGGGGACGAGCCTGAAGTGTCGTCACGGAGGGAGCCCCCTGGTTTGGCAAAGCCAGATAGTTCGGCGCCAACTGGTGTACGGCTGAAGGATCTGCTTGAGAAGGCGTCTATCTCAGAAGATCACCACGCATTGATGAGCATGGTGATTGAAAGGATTTCGTCCGCCGAAGGCGGGTTGCATAATGTCGTCAGGAGTTTGCTGGCGGGGTTTGAGGTACGTAAAAATGACACACCTTTTAACAGTTTTGCATATAGAATGCGCCCTGTATAGATAGTAGCCCCTGAGACTCGGTAGGTTGTCGAAATCGACAGCGTGCCGAGGATCAAAATCGCAGGTTTAAATTTCCACCGTGCCGATGCAGGTGGCGGGTCGTCCGGGGGCCAGCCGGACTGATGGAGTTGCTGAACTAAAGCGGCAACTCGCTGTTGCGGATGCGGACATCACGCTAGTCAACAGGCGACTTGATGAGTCGCAAGGTAAGTGTTTCTGTGCGGTCACTTGGTAAGGGAGCCGAAGCCAGCTCCTTACAACGCGTGTGTGAAATGCAGATAGTGCCGCTGCTGTGGAGATCCTTCGGGCCGAACTTGCTCAAGCCAAGGAGCAGGCCAGAAGGAGTAATGCGGCAGCCTCGAGGGCGGCCGAGGAGTTAGCGGACGAAAGGGCCGCACACTGCCTGAGCAGGGAAGAGATGGCCGAAATGGCCGTGAAGTTAAAAGATGCTACCGACCGCAATGAGGCTCTTGGGAAGGAGCGCCTAGCGGGGCAAGAAGACCTGGAGAAGGCCACCGCCGTAGCCAAGGATGCCCGCTCTGCAATGCGGGCTATAAAGGAAGAGTTGCGCCAGGCCGGAGAAATTGTAGCTGGCAAGCCTTTTCTGCTGCGCCGAAGGTTTACGGATCCAAAATATGCTTAGCTGGGCCAACTGTGGGGTCCAGAAGACCCTTATATGGACTTAGCAGCGAGTGCGGCGGATGCCGTTGTGCATTTTCGAAGCCAGAAGGATCACAAGATGGAAGAGCTGTTTTGGTCTCAATTCCATAGTCCGGAGCGTTCACTTCCGCTGACCGACCGTTTGGCTGAGTGGGCTGAGCTAAATAGATTGTTCGGGCTTGCTATGACGGATATAGTGACCCATGTCTGGCCGGATAGGCCCGAGCCGAAGAGTTATTTTGGCTTATTGCAGCGATTTCTTGGAGTGGTGCCGCATATTAAGGCGATGAAGCGGTCGGCCTGCATAGAGGGTGCGCGGATGGCACTCGCCCGTGTGAAGACACATTGGACAGAGATGGATGCCACCGCTGTTGCGACCCCGGGTTCGGACGATAACCGGTTACCTGCCGAGCACTATTTTGGCGAAGTGATGCGTGGTGCTCGTGTAATAGAGTCGCGGTGCTCAAAAAATGTTACGTTCGAATGAACCTTTTTATGATTTAAAACAATATTTATGATGTAAGCGCCTTTTATACTTGTGCGTTCAAGTAATAGAGTATCTCCTATGCGGCCGTTCATGTATACGTGTGTATAACCTGAAAGATGGCAGTCGTCGGCTTCAGCCCCCACGCACAAGGTGCGGGGGTGTTCGCAAAAAATAGCGCGTTTTCACACTTAATCCGACGTCTCGGTCCTGTAAAGGAGGTGGTAGTGTAGCAAACGAGGCAACCGGACTATAATGCTTTATCACTTTCACTTAGCCATGGAGTTCGAGGGTGGGGCTACGACATAGCCCCTGGGGGCACCGCGCTCTCCAAATCTGGGGCGCGTATGTGCCTGACTGGGAAACGGTCCTTTGTCAAAGCGGAGGAATTCTAAACATTCCCATGGTCGATCGAGTGGTTGACTAGTCTCTCGCTGTATCATGACAGTCAGTTTTCGGCTTTCTCTACTGAGGTGCTCGCCCAGCCAAACCGGGGCACAATCGCAGTAGTTCTCCTGGTGCCGCGTTAGCCGATGATACGGAACATAAGGCAACAAAACACAGGAGCCGGGCAAACCCAACATTTGACCAAAGACATGATTCGGAGCTGATGCATATAAGGCCTAACTCGAGACGCCGAACACTCCCGAAGGTGTTCGGTCTTTACAATAGCGGGCAAAACAATGCCCTAAGCCCCTTGTGTCCAGGTACGGGCAAGTTCTTCTGGCGTGGCCGATGCCAAAACGCCAGTCTCCACTCTGGTTAATAAGAAACCAGGGGATTATAGCAACAAGAGACAGTAAGACAGGTTTACGTAGGGTCTTAGTCTGAAAAGAGTCCTTGCAACGGGTCCCTACTGCACGTCTGCACCTGTGTCTCCGTTGTGCCGTATCCTGGACGAGTGTGCACGCTGTTCATCTGTAAAAAAGAGAGGAACTTAGTTTGAAAAGAAATCGTGTGAGAAAGTGCATAAAAAATTGAAATATAGATTAAGAAAGCTGAGCCTATGCTAGCTCATTATGGCTTATATGTACAAACCCTTGTGAAGGGGTGTGTGGCTAGGTAGCCCCTAGCTTATTTATTCCGGACTCGTCCAGCCGTGTCCGGGGTCTCAGGTGACCTTTTAATGAAATGATGCCACGTGGACCGGGCATTTTAAGCGTAAGAGACGCGTAATGTGGTATTGCATTGAAGCGGACGAAAGCTTCCCGTCCCCGTGATGCTTGATAGCTACTTTTAAATGGGGCGACATGAAAGGTTAGCTTTTCTCGTCGGAAGTTGTCAGGTGACCCGAACATAATTTCTAGTAATAATGAAACTGTGCACCTGGCGTAAGGGCCTGGCGCCACTCCTTTGAAGGAAGTGCGGCTATGCCGAATTGTAGTAGGGTCTACCCAATTTGCAAATTGTGTCCGGATATAGCAGGTTTAAGTCACTACCGCCGTCCATCAACACCTGCGTGAATTGCAGTCCGTCTATTATGGGATCCAATATCAAGGCAGTCTATCCTGCGTTCCGGATACTTCTGGACTAATCCAGATGGTCGAAAGTGATTGGTTTTGACATCCAATCTCGGTGTTCCGCTGGGGTGGACCGTGCGACACTTGTCTTAGCGAGTGCCGTGTTGGTTCTCCGTACTATCACATGAAGTGAGTTTACTGTTTTGACTTCTTGTGGGAAAGTCTTTTGACTTCCGGTGCTCTGCTGGTGGGGTTCGTCGTCGTCCTCGCTTGGCGCATCGAGCCCCTTGTGCCCGGCATTGAGTCTGCCGGACTATTTAAAAACCCAACAATTTCGGTTGGTATGGTTTGCATGCCTTTCGGAGGTACTGTGGATTTGACATATCCGATCTAAAATTTTGTTTAAATTTGATAGCTCGTCGCTGTTGTCCTTAAGAGGCAGTGTTTTATTGTTTGGCCGCGAGCTTTTGAATCTGGCGTTGACCGCCGTGCCCTTTGGGCTTTTTTCTTTATTCCGGCGCTGATCTTTCCTGTGCCGTGATTTTCCGTTTCCATCTCTGATCTCGGATGTACTCGGGTCGTTGGTGCTGCATCTTGCTAGCCAGCTGTCTTCTCCTGCACAAAAGTGCGTCATGAGGCTTGTTAGCGCGGCCATTGTTCTTGGCTTCTCTTGGCCGAGGTGTCTGGCGAGCCATTCCTCTCGGATGTTGTGTTTAAAAGCTGCTAAGGCTTCCGCGTCCGGACAGTCGACTACTTGGTTCTTTTTGGTAAGGAACCTGTTCCAGAATTTGCGCGCTGACTCTCCGGGCTGTTGGGTTATATGACTCAGATCGTCTGCATCCGGAGGGCGGACATAAGTCCCTTGAAAATTTGCTCTAAACGCGTCCTCAAGCTCTTCCCAACTTCCAACAGTGTTTTCTGGGAGGCTTTTGAGCCAATGCCGAGCTGGCCCTTTGAGCTTGAGGGGTAGGTATTTTATGGCGTGGAGATCATCTCCTCTAGCCATATGTATGTGTAATATGTAATCTTCTATCCAGACTCCTGGGTCTGTTGTGCCGTCGTATGCCTCTATGTTTATGGGTTTGAACCCTGCTAGAAATTCGTGATCCAGCACCTCATCGGTAAAGCATAGCGGGTGTGCGGCGCCCCTGTATTTGGGTGTGCCGCTGTCTTCGAACACTTGTCGTGTTGTGTTACTTCCTGGGGCCCTCCTTTTTGGCCCGTAGATGGACCTAGTTGGGCCGTCCGTTTTCCCAGGATCATAAGGTGGCTTGTATGCGGTGCCGCTTGTCGCTTTTGGCCTATTATCTGGCCATCTATCCGGCCAGGCGGCCTCTTTATTTTTTGACTGTGAGGGCTCTATGACTTCCTCGTCAAATTCTGGCAGCAGCTTGCGCTTCGGGTAGCTCTTTGTTTGATGGCCATTTCCATATTTGTCTGCGGTCTTGAGTATTTTGCTCCACTTCATTCTGAGTATGTCTTCCGCTGTTTTGAGCTTCCGTTTTTCCTTCTTCAAACTTCTTGTAGTGGCGATGAGTCTTTTGGGAAGGTTCTTATGCTCCGGTGGTGTGTCCGGACTGTTGATTGCTCCGTGAAGGGGTTGATTATCCGGTTCGTCCGGTTCGGATGGTTGCTTGGTTGTATATTCGTCGTCCGCTGGCTTGCCCTGCTCTATCGCTGGGTCGTTAGGAATGCTGCTTTGATCGAGGCGGGTCTTAGGGCAGCGTCTACATCGCCGTTTTGGTTGTTTATCGGCGGGATTATCCTCTGCCGCATCCCGTTGTTCCTCGGTATCGCTTCCCTTTGGGGTGTCCACCATATGTATGTCATGTGACGAGGTGGCCTTCCAGTGCCCTGTAGGCGCTGGTTCTTGATCGTCTCCGGCATCGTCGTCCATACCGTTGATGTCTTCGGAGTCGTAGTTTAGCACGTCGGTTAGATCGTCGACGGTGGCTACGAAGTGGGTGGTGGGTGGGCTCTGAATTTCTTCATTGTCTGCGTCCCGACCATCCTGGCCGTAGTTCGGCCAGGGCACTCCGGATAGTGAGAGATGCTTCAGTGAATTTAAGATATCCCCGAAGGATGAGTGCTGAAAGATGTCCGCAGTGGTGAATTCCATGATCGGCGCCCAATCGGATTCGACTGGCAGGGGCGCAGGAGGTTCAGAGGCCGGCAGAGAGTCCGGCACCTCGGAGTCATGAGCTTTATGCGGGGCAAGGTAAGTATTCGGCTCCATCGCTGTAGAAGTTGTAGCTCCCGAGGCGGTATCCAGCCAGCCGTCCTCGATCTGAGCGATCGGCTCCGGACTATGGGTCGGAGCGGATTCATGTGCGGCCTCCAAGGTGCTATCCGGCGGCAGAGTTAGGTCGTGCCCATCGTGACAGCGCGGCATGCTCGGCTGTGGCTCAGATCCATCGAAGATCAAGTCCCCGCGGATATCGGCCGTGAAGTTTAGGCTTCCAAACCTGACCTGACGGCCAGGGGCGTAGCTTTCGATCTGCTCCAGATGGCCAAGTGAGTTGGCCCGCAGTGCGAAGTCGCCGAATACGAAGATCTGTCCGGGGAGAGAAGTCTCACCCAGGACTGCGTTGTTGTCGATTGAAGAGGCCATCAAGCCTATCGGTGACGACACAGAGGAACTCTCAATGAAAGCACCAATGTCGGTGTCAAAACCGGCGGATCTCGGGTAGGGGGTCCCGAACTGTGCGTCTAGGCGGATGGTAACAGGAGACAAGGGACACGATGTTTTACCCAGGTTCGGGCCCTCTTGATGGAGGTAAAACCGTACGTCCTGCTTGATTGATATTGATATTGTGGATGTTTTACAAGAGTGGATCTACCACGAGATCAAGGAGGCTAAACCCTAGAAGCTAGCCTATGGTATGATTGTAATGGTTGTTGTTGTGTCCTACAGACTAGATCCATCCGGTTTATATAGACACCGGAGAGGGCTAGGGTTACATAGAGTCGGTTACAATGGTAGGAGATCTACGTATCCGTATCGCAAAGCTTGCCCTCCACGCCAAGCAAAGTCCCCTCCGGACACGGGACGAAGTCTTCAATCTTGTATCTTCATAGTCTTGGAGTCCGGTCGATGATGATAGTCCGGCCGATGATAGTTCGGCTGATGATGGTAGTCCGGCTATCCGGACACCCCCTAATCCAGGACTCCCTCAGCTCCCCCTGAAGATGTGCATATAAATGTTTGCGTTGGAATGCAAATGCACATGGCAGGTTGTACTTTTGGAGATCCTCTTCACCATATGAAGACAATACATCATGCATGAACAGATATACAAGAATAATGACATGCATAATGAAAAATGGACGTCTGCGGAATGGCTTCATGCGGGATTTATCATCGCATCACAGAATATCAGAAAAAAGTAGTAGCCGACCATCAAGTTTAAGTGTTACAACCCAAAGAACCAAATGTATCAAAAGCGAGAGTTGTAAACACTTAGCAAAAATATAGCAACCACCCATATGGACCCGATTGAAGACTATCAACATATGCTTCTCCCCCTTTTGTCAGTAAGGACCAAAAAGGTTTGAAGACATAGTCTCTACTTGTTCCCATGAGGAGTAGGTGAGGTAGCAGGGTCGTCGTTGAGGTTTGTTGGTGCAGACGAACTTGGTGCAGTGTCGACGCGCGCCGAAGTTGGAGGTGGTGAAGTAGCATCATCGGCATCATCAAGAACTCTGGCATTTACCGTTGCCGAGGAAGGAGGAATAGTCAGAATCTTCGAGTGATGGAGTTCGACGTAAGACAACATTCCTGGGAGGAGTGCTATCGAACTTGTATCTCTGTGTGAAGCCATCATCTTGAAGATCAGCTTCAGCACTGAGCAATGTCAAACTCTTACATGCCCTCCGACTGGTTTCATGAGTGACAAATGCATTCTTGATGGCAAGATTGCGAATGCGATTGATATCCATCAAGAGACTTTGCATCTGACATTTTTGCCAGTAATGATGCTTATCGTGTTTCTGATGCAAGGCCACGAGAAGCTCTCGATCGTTGAGCACACGAGATCTCTTCCGAGGCCGTGGAGCAACAGTGCTTTTAGTGGCTTCAGTACGAGCACGACGAGTATTGCCAGCCAGCGGATAAACACGAGCAGCAGCTTGAACTCCTTTAACATTCTGAGAGAAACTCTGATGATCGACATTGTGAAGATAAATTGCCTCCTTGGTAGGCTCTGGGTATATGGCTTCGACTGACATATCAACCTCTGGCAGGAATATGAGATGATTGCGTACAGAGGGCTGATAGTTAACAGCGGAGTGAAGCTTGATCAGACGCATTACCCATGGAGCATAGAATTTCAGTCCAAATATGTCTGAGCCAAATGCAACAAATTGACGAATGAAGAAATCTTGAGCATTGAAGATTATGCCATTGAGAATATAGAAGACCAATGTCTTCATTGCACCTTCAAGCTTTGATGAGGAAGAATGTCCTTTGATGGGCCATAGAGTTTTCCTAATAATGTGATAGATGGTGCTAGGCAGATACTCTAGGTCATCAACAAAGAATTCCTTGGGATATTCAACATCATGTGGCAGTGGCTTCATCATACTCAGCATTTGGCTCATATTGGGCTCTGGCTTCTGGAAGATGCTTTCCAACGCATTGCGGTGAAGCTGACAACCAGGTTCATATAGTTCACCTGGAGTGGAAAGGCCTGTAAGCTCAATGAGATCAAGAGCTTTGGCTTCATTGTGTACATTGCCTGTCATCCACTCAAGGACCCATGTCTTCGGATCCCTGTTGTAGCCGCGAATGTGTAGAGTTGCATAGAATTGCAGCATAAGCTCTTCATTCCAATTCTCCTTATCAGTGACAAACTGGAGAAGGCCTGCATCTCTGAAAGAGTCAAGTGCTTCTTCTAAGGAGGGCAGGCCAGCAATGGCTTCGCAGTCTAGACGCATATGGAGAAATATGCGCCCTTGATTGTATAGAACACAGTAGTAATAGGTGCGCTGCTGATAACTCCAGAACTGATCAGATGATATTCTTGGCTTGGAATATGGGTTCTTGGATCTATCAAAGAAGGTGTTGCGTGCAATGAATCCATTGACATTGAATGATCCTTGGCAACCTTGGCTTTGGCTTCTGAACCTGAGGCCTGTGCTCCACATGATAATCAAACTAAGGTCTGGGAGCAGGCGGAGGAACTAGAATTGGCCATATGACAGTGACAAGCTCGCCTTGATAGAATGCTTTCTCAATGGTATGAGGCCTTGGAGGCGGTACAGGAGCAGTGGCATTTGTAATGGCGTTAGACTACACATTAGTGGCAGGTGCATCATTGGCTTCATGCACGGTGTTGACTATAGGCGCCACATTAGCTTCAGCCATGACAACGTCATTGGCGTCAGTAGTGTTATTGGTGGCCACCTCAGGATTTTCAACCTCCACTTGAGTAGCTGGAGGGTCGGGCAGAGACACGTTCTCCTCGAGAACAACTTCTTGGTTGGTAGGGGGTGTAGCAACACGATCGTCCTCTTGATGGGGTTCTTGTCTTTCATCGGCTGATGCATCCAGAATGTCTTAAGAAGCATTGGCTTCAGACACGGAAACCATCACAGAAGGATTGTCTTCAGGGAACACTTGACGTGCTACTGAGCTGGACTGGTGTGAATCTTCTTCTGTGATGGTTGTCATGGAGACCGATGGCCTTTGGCCTTTGCGAAGCCGTTGGAACACGGGCGATGCCTTTGGTGATGGTGTGGTCTCCATGTAATTGTCGTCATTCACCATTGGGCTGGTGACTTGCGCTGGTGGAGGACGGGGTGTACTTGGTGAGTCTTGACTTGGAGTTGCTGATTGGGGGCGATCAGCCCATGAGGCATCCTGAGAGATTGGCGTCAAAGGACGACCAATACTAATGACTTCACTGTTCGTGAGAACAAGTGATGATACCTGTTGGTGCTCGATCTGAGGAAGGACTTCATCATCATTTACATTGTCTTGGGGACCAATGTCTTTAGTCGTGATGGGGTCAATGACTGGAACTTCTTCAGCTTCAGGAGCCCCTGTGGGAGCAGGTTCGTGAACTATCAATTGACGTTCTTGGTTTTCGGATGCAGGATGAGCAAAAGAGAGGGGCTCGACAACGAGGGGCTCTTTGGGAGCAGCCCGATCTTTCTTCTTGATCTTTCTCTTCTTGGGCAATGGAGCATCGTTGGTGGTGTTCTTGAACTTGCGCTTTCTGGCTTCAGCTTCAGCTGTCCTAGTTTTCTTCAGTTCTGAAGCCACTGTGGGGACCTTAGGCTTCGACCCTGTCATGCTGGCAGGGAAGACAATGTGAGGTTCTTCCCGCCTTGATGCTTCAGATGGGGCCACAGTAGACTTCTTCTTCTTGGCAGCCAGCTTGGGGTCAATGCCCGGACGCCCAAGTGCCTTGCGCTTCTCAACTTCATTGTAAGCTTGAACACACTTAGCAACGAGGTTTTTCATCTGCTCCCGAGAGCCTTTGGCTTCTTCACGTTTCTTGCGAAATGCCTCCTTGAGGTCATTCAACATCGGCTTGAATTTCTGAACATCAGCCACACTTAGCTTGGCCATGTGCTTCTTGAACTGTTCTTTCTCATAGTCAATTTTGTTTTTCAGTTCGACAATCCTCTGAGCCAGAGCCAGCTCAGGAGCAATGGCTCATTGAAAGGCGACGCTGATGCCAATTGGGAGCTGAAGATCATCAAAACTGAGATGTGGGTTGTCAAACCACTCATCAATGAAATTGTCCAGAATGTTCACATCGAAGAGGGGCAGATCATTGAAGATCTCCGCCTCTTGCTTGCTCTTAATAAGCTGCTCAAGAGTGTCATCACCAAACTCATCATCTATTGACAGATCAATGGCTTCAGTCTCGTTCCTTAGAACGGCAGTTGGTGTCAGTGCTGGACTAGAACTCTGAACATTTTTCTTCTGTGGTGTCTCTTTCCTCTTGGAGACACGAGATTGATCTTCAAAATAACTTGGTGCAGGAGGAGCAGTTGCTAGTGGCTTCACTCGTGAAGCTTTTGGTCCAGCAGTAGGTTTTGAAGCCTCAGACTTCTTTTGCTTCTGGGGCTTAGGAGGAGCTGGAGCTTCATCAGAATCTGCATCATCAGCAGAGTGATCCACATTTGCACCTTGGATGGCAATCTGTGTGATGAGGCCTTTGAAGTTGTAGAAAGGGCCGATTCTGTTTTCATTGGCTTCACGAGTGCCATCTTCCCGAGGAGCAGAAGGACTTGGGTTGAAGTCAAGTCCAAATGCCTTCTTGTTCTTCACAGCGGGATCTTTGGCAAACTGGAAGTTGCGTTTGAACAGATTGTCATCACGACACCACAACAGAGAAGAAGGGTCAGCATTCTCTAGTTGTGGGCCGCGTACCATGCATGGATAGAAGTCTTGTTTAATGGCTTCAGACCAGGACTGGGGTTGAAGATTTTTTTATAATATATCTCCCCAGGGCTGCTTGTTAGCATTCTTCTCAACATACTCAGCCGTGACAAATCTGTACTTGAACCACTCTTCAGCCCAATATCTTCGAATCCATTGGATTTGAGTTTTGCATTCACCATAGGTTTCTTCAGGGTCTGTCTTGTACATTTCATGTAGATCTGGTGGCAAATCCTTGGATGTATTCCCACGATGCTGTCTGCCACCCTTTCTAGCTGATTTTTCAGTAGCCATGAAGCTTAAACTGAATGGCCTCAGAACATGCAAAGGCTTCCGATGACTGGTCAGACAAGAACTGGCTTCAGGAGAATTTATGTGACTCTGTAAGAACTCTGCAAATGAATGCAGACTATGAGAACCAAGGGATTCTCCCACGGACATGTACCTGCGAGAACATCAGAGGTGCAAAGGAAGGGGAAGAGGTCATATGCATTCTCAGAAGATTTTGAAGATAAATTAGTTTGAAGACATTTACCTCATAACACGAAGACATTCACTTATTTGTTGTGAGTTGGTTCCAGATTTGTACGAATCCAAGAATAAGTACAAGTGAGGAATCTAACTTGTAGAGAAGCATAAGTGAACAGACTAGGCATAATATGAGATGCAGAACGGGATAGATTCAACTTGGAAGTGTAGAAACCACTTTTGGTAAAGAAGGATGAATCTATCAGATTGAAAAGACGGTAAAAAGTAGGTTTTAATTACCACACAAAGAACTGCAAGACGTAGCGTAGTTGGAGGCCGAGCAGTTCGATCTCCCGTTCCCTAACTTGGCGACGGAAGACACCTACAGCAGCGGCAGAGAAGACGAGGTCCACAGCCGGCGTGAGGACGGCGTCGGTGAGGCCACGGCAGCTAAGCGCTTTGTCGCCGGCGTCGTCAAGAGCTAGCGGTGGCACTAGGGTTTGCGAGAGGTGGCGAGGTGGAAGAAAGATTTTGACCGCGATGGGATGGGTATTTATAAGGAAAGGGACAACACAGCGCAATTACGCAGGTGCCCCTAGCGGTTCACATCTGAAGGGCACGTGGCAAGCATGCAATACCTCGGAAGTTGTTACATGTTCCCACGCACGCCTGGATTGTCGGGGTGGTCGTTCCGAATTCTTCGGATTTCAGGCAATAAAGAAATAACATTAAAAGCAGATATAAATGTTTGTCAGATTGACTTCAGCTGACAAGGTCTCAGTGAAGACAATCGACAGTTTTCAATAGAATGCATATGATTTGGACAGATAGAGTTGAGGTAGAAGCATAGATAGGTTAGGGTCCGATCACATTCACTTAGATCAAAAGATTCAGCAAGAAGCCATAGCTATAAGTGAATGCTGTAGAGGACAGAACACAAATATGTATATAATCAGTATAAGACCAAATCAACAAGACGAAGATAAATCAAATATGAACTTAAGTCAAGAATGAAGACAAATCAAGTACGAAGACTTTACAATCATAACGCCAAGAGAAACACTTCAAACAAAAGTTTGGTGGTGGCGTTACCCACCATATAGGAAGTATTAGACCCAGACACGACACACAATTATCGTGGCGCCCCGAAGTCAAATTCCGCATTAATGTATTCACAGTTAGAGTGTATGTCTTCATTGATTGAAGATATACATGACTTCGTGTGTTGCACATCTAAGTCATCAAAATGCATAAGTGTTAGGATGTGTGTCCAATCACAGGACATTTGAGGATTCCAAGATATTTAGCTCACACCGCAACTTGCAAAACCTTTTCTCATCCAAGGGCTTTGTGAAGATATCAGCCAATTGCTCTTCAGTGTTGACGTGAATGATATCAATATTTTCCTTCATGACATGATCTCTGAGAAAGTGATGACGAATCTCAATGTGCTTTGTCTTCGAGTGCTGAACTGGGTTGTTGGCAATCTTGATGGCACTTTCATTATCGCAGTAGAGTGGCACATTCTTCAGGTGGATACCATAGTCCTTGAGAGTTTGCTTCATCCAGAGAAGCTGAGCACAACAAGATCCAACAGCAATGTATTCAGATTCAGCAGTGGAGAGAGAAACAAAGTTCTGCTTCTTTGAAGACCAACAGACAAGTGATCGTCCCAGAAAGTGACATGTGCCTGATGTGGACTTGCTATCAACCTTGTCACCAGCATAATCAGCATCTAAGAATCCAACTAGATCAAACTCTGAGCCCTTTGGATACCATAATCCTAGTGTTGGGATGTAAGCCAAATATTGAAGAATTCGCTTCACGGCTAAGTGATGCGATTCCTTTGGTCCCGCTTGGAATCGGGCACACATGCAAACACTAAGCATTATATCCGGCCTAGATGCACATAAATAAAGTAAAGAACCAATCATGGAGCGGTATACCTTTTGATCGAACTCTTTACCATTGGCGTCGGGACTCATATGACTTTTGGTTGGCATTGGCGTCGTGTATCCTTTGCAGTCTTGCATTCCAAACTTCTTCAGGCAATCTTTGGGATATTTTTCTTGAGAGATGAAGATGCCGTTGCATTGCTGACGGATTTGGAGACCTAGGAAGAGCTTCAGCTCGCCCATCATGGACATCTGATATTGCTCTTGCATCATGTGACCAAACTCATCACTGTATTTCTTGTTGGTGCAGCCGAAGATAATGTCATCCACATAGATTTGGCACACAAATAGTTCACCATCATATGTCTTTGTGAAGAGTGTAGGATCTAGTGAACCAGGTTTGAAGCCTTTGCTCTTCAGGAAGTCTTTGAGTGTGTCATACCAAGCACGAGGGGCTTGTTTGAGGCCATACAACGCCTTGTTGAGCTTGCATACCATATCACGATGTTTTGGATCTTCAAAGCCAGGAGGTTGTACAACATATACTTCTTCTTCAATCTTTCCATTGAGGAAGGCACTCTTCACATCCATTTGATACAGAAGGATGTTGTGATGATTTGCATAGGCTAGCAGTATGCGAATGGCTTCAAGCCTAGCCACCAGAGCAAATGTTTCATCGAAGTCAATCCCTTCCACTTGAGTGTATCTTTGTGCAATGAGACGAGCCTTGTTTCTAACAACTTGACCATGCTCATCTTGTTTGTTGCGATATATCCATTTTGTGCCAATGATATTGTGCTTACGAGGATCAGGACGCTTGACCAGTTCCCACACATTGTTCAGCTCGAACTGTTGGAGCACTTCTTGCATGGCTTGAATCCATTCAGATTCCATGAAGGCTTCAGCAACTTTCTTGGGTTCAGAGATTGAGACGAATTCAAAATGCCCACAGAAGTTTGTTAGCTAAGTTGCTCTTTGCGTTGCCCTTGAACGAGTGAGTGGACCAGGTGCATTGATGCTATCAATTATCTTCTCAATCTGTACTTCATTAGCAACACGGGGATGTACTGGACGAAGATTTTGCCCTTGCGGATCATTATCTTCAGCTTCAGTATTGACTTCAGGATGAGCATTGTCTTCTGGTTTACTTGGTGCAATGATGAGTTCATCTTTAGCCCGAGGTTCGGATGGTATGATCTCTCCAGTACGCATGAGCTTGATAGATTCACTAGGAGGAACTTCATCTAGCACATTTGGCAGGTGCTCTCTTTGCGACCCGTTAGTCTCATCGAACCGCACATCCACAGTTTCAACCACTTTACAGTGAAAGAGGTTGAAGATTCTGTAGGAGTGCGAATCCTTTTTGCAACCAAGCATAAAACCTTCATGTGCTTTCGGTGCAAATTTTGAAGTGTGATGGGGATCCTTGATCCAGCATGTAGCACCAAATACTCTGAAGTAGCTGATGTCGGTGTCAAAACTGGCGGATCTCGGGTAGGGGGTCCCGAACTGTGCGTCTAGGTGGATGGTAACAGGAGACAAGGGACACGATGTTTTTACCCAGGTTCGAGCCCTCTCGATGGAGCTAAAACCCTACTGCTGCTTGATTAATATTGATGATATGGGTAGTACAAGAGTAGATCTACCACGAGATCAAAGAGGCTAAACCCTAGAAGCTAGCCTATGGTATGATTGTTGTTCGTCCTACGGACTAAAACCCTCCGGTTTATATAGACACCGGAGAGGGCTAGGGTTACACAGAGTCGGTTACAATGGGAGGAGATCTACATATCCATATCGCCAAGCTTGCCTTCCACGCCAAGGAAAGTTCTGGTGGCTAGGCTTACACAGAGTCGGTTCAATCTTGTATCTTCATAGTCCAGGAGTCCGGCCAAAGGTTATAGTCCGGCTATACGGACACCCCCTAATCCGGGACTCCCTCAGTAGCCCCTGTACCAGGCTTCAATGACGACAAGTCCGGCACGCAGATTGTCTTCGACATTGGAAGGCGGGTTCCTCCTCCGAATACTTCATAAAAGATTTTGAACACAAGGATAGTGTCCGGCTCTACAAAACAAGTTCCACATACCACCGTAGAGAGAATAATATTTGCACAAATCTAATCTGCTGACGTATTCTGCAGCGCGACATCATGCCACGGCCAAGCCTTTATTCGTTTTACTGTCCCACCTCAGCACGTTTAGCGAGGCGGTTTCCTTGGCACGTCTTGTCAAAGCAGAGATCATGTCCCCTTATCCCGGGATCCTCACCAATACGGGCGTGGGTAAGCCAATCGTGCCTATTGGTATGTCTCCCCAATCGAAGGCGAGTCCCAAACGGTCACGGGGAGGGCTCTTGGTATTCAACCTCTTTATAAAGAGACCAAGGCTCGACTCCTTTCTTTCAATCTCAATCAAATCCGCCCCCACCTTGAGTTCCAACACCCAAAGCTCCAGATTCAGGCGCTTCGGACCTCCGATAATGTCCGGCTCTGCCCTTCAAGGCCGGTGGATGCCTTCCTCCATTACGGAAGAAGACGTGCGAAAGCTAAGAGATGCCAGGTATCTAACCGGCAAAATCTCGCATAGGCTGCCTGCTCAAGGGCAGGTTATTCCCACTCCCAAGCCTGGTGAGAGCGTGGTGTTCGCGTCTCACTTCCTTCGGGGGCTAGTCTTCCCGATGGACCCCTCCGTGAGGGGGCTCATGTTTTATTACGGGCTGGAATTTCACGACTTAGCTCCGGAGTCCATCCTCCATATCTCATCGTTCATTGTTGTGTGTGAGGCCTTCCTCCATATTACTCCTCACTTCGGATTGTGGCTTAAGACCTTCAAAGTAGAGCCGAAGATGATCGAGGGGCAGCACGTAGAGTGTGGAGGTGCTGCTATAAGCAAGAATGCCGACGCTCCATGGCCCGAGGGCCTTTTTCAAGAGGAGTTCAACTTATTGCAACGAGATTGGTTTTATATCACAGCTCCCAGGGGCACCAAATGGGTGGCGCCACCTGCCTTTCGCTCGGGTCCCCCACCACAGCTAGCGTCATGGGTCAATAAAGGGCTTAACTGGGGGCCATCCAAGGACGTGCCCTTGTTGCAGGTCCGCGTTCGAGATCTCCTAGAAAGACATATCAATCTGGCCGTAGTGACACAGGTTGTTGATTCGCCGCATCCTGCCCTGCAAACGTCGCCCCCTTCGCCTGTGGGAGTTTAATCCGGAAGGACCACGAGCCCTCCAACATTTTGTGTGCGCGACGCCAATGGAGATGTACAAATTGTTCTTCGGATCACAAGCAATGTGTCCGGACTCGTCCGAGGACGCAGGTCTGAGCTGTAATCGCCCGGATACTCAAGTAAGTAGCCCTGTACCCGGACACGTTATCCGTATATCTATCATAAAATTGCCCTTAAAAGAGCTATCCCTTAAACAGGAGTGGATAGCGAAAGCAAAGTTTATCAGGTGTCCGGCCCCCCTCCCTAAGTACAGCGGATCTCGTGTTAACCAGGATGCTGGAGGTTGCACCTTTGGAAGAAGGCGAACAGGGCAAAAAGGAAGCTACCGCCTCCACGAAGGAGGCTATCAGGAAAGGAGGAATCGAGAATTCCTCTAACCAGGGGAAGAAGAGGACTGCCTCTGAAGACCCGGAGGCCATGGTCTCAAAACGGGGGAAGAAATCTTCGTTAGAGGGTCCGGCGCCGGGGGGTGCCTCGATCACATTGCGCCCCCAAGGGGATCAGCTCTCCACCGAGCCGTAAGTAAAGAGAGGGGTTTTTAAAATGAAAGACATCCCTGCTCTATTTCTGAGGAAGATAACCGAAGTTTTACCTTGTAGTTCGGATCTCAACCCTTCTCAGCAGAGCTCATCTTCAGGGGATCTTCGTCCGGAGATGATGGAGAACGAAACGCCTCCCCCTGCCGTACCGCCTTGCGAGGCGGGCGACCCTGAGGTGTCGTCACGGAGGGTTTCTCCGAATCCGGCAGGGTCGGAAGGCAGCCGTGTGGTCCCCCAAGGCCCTCTGTGTCCGGCCTTCGAAAAAGGCCATCGGACGAGTCCGGCACCGTCTGGTGCACGGTCGGAGGAGCTGAAGGATCTGCTCGGGCGAGCGTCTATCTCAGAAGAACACCGTGCATTGATGGATACAATGATTAAAAGGATTTCATCCGCGGAGAGCGGGTTGTATGAGGCCGTCAGAAGTTTACTGATAGGCTTTGAGGTACGCGAAATGATGTACCTTTTAACAGATCCGCATATATAAGATGTGCCCTGTATAGATAGTAGCCCCTGAGACTCTGTGCGTTGTCATAAATGACGGTGCGCCGAGGATCATAATCCCAGGTATAATATGTCGCCTTTCCTATGTAGGTGGCGAAGTGTCCGGTGGCTAGCCGGACTGACGAATTTGCTGAGCTAAAGCGGCAACTTGACGTGGCAGATGCCGACATCGCGCTTGTCAACAAGCGGCTGGACGAGACACAAGGTATGTAATTTCTCCGAAGACACCTGGTAAGAGGAGCTTTGATGCGACCGTATCTGCTACGGTGGCAACGGACATTTCGAAGGCTGACCAAGGGCAGAAGGAGATATATGTCGTACCAGCTCGACGTCGGGCGAAAAGTGTACATGCAGTTAGCAGTTATTCAAGATGACACTCATCGGACTGACAAAGTTCAGATCATACCGGCGAAGGAAGTGAAGCCGACATTCAAGACTCCATGCAACTTTTTGACAGTGGGCAAAATTCATCTGAAGTTAAATTGAAGTCAGGTCAACTTATTGTGTGCTCTTTTTATTTTTAGGTTTAGTAGTACGTGCGTGTACTAGCTACATACCTAGCCAAGTATTTAAATTAGTACTATATATATAGTAGTATATATGGGTTTTCCAACTAGTACTTTGTTAGGTGTTTTGTTCAGTTCAGCTTGGGCTGCCGTTTTGGTTTAGGAGTCTGGGTCTAGGTCGATCTGGTCGGCCATATAAAAGGTCAGGGCGCTGCCCTTGTATGGGTAGTTTTTTATTGCGTGAGTAAAACTAGAAAAATCGCCATGGTTCTTGGCGGAGAATACTATGTGTTCGTGAGTTAAAAACCCATCGTGGTTGCTCTTGCGCACGAGGATTGGGAAGCTTCTCTAATTGCTACGCGTGATCTTATAAAGATCGTCCAGGTGATTCCAGCCGTTGCGGGGTTCGCCTGTTGTTTGGTTGGGTTTGCATCTTGGTAAACCTAATTCTAGATCATTGTCAGGCTGCTATATAAATTGAGTTGTACTGCGAAAGATTGGGAAAGTATTCGCGCCATCGATTTCCTAATTCTAGATCATTGTCAGGCTGCTATATAAATTGAGTTGTACTGCGAAAGATTGGGAAAGTATTCGCGCCATCGATTTCCTGTCGACGGTCGCATCAAGTTTGATGCCTGTACCTTACAACATGTGTGCTTGATGCAGATGGTGCCGCTGGCATGGAAAACCTTAGGGCGGAACTTGCCCGAGCCAAGGAGCAGGCCAGGAAAAGCGATGCGGCTGCCTTAAAGGCTGCTGAAGAGCTGAAAGCCAAACATGCTGCTCATTGCCAAAGCAAGAAGGAAATGGCCGAGATGGCTGTAAAGTTGAAGAAAGCTGCCGACCGCTGCGAGCTTCTTGAAAAAGAAGAGCAGGTGGCACAGAAGGACCTAGAGAAGGTCACTACCGAGGCTAAGGATACTCGCTCTGCGATGAGAGCTATGAAGGAGGAGCTACGTCAGGCCAGAGATATCACGGCTGGAAAGCCCTTTATGTTGCGGATGAAGTTCGGGGATCCTAAATATGCTCTGTTGGACCGGCAGTGGAGTACGGTGAACACTTATCTGGACTTGGCGGCGAGTGCCGCGGACGCGGCCGAACACTTCCGCGATCAAAAGGACCACGAAGTGGACAAGCTTTTTTGGTCGCAGTTCCACAATCCAGAGCGCCCACTTCCATTAACCGATCGTTTGGCTGCATGGGCGGAGCTGAATAGGTTATCCAGACTCGCCACGAGGTATGTTGTGAGCCATCTGTGGCCGAAAAGGCCCGAGCCGAAGAGTTATTTTAGCTTGGTGCAGCAGTACCTTGGTGCGGTGCCGCATATTAATGCAATGAAGACGTCAGCATGCATAGAGGGTGCGCAGATGGCTCTTGCCTGTGTCAAGACATACTGGGCGGAGATGAAGGCCATTGCTGTTGCATCCCAAGATTCGGACGAGAGCCGAGTACCTGCCCAGCACTATTTCCAGGAAGTTCTGCAGGGCGCTCGTTTAATAGAGACACAGTGCTCGAAGGATGTTATGTTCGAATAACATGTATTATTGTAAAACAATGTTTCGATGGAATATAAAAGCTTTTTATACTTGTGCCTTCCAGAATTAGAATACCTCCTGTGCGGCCGTTAATGTATATGTGTATAGAACCTGAAAGATGGCAGTCTTCGGCTTCAGCCCCCACGCATATAATGCGGGGGTGTTCACAGAAGGCGCATGTTCACACTTGATCCAACGTCTTGGTCCTATTAAGGAGGTGATAGCGCAGCGAACTAGGCAACCTGACTATAATGCTTTATCACTTTCACTTAGCCATAGGAGTTTGACAGTGGGGCTACTATATAGCCCCTAGGGGCACCACGGTCATCCGAATTCGGAGCGCGTGTGTGCCTGGCCGGGAAACGGCCCTTCATTAATGCGGAGGAATCCTAAAGACTCCGGAGGGTCATCGAGTGGTTGACCAGTCTTGCGCTATATCATGACAGTTAGTTTTCGGCTTTCTCTACCGAGGTGCTCGCCTGGCCGAACCGGGGCACAATCGCAGTAGTTCTCCTGGTGCCGCCTTAGCCGATAGAGCGGAACGTAAGGCAGCAAAACACAGGAGCCGGGCAAACCCAACATTTGACCAAAGACATGATTTGGAGTTGATGCATATAAGGCCAAACTCACGACGCCGAACACTCCCTAAGGTATTCGGTCTTTATGAAAACGGGCTGAACAACGCCCTTGGTAAGAAGCCCCTGGTGTCTAGGTACGCGCAAAATTCTAACGTGGCCACATGCCAAGACGCCAGCCTCCTCCTTGGTTATAACAAGAAACTGGGGGATGTGTATCAACAAGAGACAGTGAAAAAGGTTTATGCAGGGTCTTAATCTGAAAAGAATCCTTGGAAAGGGTCCCTACTGCACGTCTGCGCCTGTGTCTCCGTTGTGCTGTATCCTGGACGGGTGTAGCATGGTGTTCATCTGTAAAAGAGAGGAACTTAGTTGAAAACGATCGTGCGAAAATCTATGTTATATTAAATAAACAAAGTATAATTCAGAAAATGGGTAGAATTGAGCTTTATTATCTCTTGTTGTACACGCGCGGAGCCCCTTGTACGAGGGTATGCGACAGTAAGCCCGTGCATGTTTACGCCGGACTCGTCTAGCCATGTCCAGGGTCTAAACGACCTGTTTAGGTGCTTTGATTAGTGAAGCTGGTTTAGTGTGTGGCTGTCAAGGCAGCCGCACAGACTTCCGCGCTCGAGGAACACTCGATATTTCTCTTTAATGAGATGATGCCTCGCGGACCGGGCATTTTAAGCGTAAGGGATGCATAATGCGGTATTGCCTTAAAGTGGGCGAAAGCTTCACGTACCAGTAGTGCTTGATAGCTACTTGTGAATGGGGCGACGTGGAAGGTTAGCTTTTCGCGTCGGAAGTTGTCGGGGGAGCCGAACATAACTTCTAACAGGAGAGAACCCGTACAATGGGTATCTGGGCCTGGCGTTACCCCTTGAAAGGAAGTGTTGCCATGGCGAATTTTTGTTGGGTTTATCCCCATTTTGCGGATTGTGTCCTGATATAGCAGGTTTAGACCACTGCCGCCGTCCATTAGGACTTGTGTAAAGTGGAGTCCGTCAATTATCGGACCTAATACCAAGGCAGTCCAGCCTGCGTTCCAGATACTTCTAGAGTAATCCTGATGGTCGAAGGTGATTGGTTGTAACAACTAGTGGCAGGACTCCTCTGGGACAGGCCATATGGCGCGTATCTCTATAGGCGCTACTCTGTTTTTCCCTTTTGTCACGTGAAGTGAGTTTACTGTTTTGACTTCTTGTGGGAACTTCTTTTGTTCTCCGGTGCTCTGCTTGTGGGGTTCGTCGTCGTCCTCGCTTGGTATGTCGAGCCCCTTGTGTTCGGCATTGAGTTTGCCGGATTGCTTGAAGACCCAACAATCTCTGTGGTATGGTTTGCAGGCTTCCCGGGAGTACTGTGGATTTGGCATATTTTGTCCAGGATTTTGTTTAGGTTAGATAGCTCGTCCTTGTTATCCTTGAGGGGCAGCTTTTTCTGATTCTGCCGAGAGCTTTTGAATCCGGCGTTGACTGCTATGCTCTTTGGGCTATTTCCCTTGGTCCGGCACTAGTCCTTGCTACGTCGCGGTTTCCCGTTTCCATCCCTAACTTCGGATGTACTTGGGTCGATGGTACTGCTTCTTGCCAACCAGCTATCCTCTCCTGCGCAAAAGCGGGTCATGAGGCTTGTTAATGCGGCGATTGTTCTTGGCTTTTCTTGGCCGAGGTGTCTGGCGAGCCATTCATCTCAAACGCTGTGTTTGAAAGCTGCTAAGGCTTCGGCGTCCGGACAGTCGACTATCTGTTTCTTTTTAGTAAGAAATATGTTCGAGAGTTTCCGGGCTGACTCTCCGGGTTGTTGAGTTATATGACTTAGATCGTCTGCATCTGGAGGTCGGACATTGGTCCCTTGAAAATTTGCCCGAAAAGCATCCTCGAGCTCTTCCCAACTTCCGATGGTGTTTTCGGGAAGGCTTTTAAGCCAGTGCCGGGCTAGCCCTTTGAACTTGAGGGGTAAGTATTTTATGGCGTGGAGGTCATCTCCTCTAGCCATGTGTATGTGGAGGATATAATCCTCAATCCAGACTCCAGGGTCTGTTGTTCTGTCGTATGCCTCTATGTTTACGGGCTTGAATCCCGCTGGAAATTCATGGTCCAGCACCTCATCGGTGAAACATAGGGGGTGTGCGGCACCCCTATATTTGGGTGTGCTGTGATGTTCGGATACTTCTTGCGTTGCATTGCTTGCTAGAGCTTGCTTTCTTGGCCCGTAGATAGATCTGGCTGGGCTGTCTTTTTGATGTGAATCCTTGTGCGAATCGCGTGCCGGTTTGTGTGCGGCGCCCTTTGCCGCTCTATGTTGGCTATGGGGTTGTTTATTCGATCGGGTGTCTTCCTTATTTTTTGATTGCAGGGGCTCTACGGCCTCCTCATCAAATTCCAGCAGTAATTTTTGCTTCGGATAGCTCTTTGTGTGGCGACTGTCGCCGTATTTGTCTGCGGTGTTGAGTACTTTGCCCCATCTAATTCTGAGTGCATCTTCCGCTGTTTTGAGCTTCCGCTTCTGCTTTTTTAGGCTACACGCAGTGGCAACGAGCCTTTTGTGGAGGTTCTTATGCTCCAGCAACTTGTCCGGCATGAGGTCGTCCGGACTATTATCATGGCCGGGGACGGGTTGTTCGGTTTGTTTATCCAGGTTGCCCTGTTTGGACGGTTGCTCGTGAAGGAAATATGCCCTAGAGGCAATAATAAAGTTATTATTTATTTCCTCATATCATGATAAATGTTTATTATTCATGCTAGAATTGTATTAACCGGAAACATGATACATGTGTGAATACATAGACAAACTTAATGTCACTAGTATGCCTCTACTTGACTAGCTCATTAATCAAAGATGGTTATGTTTCCTAACCATAGACATGTGTTGTCATTTGATTAAAGAGATCACATCATTAGGAGAATGATGTGATTGACATGACCCATTCCGTTAGCCTTGCACTTGATCATTTAGTATGTTGCTACTGCTTTCTTCATGACTTATACATGTTCCTATGACTATGAGATTATGCAACTCCCGTTTACCGGAGGAACACTTTGTGTGCTACCAAACGTCACAACGTAACTGGGTGATTATAAAGGAGCTCTATAGGTGTCTCCGAAGGTACATGTTGGGTTGGCGTATTTCGAGATTAGGATTTGTCACTCTGATTGTTGGAGAGGTATCTCTGGGCCCTCTCGGTAATGCACATCACTATAAGCCTTGCAAGCAATGTGACCAATGAGTTGGTTACGGAATGATGCATTATGTAACGTGTAAAGATACTTGCCGGTAACGAGATTGAACTAGGTATTGAGATACCGACGATCGAATCTCGGGCAAGTAACATATCGATGACAAAGGGAACAACATATGTTGTTATGTGGTTTGATCGATAAAGATCTTCGTAGAATATGTAGGAGCCAATATGAGCATCCAGGTTCCGCTATTGGTTATTGACCGGAAACAGTTCTAGGTCATGTCTACATAGTTCTCGAACCCGTAGGGTCCGCACGCTTAAAGTTACGATGACAGTTTCATTATGAGTTTATATGTTTTGATGTACCGAAGGTTGTTCGGAGTCCCGGATGTGATCACGGACATGACGAGGAGTCTCGAAATGGTCGTTACATAAAGATTGATATATTGGAAGCCTATATTTGAATATCGGAATTGTTCCGGGAGAAATCGGGATTTTTCTGGAGTACCGGGGGGTTACCGGAACCTCCCCGGGGATTAATGGGCCTACATGGGCCCTAAGGGAGAAGAGAAGGGCCGGCCAGGGCAGGCTGCGCGCCCCTCCCCCTCTAGTCCGAATAGGACAAGGAAGGGGGGGCGCCCCCCTTTCCTCTTTCCCGTCCCCCCTTTCCTTCTCCTACAAGGCAAGAGGGGGGAGTCCTAGTCCTGGTGGGAGTAGGACTCCTCCAGGCGCACCCCTAGGGGCCGGCCGCACCTCCCCCTCCCTCCTTTATATACGGGGGCAGGGGGGCACCCCAAGACACACAAGTTGATCTTCGTGATCGTTCCTTAGCCGTGTGCGGTGCCCCCCTCCACCATATTCCACCTCGGTCGTATCGTTGCAGTGCTTAGGCGAAGCCCTGCGTCGGTAGAACATCATCATCGTCACCACACCGTCGTGCTGACGGAACTCATCCCCAACACCCTGCTGGATCGGAGTCCGGGGATCGTCATCGAGCTGAACGTGTGCTGAACTTGGAGGCGCCATACGTTCGGTGCTTGGATCGGTCGGATCGTGAAGACGTACGACTACATCAACCGCGTTGTCATAACGCTTCCGCTTTCGGTCTACAAGGGTACGTAGACAACACTCTCCCCTCTCGTTGCTATGCATCACCATGATCTTGTGTGTGCGTAGGAAAATTTTGAAATTACTACGTTACCCAACAGTGGCATCCGAGCCTTGGTTTTATGCCTTGATGTTATATGCACGAGTACAACACAAGTGAGTTGTGGGCGATACAAGTCATACTGCTTACCAGCATGTCATACTTTGGTTCAGCGGTATTGTTGGATGAAGCGGCCCGGACCGGCATTACATGTACACTTACGCGAGACTGGTTTTACCGCCGTGCTTCGCACATAGGTGACTAGCGGGTGTCTGTTTCTCCAACTTTATTTGAACGGAGTGTGGCTACGCCCGGTCCTTGCGAAGGTTAAAACAGCACTAACTTGACGAACTATCATTGTGGTTTTGATGCGTAGGTAAGAACGGTTCTTGCTCAGCCCGTAGCAGCCACGTAAAATTTGCAAACAACAAAGTAGAGGACGTCTAACTTGTTGTTGCAGGGCATGTTGTGATGTGATATGGTCAAGATGTGATGCTATATTTTATTGTATGAGATGATCATGTTTTGTAACCGAAGTTATCGGCAACTGGCAGGAGCCATATGGTTATCGCTTTATTGTATGAAATGCAAACGCCCTGTAATTGCTTTACTTTATCACTAAGCGGTAGCGATAGTCGTAATAGATGGCGTAACGACAACGATGCTACGATGGAGACCAAGGTATCGCGCGGGTGACGATGGTGATCACGATGGTGCTTCGGAGATGGAGATCACAAGCACAAGATGATGATGGCCATATCATATCACTTATATTGATTGCATGTGATGTTTATCCTTTATGCATCATATCTTGCTTTGATTGACGGTAGCATTTTAAGATGATCTCTCACTAAATTTTCAAGAAGTGTTCTCCTTGAGTATGCACCGTTGTGAAAGTTCTTCGTGCTGAGACACCACGTGATGATCGGGTGTGATAGGCTCTACGTTTAAATACAACGGGTGCAAAACAGTTGCACACGTGAAATACTCAGGTTAAATTTGATGAGCCTAGCATATACGGATATGGCCTCGGAACACAGAGACCGAAAGGTCGAGCGTGAATCATATAGTAGATATGATCAACATAGTGATGTTCACCATTGAAAACTACTCTATCTCACGTGATGATCGGACATGGTTTAGTTGGTTTGGATCACGTGATCACTTAGATGACTAGAGAGATGTCTGTCTAAGTGGGAGTTCTTAAGTAATATGATTAATTGAACTTAAATTTATCATGAACTTAGTACCTGATAGTATTTTGCTTGTCTATGTTTGTTGTAGATAGATGGCTCGTGCTGTTGTTCCGTTGAATTTTAATGCGTTCCTTGAGAAAGCTAAGTTGAAAGATGATGGTAGCAATTACACGGACTGGGTCCGTAACCTGAGGATTATCCTCATTGCTGCATAGAAGAATTACGTCCTGGAAGCACCGCTGGGTGCCAGGCATGCTGCAGATGCAATTGACGACGTTAAGAACATCTGGCAAAGCAAAGCTGATGACTACTCGATAGTTCAGTGTGCCATGCTTTACGGTTTGGAACCGGGGCTTCAACGATGTTTGGAACGTCATGGAGCATATGAGATGTTCCAGGAGTTGAAGTTAATATTTGAAGCAAATGCCCGGATTGAGAGATATGAAGTCTCCAATAAGTTCTATAGCTGTAAGATGGAGGAGAATAGTTCTGTCAGTGAACACATACTCAAAATGTCTGGGTATAATAATCACTTGATTCAACTAGGAGTTAATCTTCCTGATGATAGTGTCATTGACAGAATTCTTCAATCACTGCCACCAAGCTGCAAGAGCTTCGTGATGAACTATAATATGCAAGGGATGGACAAGACTATACCCGAGCTCTTCGCAATGCTAAAGGCTGCGGAGGTAGAAATCAAGAAGGAGCATCAAGTGTTGATGGTCAATAAGACCACCAGTTTCAAGAAAAAGGGCAAAGGGAATAAGAAGGGGAACTTCAAGAAGAACAACAAACAAGTTGCTGCTCAAGAGAAGAAACCCAAGTCTGGATCTAAGCCTGAGACTGAGTGCTTCTACTGCAAGCAGACTAGACACTGGAAGCGGAATTGCCCCAAGTATTTGGCGGATAAGAAGGATGGCAAAGTGAACAAAGGTATATGTGATATACATGTTATTGATGTGTACCTTACTAATGCTCGCAGTAGCACCTGGGTATTTGATACTGGTTCTGTTGCTAATATTTGCAACTTGAAACAGGGACTACAGAATAGGCGAAGATTGGCTAAGGACGAGGTGACGATGCGCGTGGGAAATGGTTCCAAAGTCGATGTGATCACGGTCGGCACGCTACCTCTACATCTACCATCAGGATTAGTTTTAGACCTAAATAATTGTTATTTTGTGCCAGCGTTGAGCATGAACATTATATCTGGATGTTGTTTGATGCGAGACGGTTATTCATTTAAATCAGAGAATAATGGTTGTTCTATTTATATGAGTAATATCTTTTATGGTCATGCACACTTACAGAATGGTCTATTTTTACTAAATCTCGATAGTAGTGATACACATATTCATAATGTTGAAGCCAAAAGATGCAGAGTTAATAATGATAGTGCAGCTTATTTATGGCACTGCCGTTTAGGTCATATCGGTGTAAAGCGCATGAAGAAACTCCATACTGATGGACTTTTGGAATCACTTGATTATGAATCACTTGGTACTTGAGAACTGCGCCTCATGGGCAAGATGACTAAAACGCCATTCTCCGGAACTATGGAGCGAGCAACTGATTTGTTAGAAATCATACATACCGATGTATGTGGTCCAATGAATGTCGAAGCTCGCGGCGGGTATCATTATTTTCTCACCTTCACAGATGATTTGAGCAGATATGGGTATATCTACTTGATGAAACACAAGTCTGAAACATTTGAAAAGTTCAAAGAATTTCAGAGTGAAGTAGAAAATCATCATAACAAGAAAATAAAATTTCTATGATCTGATCGTGGAGGAGAATATTTTAGTTACGAGTTTGGTTTACATTTGAAACAATGCTGAATAGTTTCACAACTCACGCCACCCGGAACACCACAACAAAATGGTGTGTCCGAACGTTGTAATCGTACTTTACTGGATATGGTAGATCTATGATGTCTCTTACTGATTTACCGCTATCGTTTTGGGGTTATGCTTTAGAGACAACCACATTCACGTTAAATAGGGCACCATCAAAATCCATTGAGACGACGCCTTATGAACTGTGGTTTGGCAAGAAACCAAAGTTGTCGTTTCTTAAAGTTTGGGGCTGCGATGCTTATGTGAAGAAACTTCAACCAGATAAGCTCGAACCCAAATCGGAGAAATGTGTCTTCATAGGATACCCAAAAGAGACAATTGGGTACACCTTCTATCACAGATCTGAGGGCAAAATTTTCGTTGCTAAATTCGGATCCTTTCTAGAGAAGGAGTTTCTCTCGAAAAAAGTGAGTGGGAGGAAAGTAGAACTTGATGAGTTAACTGTACCTGCTCCCTTATTGGAAAGTAGTTCATCACAAGAACCGATTCCTGTGACAACTACACCAATTAGTGACGAAGCTAATGATATTGATCATGAATCTTCAGATCAAGTTTCTACTGAACCTTGTAGGTCTACCAGAGTAAGATCCGCACCAGAGTGGTATGGTAATCCTGTTCTGAAAGTCATGTTACTTGACCATGGCGAACCTGCGAACTATGAGGAAGCAATGATGAGCCCAGATTCCGCAAAATGGCTTGAAGCCATGAAATCTGAGATAGGATCCATGTATGAGAACAAAGTATGGACTTTGGTTGACTTGCCTGATGATCGGCAAGCTATTGAGAATAAATGGATCTTCAAGAAGAAGGCTAACGCTGATGGTAATATAACTGTCTACAAAGCTCGACTTGTTGCAAAAGGTTTTCGACAAGTTCAAGGGGTTGACTACGATGAGACTTTCTCACTCGTAGCGATGCTTAAGTCTGTCCGAATCATGTTAGCAATTGCCGCATTTTATGATTATGAAATTTGGCAAATGGATGTAAAAACTGCATTCCTGAATGGATTTCTGGAAGAAGAGTTGTATATGATGGAACCGGAAGGTTTTGTCGATCCAAAAGGTGCTAACAAAGTGTGCAAGCTCCAGCGATCCATTTATGGACTGGTGCAAGCATCTCGGAGTTGGAATAAACGCTTTGATAGTGTGATCAAAGCATATGGTTTTATACAGACTTTTGGAGAAGCCTGTATTTACAAGAAAGTGAGTGGGAGCTTTGTAGCATTTCTGATATTATATGTAGATGACATATTGTTAATTGGAAATGATATAGAATTTCTAGATAGCATAAAGGGATACTTGAATAAAAGTTTTTCAATGAAAGACCTCGGTGAAGCTGCTTACATATTGGGCATCAAGATCTATAGAGATAGATCAAGACGTTTAATTGGACTTTCACAAAGCACATACCTTGATAAAGTTTTGAGAAAGTTCAAAATGGATCGGGCAAAGAAAGGGTTCTTTCCTATATTGCAAGGTGTAAAGTTGAGTCAGACTCAATGCCCGACCACAGTAGAAGATAGAGAGAAAATGAAAGATGTTCCATATGCTTCGGCCATAGGCTCTATCATGTCTGCAATGCTGTGTACCAGACCTGATGTATGCTTAGCAATAAGTATAGCAGGGAGGTACCAAAGTAATCCAGGAGTGGATCACTGGACAGCGGTCAAGAACATCCTGAAATACCTGAAAAGGACTAAGGATATGTTTCTCGTTTATGGAGGTGACAAAGAGCTAGTCGTAAATGGTTACGTCGATGCAAGCTTTGACACTGATCCGGACGATTCTAAATCACAAACCGGATACGTGTTTTTATTAAACGGTGGAGTTGTAAGTTGGTACAGTTCTAAACAAAGCGTCATGGCAGGATCTACATGCGAGGCGGAGTACATAGCTGCTCCGGAAGCAGCAAATGAAGGAGTGTGGATGAAGGAGTTCATTTCCGATCTAGGTGTCATACCTAGTGCATCGGGACCAATGAAGATCTTCTGTGACAATACTAGTGCAATTGCCTTGGCAAAGGAATCCAGATTTCACAAGAGGACCAAGTGATGGGGTTATGTACCTAGGGTAGGGTCACGGACCTGATCCAAGTAACTTACCCCAGGACATCCTTAGAAGAGGTCACCTTCCAGTCGACCAACGAGGATTCACTCGACTGGCCTGAAGGACTCGACCACAAAGACTCACTCGACCACCAGGAGGTCAAGAGGCACTCTGCACTGCAACGGCCTGTAATCAAGTAGTCTTTATGATAGTAAAGGCACTTTATGTGGGGCGTTGCCAGTAACGCCCCAGACTTAACTCATCTTAAACCCTCTCCTACGTGGGCTGGCTGGGGTCCTGGCGCACTCTATATAAGCCACCCCCCTCCACAGGCAGAGGGGTTCGGCACCTTGTAATCCATACATTCATAATCCACTCGACCGCCTCCGGGCTCCGAGACGTAGGGCTGTTACTTCTTCCGAGAAGGGCCTGAACTCGTACATCCTTTGTGCTTACAACCTCTCCATAGCTAGGACCTTGCCTCTCCATACCTACCCCCCACTCTACTGTCAGGCTTAGAACCACGACAGTTGGCGCCCACCGTGGGGCAGGTGTTTTAGCGATTTTGTGGAGAAGTTGCGATTCTTCCGAGTACTTTCATCATGGTGTCTGCTGGAGTTTTGGTCGAGGGTCAAGAGATCCGTCTCGGCACTCTCACCTTCATCGCCGACGACTCCGCATGGCTCCAGGAGGCTCCACTCGACGTAGATGCGCTCCCCGTCCGCGGTGCGACGCATTTTCGCGCATGTGTCCGCGGCGTTCTGCTGCAGCAACCGTCGACCCAGTATCGGTCAGCTCCTCCATCGTCCACCCTCCCGGTCTCCCGCCAGCGCAAGCGCTCAGGCCGGTCGAGGCTTCAGCGATGGGTGAGTCGCGCAGTGGCTCGCCAATCGGCCACTACCCAAGTTGCGGCAATCGAGCCCAACGAATCTCTCTACGGCTTGTTCGATCAGTCGACTGGCTCCGTAGAGACTGCATCCGAGTGCGGAAGCAGTGATCCAGCGGCGGAAATCTTGATGGTCGACGGGCCCCACAGCCCTCCTGGCTTCGCCCGTGGTGGTGGAGCAGGTGACGGCGGCGATCCTGCACGAGGCTACGAAGAGTATCAGCCCGAGCCACTCGACTCTCTGCAAAGAGAAGAGCTTCGCCGCAGGAACGAAGATCCCCTGCGTATTCCCATCGCAGGAGAAACCCCCGAGGCTCGTGCCTTAGAGGAGGCGCGTCTCGCCAATTTGGCCGAGCGCACTCGACTGGAGAACCTTCAGCGAGCACTCGACGAGCGCGCGCGGCAACGAGTTCCCGACACCAGTCGACGTCAACTCTTCCCGCCGACTCAGGTATATCGAACCCCAATTCAGAATTTAGCAGCTGCGACCCGTATAGCAGAGTCCATTCAGCCTTCGCAGTCAGAGGCTGGCAGAGGTTTGCTGCAGATCAGGGATCTGCTCCGGGCAGCAGGAGATCAGAATTCAGCCGTGTCTCAGTCGCGCAACAGAATTCACAGTCGATCTGTCACTGTGAATACGGTTCAGTCGGCTCACAGCCCCAGATCGCCTCCGCGGCGCGAAGGGCGTGAGAATCGGCGAGATCAATATGGCGACAGACTCGACCGAGATGATAGGCGTCGAGTGCCCTATTCCCCTCCGAGGGGTGGGTCTTACGCTCCTCGGCAGCCAGATGATAGGCGTCAGTACAGTACAGGGCGTAGGGTTCCAGTTGACCCCAGAGAGCCAGGCTTCGACGCGCGATCAATTATCGTGCAAGGGTTGGTCGACCGGAACAGAGCCCATCGAGGTGCACTCGACAGAGATGTACCCACGAGCAGTCGAGTACATGTTTCTGGTCCTGAATGTTTCAGCAGAGCTATCAGAGCCGCAGTTATCCCCCCCCCCAATTTCAGGTTGGCAACAGGAGTCAGCAAGTTCACTGGTGAGTCTAAGCCTGAAACTTGGCTTGAAGACTACCGAGTGGCAGTTCAGATCGGTGGTGGGAACGACGAGGTGGCCATGAAGCATTTGCCCCTCATGTTGGAAGGTTCTGCCAGGGCATGGTTGACTCAATTACCTCCTAGCAGCATTCACACTTGGGAAGATCTGTCCCGAGTGTTCGTCAGAACGTTTGAAGGGACTTGCAAGCGACCAGCGGGATTGACAGAGTTGCAAGTCTGCGTGCAGAAAACTAATGAGACTCTCAGAGAGTATATTCAGAGGTGGATCACTTTGCACCACACTGTGGAAAATGTCTCTGATCATCAGGCAGTATGCGCCTTCAAAGACGGCGTGAAGAACAGAGAACTGAGTTTGAAATTTGGTCGAACTGGTGACATGACCTTGAGTCAGATGATGGAGATTGCTACCAAGTACGCCAACGGTGAAGAAGAAGACCGACTCCGAAGCGGCAAGCACAAGCCGAGTCAGTCGGAAAAAGGAAACACCAGTCGGAAACAGAAGCGGAAGGCTGAACCGGCAGCTCCTGGAGAGGCTCTGGCCGTGACTCAAGGAAAGTTTAAGGGAAAACCAAAAGGATCCTGGAACCCCAAGAAGGTAAAGGATAAAGAAGGGAACGACGTGATGGATATGCCGTGTCACATTCACACTAAGAAAGATGAAGAGGGGAATATCATTTACCCAAAGCACACCACTCGCCAATGTCGACTCCTGATCCAGCAGTTTCAGGGAAAACAGTCTAAGGACAAGGAGAAGGAGTCGGACAAGGCCGAAGACAAAGAGGACAGTGAGGGAGGATATCCGCATATCAACTCCACTCTGATGATCTTCGCAGATGTGGAAAGCAGAAGTCGACTGAAAGTGATTAACCGAGAGGTGAACATGGTTGCCCCAGCAAAGGCAAATTATCTGGAGTGGTCTCAAACACCCATCACATTCGACCAATCTGATCACCCGACTCATATTGCCACCCCCGGGAGGCAAGCTTTGGTGGTCGATCCAGTTGTCGAAGGCACTCGACTGACAAAGGTGCTGATGGATGGTGGAAGTGGGCTGAACTTATTGTATGCAGACACATTGAAAGGTATGGGCATTCCGATGTCCCGACTGAACACTAGTAACATGAGCTTCCATGGAGTTATACCAGGGAAGAAGGCCGAGTCACTCGGCCAAATAGCTTTGGACGTAGTGTTTGGTGATTCGAAGCATTTTCGCAAAGAAAAGTTGACATTTGAGGTCGTGGATTTTCAAAGTGCATATCATGCCATTTTGGGGAGGCCGGCCTATGCACGGTTCATGGCTCGACCATGTTACGTGTACCTCAAATTGAAGATGCCCGGTCCCAAAGGTGTGATCACTGTCACCGGTGATAGGAAAAAGGCAGAGGAGTGCTTTCAGAAGGGCTCCAAGATTGCCGATTCCCAAGTGACAGCGGTCGAGTTCGAAGAGTACAAGCAAAACGCAGATCCGAGTGACTTGCTGCGATCCAAGAAGCCCGCCACAGAGTCTGCATTCCAGTCGTCCGGTGAGACGAAGCCTGTTCACATTCACCCGACCGATCCCGAAGCAGCTCCGACCCGCATCTCCACAACACTCAACCCAAAATAGGAAGAAGCGCTCATCCAGTTCCTCCGTGAGAACTGGGACATTTTTGCATGGAAGCCCGCTGACATGCCAGGTGTTCCCAGGGGACTGGCTGAGCATCGCCTAAGAGTCGACTCGTCTGCAAAACCAGTCAAAGAGCATCTTCGGCGGTCCGCCGTCCAGAAGAGAAAGGCCATCGGTGAAGAAGTGGCTCGACTGTTGGCGGCAGGATTTATCCGAGAGATATACCACTCCGAGTGGCTCGCTAATGTCGTCATGGTTCCTAAGAAGGACAAGTCGCTCCGAATGTGCATTGATTTCAAGCACATCAACCGGGCCTGCCCGAAAGATCACTTTCCTCTCCCTCGCATAGATCAAATTGTTGACTCGACCGCGGGATGCGAGAGGTTGTCTTTTTTAGATGCTTACTCCGGGTACCACCAGATCCGTCTGTACGGGCCCAATGAGGTAAAAACAGCTTTCATCACTCCATTCGGGTGCTTCTGCTATATCACCATGCCATTCGGCCTCAAGAATGCCGGAGCCACTTTTATGCGAATGATTCAGAAGTGTCTACTCACCCAAATCAGTCGGAATGTGGAAGCTTATATGGATGATATTGTTGTCAAGTCACGAAAAGGTTCCGACCTGCTCGCTGACCTCGCCGAAACATTTGCCAACCTCAGAAGGTATGATATCAAGCTCAATCCATCAAAGTGCACATTTGGAGTTCCTGGTGGCAAGTTACTCGGTTTTCTCGTTTCCGAACGGGGAATCGACGCTAACCCAGAGAAGATTGGCACTATCCTCCGAATGAAACGCCCTGTGCGAGTGCACGATGTCCAGAAGCTTACTGGATGCTTGGCCGCATTAAGTCGATTCATCTCACGACTCGGTGAAAAGGCACTGCCTCTTTACCGACTGATGAAGAAGGCTGACAAGTTCGAGTGGACTCCAGAAGCTGATGCAGCGTTTGACGAGCTAAAAGCTCTGCTCTCCACCCAGCCGGTGCTTGCTGCTCCAATCAGCAAAGAGCCTCTGTTGCTCTACATCGCAGCCACAGGACAAGTCGTCAGTACTGTGCTAACGGTCGAGCGGGAAGAAGAAGGAAAAGCTCTCAAAGTTCAGCGCCCAGTGTATTATTTGTCTGAAGTCTTGACTCCATCCAAGCAGAGATATCCTCATTATCAGAAGCTTGTGTATGGAATATACATGACCACAAAGAAGGTTGCTCATTATTTCTCTGACCATTCCATCACAGTCGTCAGCGACGCTCCACTATCAGAGATTTTGCACAACAGAGACGCAACTGGTCGAGTGGCCAAATGGGCGATTGAACTTCTTCCCTTTGATATCAAGTTTGAGGCAAAGAAAGCCATTAAGTCCCAGGCGATAGCAGATTTCCTCGCCGAGTGGATTGAACAACAGCAGTCGACTGAAGTTCACTCGGAGCATTGGACCATGTTTTTCGATGGCTCTAAGATGTTGAATGGTTCCGGTGCTGGGGTCGTCCTGGTTTCCCCCAGAGGAGATAAGCTTAGATATGTGCTCCAGATTCACTTTGACTCCTCCAACAATGAGGCAGAATATGAGGCCCTCCTATATGGGTTGCGCATGGCCATTTCACTCGGCGTCCGTCGCCTAATGGTCTATGGCGACTCGGATCTAGTGGTCAATCAGGTGATGAAAGAGTGGGACGTGAGAAGCCCAGCCATGACTGGATACTGCAGTGCAGTGAGGAAGCTGGAGAAGAAGTTCAAGGGGTTGGAGCTCCATCATATACCCCGACTGAAAAATCAAGCAGCTGATGATCTAGCAAAGATAGGTTCCAAGAGAGAAGCCATTCCGAGTGGTGTGTTCTTGGAGCATATACACACTCCGTCAGTCAAAGAAGATCCTTTCACCGAAGAAACTCCGCAGCCCAAGAGCGCCACAGATCCGACTGAAGTTGAAGTCCCAGCAGTGGTCAACTTGATCATGGAGGTTTTGGTGGTCATTCCCGACTGGACGATTCCGTATGTCGCATACATCTTGAGGAAAGAGCTTCCGGTGGATGAGGAAGAGGCTCGACAGATCGTCCGTCGATCTAAAGCCTTTACCGTAATCAAAGGACAATTATACAGAGAAAGCGCGACTGGAGTTGGTCAGAAGTGCATAACACCAGAAGAAGGTCGACTCATCCTCAATGATATTCACTCGGGGACCTGTGGTCATCATGCGTCCTCTCGGACCATCGTGGCCAAAGCATACCGAGCCGGATTTTACTGGCCCAAGGCGAATGAGATGGCAAAGGAGATAGTGGATAAGTGCGAGGGATGTCAGTTCTACTCGAATATGTCGCACAAGCCTGCGTCAGCTTTGAAGACCATCCCACTCGTCTGGCCTTTTGCAGTTTCGGGGCTAGACATGATCGGTCCTTTGAGAACGGGACGAAGTGGCTTCACGCATGTACTGGTGGCAGTCGACAAGTTCACCAAGTGGATCGAGGCTAAACCAATCAAGAGCCTTGACACCGGTACTGCTGTTAGCTTCATCAGGGAACTAATATTCAGATATGGAGTCCCGCACAGCATCATAACGGATAATGGGTCGAACTTTGACTCAGAGGAATTCAGAGCTTTCTGCAACTCCCAGGGCACACGAGTCGACTACGCATCAGTCGCCCATCCGCAGTCGAATGGACAAGCAGAGCGAGCTAATGGACTGATTCTCAAGGGACTGAAGCCTCGACTGATGCGTGATCTCAAACACGCGGCTAGAGCTTGGGTCGACGAACTTCCATCTGTACTCTGGGGACTGCGGACCACGCCTAATCGGTCGACCGGAAGAACTCCATTCTTCTTGGTCTATGGAGCTGAGGCAGTCTTGCTGAGTGATCTTCTCCACAATGCTCCTCGAGTTGAAATCTACAGCGAAGCAGAAGCTGAACAAGCGCGGCAGGACGCAGTCGACCTTTTAGAGGAAGAAAGGGAGATGGCTCTGATCCGGTCGACCATCTACCAACAAGATCTGCGGCGTTTCCACGCCCGAAATGTGAGAGGTCGAGCCTTCCAGGAAGGGGATTTGGTTCTCCGAGTAGATCAGCACAAACCACACAAGCTTGCTCCTTCTTGGGAAGGCCCCTTCATCGTCACCAAGGTTCTCCACAACGGGGCGTATCGTCTTTACAACGTCGAGCATAATATCGACGAGCCCCGAGCTTGGAACGCGGAGCTACTCCGCCCGTTTTACACTTAAGCTTTATCACTCGGATGAGTTGCAATAAAGTACTTCTGTAGTTCATGGACCCCAAAATAATAAGTGTCATAGTTCCTCCATAATATCTGTCACTTTTTATTTTTTGTCCAATGAAATTCCCCTCAGTGGGTGACTTAGCTGCGAATCCGGTTCGCCTAAGTTTGTAAAAATCCTACCGAGTGAAGAGCAACCCTCTCACTCGGGGGCTTAGCTGCGAATCCGTTTCGCCTAAGGTATCAAATTCCTACCGAGTGGTGAACCAGACTCCCACTCGAAGGCTTAGCTGCGAATCCGTTTCGCCTAAGTTATCAAAATCCTACCGAGTGAAGAGCAACCCTCTCACTCGGGGGCTTAGCTGCGAATCCGTTTCGCCTAAGGTATCAAATTCCTACCGAGTGGTGAACCAGACTCCCACTCGGAGGCTTAGCTGCGAATCCGTTTCGCCTAAGTTATCAAAATCCTACCGAGTGAAGAGCAACCCTCTCACTCGGGGGCTTAGCTGCAGTCCAAGCACTCGCCTAAGTTATCAAAATCCTACCGAGTGAAGAGCAACCCTCTCACTCGG
>NC_041391.1:637415514-637422562 GCF_002162155.2 Triticum dicoccoides
CCTAAGTTATAAAAATCCTACCGAGTGGTAAGCCAGCCTTCCACTCGGAGGCTTAGCTGCAGTCCAAGCACTCGCCTAAGTTGTAAAAATCCTACCGAGTGGTAAGCCAGCCTTCCACTCGGAGGCTTAGCTGCAGTCCAAGCACTCGCCTAAGTTGTAAAAATCCTACCGAGTGGTGAACCAGACTCCCACTCGGAGGCTTAGCTGCGAATCCGTTTCGCCTAAGTTATCAAAATCCTACCGAGTGAAGAGCAACCCTCTCACTCGGGGGCTTAGCTGCGAATCCGTTTCGCCTAAGGTATCAAATTCCTACCGAGTGGTGAACCAGACTCCCACTCGGAGGCTTAGCTGCGAATCCGTTTCGCCTAAGTTACAAAAATCCTACCGAGTGAAGAGCAACCCTCTCACTCGGGGGCTTAGCTGCAGCCCAGTGCTCGTCTAAGTGGACTAAAGAATAAGTCGATTGCAGCACAGGCACCTTGCTTTGAACCTGCAAAAGACATTCCGAGCCGAAGGCAATCGTATTCAAGCGCCAAATTCAAGTTTGAATTGATATCTAAAGGAACCGAAAGTGCTCAGGCGTCAAGCCTGTTAAGGTTCGTCGGTTACAATTCCACTCGGCATACCGAGGCAAATTTAAAGCGTCGAGCCAGAAGAAGTTTTTTACCCCTCCTGTGGAGGGCTGGAAGGTGCAACAAATTCATCAAGGTCAATCCCGTCGGCGATCCGAGTGGCAGCTGCAAGGAAAGTTTCCATAAAGGATCTGAAGTCGTGCTTCTTGGTATTGGCCACCCGAAGGGCCGCCAGCTTCTCTTCTCGCGCATCTTTGCAGTGGACTCGGGCCAGACACAGAGCGACATCTGCACCACACCGAGCCGAGGACTTCTTCCACTCCTGCACTCGACCAGGGATCGTGTTCAAGCGGGCCATCAGCGACTCAAGGTCATTCTGAAGTGTCTCCTCAGGCCAGAGCGTCGAGTCGATGCGAGACGTGGCGGCCTTCAGCCTTGCGAGATAGTCCACGACAGCTGCAACACGAGACTCCAGTCGGAAAGCATCCATGGCAACTTCGTCGTTCACCGGAGAATTGACGGGGTCAAGGTTTGGCTCCAGTCGGCTAGTTTCTTCTTCAAAGTTTTGACAAAATTCTGCAAGGGTGATCGCTAAGTCAAGGGGATAGTCGAATGGAAAAAGCCACAATTGGAAATATTTGTCAAACATGGAGGTTTACCTTCAAGCATAAGAAACAGCTTCTTGGCAAGGCCACTCAGGAAGGCCTCCAGTTCAGTTTTCTTCTCAGTCAATTTGCTGACTCGGTCGGTCAGGGCAACTTTGTCAGTTTTCAGTCGACTGACCTCCTTGTTGGCAACCCAAGAGCAGCTTTCAGATTGGTATTGTCTTGTTCGAGCTTGGTGACCGAAGCTAACTTCTCGTCAGCAAGCTTGATCTTCTCAGCTAGCTCAAGGTCTTTCTTCTGCTGGGCCTCCCTTACCTTGCCTGCAAGTTACAGCAAGATCAGGTGCTGAAACAAGCAAGAGGAAAAGCAGTCGTCAGGGTCTCACCAAACATACCTTCGGTCTCCTCCTTTGCCTTTGTCAGCTTCTCCTGAACCAGCTTCAAGCTCAGCTCGACTTGAGTATGTTTTTGTTCCAGCTCTGAGTAGCGAGCCACAAGATCACAAGAGTTCTGCGAAGAACCAATCGACTAAATGTCAAATATAAATCACTTCCGAGTGAAAAAGGGATAAGCACACGTTTCTAAGACTACAGCCAAATACAAGCATTCGACCGTAGTCTCGGGGACTACACCCAGTGGGTGCACTCAGCGTGCCCCCACTAACCCTGTTGAAGACAAAGTCGACCAGTCGACCTCAAAAAAAAAAGTGTGCGAGATGCATTCTCTAAGACTGTGATCAACTGCAAGCAGTCGACCACAGTCTCGGGGACTACACCCAGTGGGTGCACTCAGCGTGCCCCCACCGGTTTGTGAAGTCCAGTCGACCAGTCGACTGACAGAAAGATTGACATTATAAAGCCTAAGGCCGACTGCCAGCAGTCGACCTTAGCCTTGGGGACTACACCCAGTGGGTGCACTCAGCGTGCCCCCACCGGTTTGTGAAGTCCAGTCGACCAGTCGACTGACAGAAAGATTGACATTATAAAGCCTAAGGCCGACTGCCAGCAGTCGACCTTAGCCTTGGGGACTACACCCAATGGGTGCACTCAGCGTGCCCCCACCGGTTTGTGAAGTCCAGTCGACCAGTCGACTGACAGAAAGATTGACATCATAAAGCCTAAGGCCGACTGCCAGCAGTCGACCTTAGCCTTGGGGACTACACCCAGCGGGTGCACTCAGCGTGCCCCCGCTAACACGGAGTTTATTCGACACACCCAGTGGGTGACTAATATAAATTCCGGAAAAGAAAAGTTTTTGGTAGCATATCCAACAGAACAAACAGCGGTCGACTGACCTGGACATTGCTTTGGAGGGCAGAACTGGCGTCATAAGCTGCCTGGCTCGCGTCCCGGATGGTCTTCAGCTGCTCCATCATGAGTCCCGCCTGGCGTATTGCCTCCTTCGCTGCGCCAGCTTGATCCTCTGGGACGTGGTGCGTCGTAAAGAGGGAGGGCTGCTGAGCACTCGTCAGTGGATTTGCGAAGGACACCGTGTGTTGAGTGGTGTCCCCTTCCTCCACAGTCAGAATCTCAGGCGCCGTCACATCCTGAGGTACCTTACTGGCGGACGCTTTCCGACTCCTCCTGCGTGCCAGTGTTTCTTCCTCCTCGTCGTCGTCTGGGAGATTGATAACAGTGTTGGGTGGAGCTGCGGAGAAGGATCAGGATCAGAGATCGCGAGTCAGTCGACTACGGACGATGTTAAGAATACAATACCTGGGTTCGAAGTTGCTGCATCCTCCATCTCGTGGTCGTCAGCCCGGGCCGAGGTCTCAGAAGTAGCAGCACTGCAACTCCAAAAGATCAGTCGACTAACTTCAGCGTCGACCAGAGATAAAGTTCACACGGAATAAGAAAATATGAACAGCACAATTACCCTGATATGGTGGGGATGGACACCTTCATCTTCGGCAGGAGTTTGATCGGCTTCGACGAGGTCGCCCTGGGCTGCTTCGGCGCCTTTTCAGTCGGCGCTGGAGAGGTGGTCCTAGGGCGCTTGGTCGACTGCGTCGCAACCCCCTTGCCACGTTCAGTCGAAGGGTCGTGGACGAGCTTCGACCGCCTTTCCGAGCGCGGTGGCACGACCTCCTCCTCCTCCTCCTCCTCGTCCTCCGCGTCGTCTTCATCACCGACATCATCATCATCGTCGTCATCGTCCTCTGCGACATCCGAGTCCCATTCCTCCTCTTCCTGGCTCTCGCCTCCGCTCGCCTCGCCCTCCTCAGTCGAAGCTTGCGCCCCATTGGGCATCGAGTACAGCTCGGTGAGGGCCTAGCAGATATCAGGACAATGATCAGTCGACCAGTCGGCAGAGTAAACAGAGTTGAATGCGACAAGAATGCAGTGGAGAACAGGGCAAGTGTACCTTATCTGGATCGCTGTTGTGGTCGAGTGGAGGAATCCTTCTGGCTCCGCGCGGATTGTCCTTGTTTCCGGTGACGGCCGCCATCCATCTTTCCAGAGTGACATCGTCGACTGCTTCTGGATGGACTCTGGTCTCGTCTTCGGTCCCACAGTACAACCACATGCAGTGGCTCCGGAACTGGAGAGGCTGGATGCGACGCCTGAGGAAAACCTCCAAGAGGTCCATGCCTGTCACTCCCTCCCGAACCAACTGCACCACGCGCTCCATCAACATCTTCACGTCGGCTCTCTCCTCCGGAATCAGCTTCAGAGGGGAAGGCTTGTTCACTCGGTCCATGGTGAACGGAGGGAGTCCACTCGACTGCCCTGGCGTCGACTGGACCTGGCAGTAGAACCAAGTCGACTGCCAGCCTCTGACGGACTCGGGAAAGGTCATGGGCGGGAAGGTGCTCTTATTCCTCACCTGGATCCCCAGGCCCCCGCACATTTGGACGACTCGGGTTTTCTCATCACCTGGGCTCGCCTTCTTCACAGTCTGAGAGCGACACGTGAATATATGTTTGAACAAACCCCAGTGCGGTCGACAGCCCAAGAAACCCTCACACATGGACACGAATGCAGCAAGATAGGCAATGGAGTTTGGGGTAAAGTGGTGAAGCTGAGCTCCAAAGAAATTCAAGAAGCCACGGAAGAAAATACTTGGCGGCAAGGAAAACCCACGATCAACATGAGTGGCCAAAAGCACACACTCACCCTCTTCTGGCTGTGGCTGCCACTCCTCCCCCGGCAACCTCGCAGCTCCGTGAGGGATCAAGCCCTCGTTGGCCATGTCGAGGAGGTCCTTCTCTGTGATGGTCGACTGGATCCAGTCTCCTTGGACCCAGCCCTTCGGCAAGCGGGATCTGGACGAGGACCCTCCACGGCTGGTGGATCTCCCCTTCGCCTTCTCTGACGCCGACGCCTTCTTTGCACGCTCCAGCGCCGCCGTCTTCTCCTTGGCCATGGTCGCCGGCGAGATGCGCGAAGGGAAGTGGTGCGGGGGCGAGAGCGAGCACGCTGAGCAGGGAGGAAGGAAGCAGAGAGAGGGGGAGAATGCTAAGGCGCAGCGCAGAAATCCTCGCCGGGCACATTTATAAGGTCCCTTCCGAGTGGATGGCAGGTGGGCCCGGTCGATCTAATCATATCTGGAACAGTTATGCAGACGGGATACGTGGCGAAAAAGGCGGCGCGGAGATCGAGGCGTCCATGCCCCGTCCCATCCAAACGCCGCGGTCCGCCCCGCTTCGCGCGCGCCCCGAAATTTCGCATCCCGCGGAATCCGCGAGCAACAAATCAGTCTGTCAGGCGCGGTGTTTCCGGCGATCCGTCGCTCGGAGGTCATCGAAGCCTGAAAGGTCACTCGACGCAAAAACAGAATGGATCAAGTCGACTGAAGGCAAGTTGTTCCTTGTCGACAAAGGGATTCTTCGGTCCAGAACAGCGCACAACCGGAGCACAAAGATTAATCGGAAACGACATCAACTCCTTCTTCACTCGAAGCCTCAATCCATTCGGGGGCTAATGATGGGGTTATGTACCTAGGGTAGGGTCACGGACCTGATCCAAGTAACTTACCCCAGGACATCCTTAGAAGAGGTCACCTTCCAGTCGACCAACGAGGATTCACTCGACTGGCCTGAAGGACTCGACCACAAAGACTCACTCGACCACCAGGAGGTCAAGAGGCACTCTGCACTGCAACGGCCTGTAATCAAGTAGTCTTTATGATAGTAAAGGCACTTTATGTGGGGCGTTGCCAGTAACGCCCCAGACTTAACTCATCTTAAACCCTCTCCTACGTGGGCTGGCTGGGGTCCTGGCGCACTCTATATAAGCCACCCCCCTCCACAGGCAGAGGGGTTCGGCACCTTGTAATCCATACATTCATAATCCACTCGACCGCCTCCGGGCTCCGAGACGTAGGGCTGTTACTTCTTCCGAGAAGGGCCTGAACTCGTACATCCTTTGTGCTTACAACCTCTCCATAGCTAGGACCTTGCCTCTCCATACCTACCCCCCACTCTACTGTCAGGCTTAGAACCACGACACCAAGCACATCAAGAGACGCTTCAATTCCATCCGGGACCAAGTCCAGGTGGGAGACATAGAGATTTGCAAGATACATCCGGATCTTAATGTAGCAGATCCGTTGACTAAGCATCTTCCACGAGCAAAACATGATCAGCACCAAGACTCCATGGGTGTTAGAATCATTACTGTGTAATCTAGATTATTGACTCTAGTGCAAGTGGGAGACTGAAGGAAATATGCCCTAGAGGCAATAATAAAGTTATTATTTATTTCCTCATATCATGATAAATGTTTATTATTCATGCTAGAATTGTATTAACCGGAAACATGATACATGTGTGAATACATAGACAAACTTTATGTCACTAGTATGCCTCTACTTGACTAGCTCATTAATCAAACATGGTTATGTTTCCTAACCATTGACATGTGTTGTCATTTGATTAAAGAGATCACATCATTAGGAGAATGATGTGATTGACATGATCCATTCCGTTAGCCTAGCACTTAATCGTTTAGTATGTTGCTACTGCTTTCTTCATGACTTATACATGTTCCTATGACTATGAGATTATGCAACTCCCGTTTACCGGAGGAACACTTTGTGTGCTACCAAATGTCACAACGTAACTGGGTGATTATAAAGGAGCTCTACAGGTGTCTCCGAAGGTACATGTTGGGTTGGCGTATTTCGAGATTAGGATTTGTCACTCCGATTGTCGGAGAGGTATCTCTGGGCCCTCTCGGTAATGCACATCACTATAAGCCTTGCAAGCAATGTGACTAATGAGTTGGTTACGGAATGCTGCATTACGTAACGAGTAAAGAGACTTGCCGGTAACGAGATTGAACTAGGTATTGAGATACCGACGATCGAATCTCGGGCAAGTAACATATCAATGACAAAGGGAACAATGTATGTTGTTATGCGGTTTGATTGATAAAGATCTTCGTAGAATATGTAGGAGCCAGAGCATCCAGGTTCCGCTATTGGTTATTGACCGGAAACAGTTCTAGGTCATGTCTACATAGTTCTCGAACCCGTAGGGTCCGCACGCTTAAAGTTATGATGACAGTTTCATTATGAGTTTATATGTTTTGATGTACCGAAGGTTGTTCACAGTCCCGGATGTGATCACGGACATGACGAGGAGTCTCGAAATGGTCGAGACATAAAGATTGATATATTGGAAGCCTATATTTGAATATCAGAATTGTTCCGGGAGAAATCGGGATTTTTCTGGAGTACCGGGGTTTACCGGACCCCCCCCCCCGGGGGTTAATGGGCCTACATGGGCCCTAAGGGAGAAGAGAAGGGCCGGCCAGGGCAGGCCGCGTGCCCCCTCCCCCTCTAGTCCAAATAGGATAAGGAAGGGGGGGCCCTTTCCTCTTTCCCCTCCCCCCTTTCCTTCTCCTACATGGCAAGAGGGGGGAGTCCT
>NC_041391.1:637423241-637478395 GCF_002162155.2 Triticum dicoccoides
CGAAGGTTGTTCACAGTCCCGGATGTGATCACGGACATGACGAGGAGTCTCGAAATGGTCGAGACATAAAGATTGATATATTGGAAGCCTATATTTGAATATCAGAATTGTTCCGGGAGAAATCGGGATTTTTCTGGAGTACCGGGGTTTACCGGACCCCCCCCCCCCGGGGGTTAATGGGCCTACATGGGCCCTAAGGGAGAAGAGAAGGGCCGGCCAGGGCAGGCCGCGTGCCCCCTCCCCCTCTAGTCCAAATAGGATAAGGAAGGGGGGGCCCTTTCCTCTTTCCCCTCCCCCCTTTCCTTCTCCTACATGGCAAGAGGGGGGAGTCCTACTCCCGATGGGAGTAGGACTCCTCCAGGCGCACCCCTAGGGGCCGGCCGCACCTCCCCCCTCCCTCCTTTATATACGGGGGCATGGGGCACCCCAAGACACACAAGTTGATCTTCGTGATCGTTCCTTAGCCATGTGCGGTGCCCCCTCCACCATATTCCACCTCGGTCGTATCGTGGTAGTGCTTAGGCGAAGCCCTGCGTCGGTAGAACATCATCATCATCACCACACCGTCATGCTGACGGAACTCATCCCCGACACCCTGCTGGATCGGAGTACGAGGATCGTCATCAAGCTGAACGTGCGCTGAACTTGGAGGCGCCGTACGTTCGGTGCTTGGATCGGTCGGATCGTGAAGACGTACGACTACATCAACCGCGTTTTCATAACGCTTCCGCTTTCGGTCTACGAGGGTACGTAGAAAACACTCTCCCCTCTCGTTGCTATGCATCACCATGATCTTGCGTGTGCGTAGGAAAATTTTGAAATTACTACGTTACCCAACAGCTCGATGGCATGTTCGTCGTCCGCCGGTTCGCCCTGCTCTGAGGCCGGGTCTCTGTCGAGGTGGGGTTTGGAGTGGCGCTTACGCCGCCGCTTTGACTGCTTTTCGAGGGAACGATCCCTCGTTGCGTCCCTTTGTTCCTCTTCGTCGTTTCTTTTAGTTGTGTCCACCATGCATACATCGTTAGATGAGGTGGTTGTCCAGTGCCCTATAGGCGCTAGTTCCTGTTCGTCTCCTACATCGTCGTACATACCGTCGATGTCTTCAGAGTCGAAGTCGAGCATGTCGGTTAAATCATCGACAGTGGCTATGAAGTGGGTGGTGGGTGGGCTTTGAACTTCTTCGCCATCCGCATCCCATCCTCGCTGACCATAGTCCGGCCAGGGCTCTCCCGATAAAGAGAGAGACTTTAGTGAATTCAGAATGTCGCCGAAGGGCGAGTGTTGAGAGGTGTCCGCGACGGCGAACTTCATGATCGGCGCCCAATCGGATTCGATCGACAGGGGCGCGGAAGGTTCGGAGTCCGGAAAGGAGTCTGGCACCTTGGAGTCACGAGCTTCACAAAGGAAAAGACTGGTGTTTGGCTCGATCGCCGTAGAGATTGCAGCCCCCGAGGCGGTGTCCAGCCACCCGTCCTCGATTGGCGCAGTCGGCTCCGAGCTAAGGGTCGGAGCGGACACTGGGGCGGCCTCCTGGGCACTGTTCGGCGGCAGAGCTAGATGATGCCCATCGTGACAGTGCGGCACACTCGCCTGTTGTTGGGGATATTACTACTAGGTGTGAACCGGCCTACCTGGGCCGGGTTAACTTCATTAGTAGTATAAAGGTGATTAAGCAGATGAAGGCCCAAGGCCTGTAGTCGGTTTAGAACCTGTAGCCGTAAACTGGCTTGATATGTAAACTTGCATTGTAAGTTAGGAATACAAAGAGACCAACCGGGATACGACTATGAACCGGTGTGGGACTCTGTGGACCGACGGGCGTCACCCGTGTATATAAGGGGACGACCCGACGGCGGTTCAAGGACAGACAACAACAACTCGAGCCTAGGCGAAGCTTGTTTGCTCCCTAGCCATCAAAACCACATCAATTCCTTCACAACTAGACGTAGGCTTTTACCTTCATTGAAGGGGCCGAACTAGTATAAACCCTTGTGTATTTGTGTCCCCTTTAACCCCTTCAAGTTAGCCCGTAGCAATGGCTCCACGACTAAGTCCTTTCACAAGGACATCTGCCGTGACAAATCCACGACAGTTGGCGCCCACCGTGGGGTTATCGCACGACGGTTTGATGATCTTGGAGGGCAAGCTCAAAGGACTCGAAGGCTATGCTGTGGGCCGGATGACCAAGAGTCGTCGCGGCAAGCTCTACATCGACGATGCAGGATGGGGTCCCGAAGCCGGCTCAATCGAGTACGGGTACCGGGTCCCCTTTGGTGGCATACACGTTTTTATCGGCAAGATTGGTGAGCCTGGGCCTGAGCCGGACATCCGCACCGACCTCGTCGAGACGGCTCAGCGTGCAAGATCTACCCAGGTTAAACCGGCCGTGAAGCGTGCCTTCGTGGGAGTCATCCACGGAGGAGAGCATGGGGACGAGTCAGAATACGGTAGCGAGACCGTCGTCTATTCCGGCGACGAGTCCTCAACCGGAGAGACCGAATCATTGTACCAGTTGCAAGACGACCAGATTAGGGGCTGTTCCGATGGCGACAGTATTCCGGACCCCCCTGAGCAGATCAACCGGGTTGGAATATTCATGGCCGGTACGCAGGCGGCGAATCACTCCTTGACCGCAGCAGCAATGTTCTCTAGATCAGCAGCGGCAGCGGCAGCAGGGGCAGGAGGCCTTGTGCGCCCACCGGTTCAAGTTCTGTCTGACCTGTTTGATGCACTAGCTGTACTTATGGCAGAGGCCAATCCGGCGGATCAGGAGGCCCATGATGCAGAGGTTGCAAAGGTGAGAGAGCAGATCGCACAGGCCAAAGCCGACCTGGCAGCAGAGAAGGACAGGATGGCCACAGAGCGGGCCGCTTTGGACGCCCAGGCCTATAAGCTCATGCTCGACCAGAACGCATCACAGGAGGTCTTGAAGCGGAAGCACAGATCACGCCTGCCGTTAGGGTTCGACCCTCGAAATCTCTTTCACACTCCGGGAGCTGGAACCAGTAATCCGCCGGGGCACCTGGAGGTAAACTGGGTCGTGGCACCAGGGCCAGGAGCGACGGTCCAACCCCGCCTGATGGAACCTCCTCGGTAGAACATTATGATTCCTCCGCCGGTCCAGACACCTCCGGGTCATTATTCTAATCCTATGGACAATCTTGTCGCAGCTGCTGCGCGATTAGAAGCTATCCTGGTCGAAGGAGACTCTCCGCAAGCAATAGAGACGCGCCGGGTTAAGGAACTTCTCCGGACCGCTTTGATTCAACAGGAGGCATATTCATACAGCCGCGATCGGATTCATTCCACACCTCGTCCAAGCCGGAGCTATAGTAGGTGCCTGGATGAACCGGCCATATCAAGCAATGTGCGGGGCCGTGAAGCGGCCCGTGGCAATAACCCGGCCGGTGGTGTTCACGATGCTCAGGATGTAGTGGACCGGGCCCGGGCACGAAGGGAGGCCGAGTTAGCAGCACAGAACGAGGCGGATCAGCTTACACCGGTTCGTCCTACCACCTCTGTCGGGCCAGGGGTCGCATCTAGCTTGGGAGTGCCCTGTTTAGTCCCCACTTTACGCAATGTACGCTTGCCCAAGGACTTCAAGGGCCCGCGCAAGGTGCCAAATTACACCGCTGATTTATCTCCAGAAGCGTGGGTAGAGAGTTATGAGATGGCAATGGAGATGCCGGATGTGGATGAGACCGCGTGTGCAAAGTACTTCACCATGATGCTTGAAGGCACAACCCGTACTTGGTTGAAGAGCCTGCCGCCTAATTCTATCAGTTCATGGGCCCAGTTGCGGACCCGGTTTATCCAGAATTTCAAAGATACATGTAAGCAGCCTAAGTCCATAGTAGACTTGGTGGCTTGTGTTCAGGAGGACGGAGAGTCAACAACCCATTGGGTACGCCGCGTTTCCGAAGTCTTGCACTCGTCTGACAGGATCAATGCTGACTCTGCGATCTTAACCCTGGAGGGCAACTGCCGGTTTAAGCCTCTAAAGCAGAAGTTGGGGCGTATGAAGCGGTTCTATAATGACATGGGAACTCTCATGGCCGCTTTAGTGAAGTATGCTGATTCCGATAGTACCAAGGATCCCGAGACTGACGATGACGAAGCAGGGAAGGGAAAAAAGAATAGCAACTCTAAGGGGCATCAATACAAACCGGCGGGCCATGGAAACGGAGGCAAGCGTAAGGCGGATGGCAGCATGGACTTTGTGGCTAACACTAATGTACAGGACAAGGGTCAGCGGCGCAGAGGTAAAGCGGCGAATCGTAATGGGGCTCCAAATCCTAACCCGGATCGCTTAAACTATTTGCTGAATCAGCCTTGCCCAAAACACGGGACGAAGGAGGCGCCGGCTAACCACCTTTGGAAGGATTGTTACATTATGCAGGAATTTAAAAACTCTAATGCCTTCCGGTATGATTGTGGGTCAGGTGGTGGCTCAGGATCCGGTTTCCATGGGCCGGGTCACGATGGAGCTTCTGGTTCAGGTTTCAACCAGGGCGGTAATAATAATCAGGATAATCAGAACGGTCAAGGGGGTTACAACCAACAGCAGCAGCAGCAGCGGTCGGGTTATCAGAGCCAGCCAAAACAGTTGAACAATGGGCAGTATCACGTTTTCACAACTAGCTTGGATAAGCGCGACCGGAAACTTCATAAGCGAGCAGTGAACTCTGTTGAACCGGCCGTACCGCGTTATTTACGCTGGTCGAAGCAGCCTATCGTGTGGAGCAGGGAGGATCACCCCCCCCCCCGGGTTGACAATCCGGGCCAGTTGGCATTAGTGGTAGACCCTCAGGTGGGAGGTTATAAATTCACCAAGGTACTCATGGATGGAGGGAGCAGTATTAACATCCTGTACTATGAGACATTCCATCGCATGGGGCTAACAGACAAGGATCTCAGACCGTCTAATACGGTGTTCCATGGTGTGGTGCCTGGCAAATCAGCATATCCTGTTGGTAAGATAGCCTGGAGGTGGCTTTTGGGGACGAGCATGATTCCCGATCCGAGACACTAACCTTTGAGGTGGTGAAGATCCGGAGCCTGTATCACGCCTTGTTTGGGCGGCCGGCTTATGCCAAATTCATGGCACGGCCTTGTTATATCTATTTGCAGCTCAAGATGCCGGGTCACAAAGGGACAATAATGGTTCATGGGAGCCGCAAGATTGCTTTGGAATGTGAGGAAGGTGATGCGGCCTATGCAGAGTCGGTTTGTGCCACGGAGGAGTTAAAATATTATCGGGACAATGTTGATCTGGCGGACATGACCCCTTTGAAGAAGCCAACTGTGGAGCATGATTCAGATCTGAAGTTCAAATCAGCGGCTGAGACCAAGCTTGTTGACTTCGTGCCCGGCGATTCGTCCAAGCAGTTCACTGTCAGTGCCAACTTGGACCCTAAATAGGAAAGCGCGCTCATCAAGTTCATCCGTGAGAATCGGGACATTTTTGCATGGAAGCCTTCTGACATGCCAGGTGTACCGAGGGAACTCGCTGAGCACACTCTTAATGTTGATCCCAAGTATAAACCGGTAAAGCAATTTCTCCGCCGGTTTAACGAAGAGAGGCGCAAAGCTATTGGGGAGGAGGTGGCCAGGCTCTTAGCAGCTGGTTTTATCATTGAAGTGTTCCATCCAGAGTGGCTTGCTAATCCGGTGCTGGTTCTTAAGAAAAATGGCACTTGGCGTATGTGTGTGGATTACACGGATCTTAACAAGGCTTGTCCAGCGGATCCTTTTGCCCTCCCTTGCATTGACCAGATTATTGACGCCACGGCGGGTTGTGAGCGTTTGAGTTTTTTGGATGCGTATTCTGGGTATCATCAGATCAAAATGGCGGTTAAGGACCAGGAGAAGACGGCGTTTATTACTCCCTTTGGAGCCTTCTGCTATGTATCTATGCCTTTTGGGCTCAAGAGCGCCCAAGCCACTTATCAACAGTGTGTACAGAATTGCCTGCATAAACAGATCGGCCGCAATGTGCACGCCTATGTGGATGATATTGTAGTCAAGTCAAGGTAGAAGGAGACACTGATTGATGATTTAAAGGAAACCTTTGACAACTTACGGGTTTATAAGATGATGCTTAACCCTGCCAAATGTGTCTTTGGTGTTCCGGCAGGCAAGTTACTGGGTTTTCTTGTGTCCAACAGAGGAATTGAGGCTAATCCGGAGAAGATTACGGCTATCACCTCCCTAGCTAAACCGAGGTGTATCAACGATGTTCAGCGTCTGGAGGGTCGGATCGCCACACTGAGCCAGTTTATCAGCCGCCTCGGGGAGAAGGCCATCCCTTTATACCAGATGTTGAGAAAGACAGATCAATTCATCTGGAGTCCAGCTGCTGATGAAGCGTTGGAGGACTTGAAGCGGCAATTAGCCAATCCGCCCGTTCTTGCAGCTCCGGTCGACAAGGAGCCGTTATTGTTATACGTAGCGGCCAATGCTCGCGCAGTTAGCATGGCTATTGTAGTAGAACGCAAGGAGGCAGGCAAGGAGTATCCGGTTCAGCGGCTGGTTTACTATATCAGCGAGGTGCTTATTGAATCCAAGCAAAGATATCCGCATTGGCAGAACCTGGTATATGGAGTTTTCATGGCAAGCCGGAAGTTGAAGCAGTATTTCCAAGGGCACCCTATCACAGTGGTCAGTTCAGCTCCCCTGGGCGATATCATACAGAACCGGGAGGTGACCGGCCGGATTGCCAAGTGGGCTATAGAACTTGGGCCGCACGGATTGAAGTACGTACCCCGGACGGCGGTGAAGTCTCAAGCACTTGTTGATTTCATCAATGATTGGACTGAGTTGCAAGCACCAGAGGAGAAGCCGGATCACACATATTGGACTATCCATTTTGATGGATCCAGGCAATTGGAAGGCTCGGGGGCTGGAGTTGTGTTAACTTCCCCACGAGGTGATAAGTTTTGTTATGTTCTCCGCTTAATGTTCCCTTGTACTAATAATGCAGCTGAGTATGAAGCCTTGCTCCATGGTCTCCGGATGGCTAAAGAGATGAATCTAAGTCGGGTTAAGTGCTTCGGTGACTCGGACCTCGTAGCTCAACAGGTGTCTGGCACTTAGGATTCTAAAGACCCACTCATGGCTGCATGTCGTCGTGAGGTGGATATTGTTGCAGGTCACTTCAAGGGTTATCAGGTGGATCACGTGGATCGTCGAAAAAATGAAGCGGCGGACGCTTTAAGCCGGTTGGGCTCTCAGCGTAAACCGGTCCCGCCTAATGTCTTTCTCGATGTGTTGCACAACCCGTCAATCAAGCTCCCGGGTGAAGCGGATTTGGCTATTCCTGATCCGGAGGCTCAATTGGTGGCAGCCCTGCGTATTATACCGGATTGGACAGTTCCCTATCTTGCATACATGAACCGGGGTGAGTTGCCAGAGGATGAGACTCTAGCCAGGCAGATAGTCCGGCGATCCAAATCTATGACAATTATCAATGGCGAATTGCATCATTGCAGTGTATCAGGGGCGTTTCAACGCTGCGTCTCTCCTGAGGAAGGTTGTGAAATTTTACGCGAAATCCATGAAGGGGATTGTGGTCACCATGCCGGTTCAAAGTCTCTGGTGGCTAAGGCGTTTCGTCACGGGTTTTACTGGTTGACAGCTCATGCTGATGCGGAGGACTTGGTTAAACGGTGTGATGGCTGTCAGAAATTTTCAAGGCGTGCTCATGTGCCGGCTCAAGAATTGAGGATGATTCCAATTACTTGGCCATTTGCAACATGGGGGCTGGATATGGTCGGACCTTTTAAAAGATCCAAGGATAAGAAAACCCACCTTTTGGTGGCAGTTGACAAGTTTACCAAGTGGGTTGAAGCGGAGCCTGTCAGCAAGTGTGATGCAGCTATAGTGGTGCCGTTCATTAAAAAGGTGATTTTCCGGTTTGGCTTTCCACACAGTATCATTACTGACAATGGTACCAATTTATCCAAGGGTGCTATGAAGGAATTCTGTGAACGTGAGCACATCAGACTTGCCGTATCATCAGTGGCTCACCCCAGTCCAATGGGCAGGCAGAACGAGCTAATCAAGAGATCTTGCGAGGCATCAAACCCCGGCTTATGGTTCCATTGCAAAGAACACCGGGATGTTGGGTTGAAGAGCTACCATCTGTGCTATGGAGTATCAACACTACGCCCAACCGATCTACAGGATACACACCGTTTTTTATGGTCTACGGAGCAGAGGCGGTTCTCCCTAGTGATATCCGGCACGATTCGCCTCGTGTGGCGGCTTATGTTGAAGCGGACAATGAGACAGCACGGCAAGACGCTTTGGACCTATTAGATGAGGAGCGTGACATAGCGGCTGCCCGCTCGGCGATTTATCAACAAGATCTTCGTCGCTATCACAGTCGCCGGGTCAGAACCAGAACTTTTCAAGAAGGAGATTTGGTGCTTCGGCTCATCCAAGATCAGACGGATATGCATAAGTTATCCCCACCTTGGGAGGGACCTTTCGTAGTCAGCAAGAATCTGCACAACGGGTCGTACTATCTGATTGATATTCGAGAGCATAAAGACTCACGCACATCAGAGGAGGAGACCAACAGGCCGTGGAATATAGCTCATCTTCGGCCTTACTACACTTGAGCCATCGGCTCTATCTATGTACATATTATGGTAGTGTATATATTATCATTGATATAATAAAACCGGAACCTCAGCTAAAGCGGGGTCTCTGTCCTTTCATATCATGTGTGGTTACATGGAGTGGTTCTGTTTTAAAGCGGCCTCCGGTTTACCCCTTGAAATTTGCTTTTCAAAAAAGCTTTGTGATATCACTTGGGGCCTTGGTCGTGTCCGAACCAATGCGACACCTTTTGATAGGCGAAAGCCACCAGATCACTTGGAGACATGGTCAAGTCTGAACCAGTCACGCCTCTTGATCGGCCTAAGGCCACAAAATCACTTGGGGGCTTGGTCGAACCCGAACCATTGCCACGCCTTTTGATCGGCATAAATGCCACGATTTCATTTGGGGACCTGGCTGACTTGAACCATTGTCACTCCTATTGGGGGCTTGGTCCTGTCCGACCGTGGTAACACCATCTGATCAGCTCAGTAAAGCATGTTTTTGCAAACGGTTTTTATCATTGCCTTTGCTTCCATATTTCTTTTATGACTATTCTTCAATTTTTGTTGTGTTTCCCTTCAACCAACAACACTTGTTTACCGGTTCAGCTGACGGAAATCGGTTCATTTGTACTCTAGAGAAATATGCCCGGTTTAACTTTCCTGTTAACATCATGAAGTAGCAGGGGGCTCATAATGACCCAGCACGGTTTACATGGGAGTTGTTTTGTCCCCTTTGATGGTAACGGTTTATAAAACCTCCGTTTCAAGCCTGGCTCAGCCAACTTTATGCCCAGCGATGGCAAGTATTTTGTATCGCATATTTGATCATATGTTTTAAATACATTGACATATATATATATCAAGGTTATAAACTGGTTGGCGGTATAACCGCCACCGCAGTTCAAGATTTTCTGATTGCAGGAAATATAAATTGAGGATTTCAAGCAAAAGCATCAGTGCGTATGCACGAAGGCTTATTTAAAGTAGAAGTATTGGCTATTCTATTACAAGGCAACGCGGTGCCCAAATAAGATCATTGTTATTTTGGCGGATCATAATAAGGCAGTTGTTTAAACCGGCTTCCGGTTCAAGCCTGCTCATCAAACCGGTCTGATGGTTGTGGGTCGTCCCGTGCCGCTTCAGCTTCCTCATCTCTATCCATTGGCTGGAAATCAACAGTGGTCCAGTCGATTCCCATTAAAGCTTGAAAGACAACCTCTTCATGGATCAGAGAAGACGGTTCAATATCAGGAGCGAAAGTATGCTTACGGATTGGAGGAACCAGATTCTCCACTTTAGGAATTGGTGCAACCACTCGTTTGTTCTGATCATTGTACTGAGCTTGATAGTGCGACAAGTCGGCCTCTTCAGCCAATTGACAAGCCAGGGGGCATACTGCACGGTTTATCGCCCTCAAATCATCTTCATTGAACTCTGAGCCATCTTCCTTCATGCTGGGATAGCCTTGAGCTGCTTCAACAGGATCGAAATCCGGCACCCATGCTTTTGCCCGGATTAAGGCGTTAATGGCTCCGGTTCGGGCAGAAGATTTTTTCAGTTCTTCAATCCGAGCAGGAAGCATTGACAACCTATTAAGAGTGTCTTGGATTAAAGTGGGTGCCGGATTGTTATGAGATGTAGTGGTGATGATCCGTTGCGCTCCAGTATACAGCTGTTCAATTAAAGTGTAGGCAGCCTTCAACTTCTTCCGAACATCTGACCCTAAGTGACCAATGCGTGTACCTGTAACAATACAGGAACGATCACAAACCGGATCTATTATAAGCAGGCCAGAGTTATCTAGGAAACCAAAAAGAGCTTACCAAAGATAGCAGCGGCCATGGAATGTACTTGCCGCTTTACGGCGGTCAGCTCATCTACCACCGGTTTAAGGGCAGCTTCAGCGTTTTCAGCTCTTTTTATTAAAGCGGCCTCTTCAGTGGCCCAATCAGCCCTCTCTTTCTTGAAGCCTTCCTTCAGCTGTTCCGTGATGCTCAAAGCGCTCGTTAATTCCTCCCTGGTTTTGTTGGTTTCGGCTTGTTGGGTTTTCAAAGCTTCCTGCAGATCAGTAATTCGGTCCTCTTTGATCCTCACTTCAGCCTGCATAAAGACAGTGCTTGGCTTTAAGCAAATGGTACAAGAATTTGAAGTACCAACCACATAACAAGTTATACGCTCGATAGTTGGGGGCTAATGCACCTTCAATTTTAATCTATTACTAAATCGCAAAGTCCCAAGCTCAATACAGGTATTCAACTTGGCACTTGGGGGCTAATGGCTATTTGCTCAGTTATGTTCTGATGTTAGAATCTTTATTGGAGTCCCGGTTTAACTATACTAAGTTGAACCGGCCCTTGGGGGCTACATTGATGGATTTCAAAGTATTGAGGACTATATTCAAGTCCCGACTTGAAGAAGGTTACAAACCGGCCCTTGGGGGCTAGGAGGATTAATACAGTGGCAGTAATTAAAGAAAGAAGAAGCACAAGGAAGTTACCTCAAATTTATCTCTCATCATCTTTATCATGCCAGCTTCACAGTCACGACTAGTATATTGTCGGTTCAAATAACCAGAATGAAGATCTTGGGCACTCAGAGCAGCATATGTTTCCAGATCAACATCCCATTTGCCTTTGTTCATGGCAGAAAAATCTTCTTTGACAGTATGCTTAGCGAAAGCGACAGGATTCCCTGGTGCAGAGCGACCTATGCCGGTAATTACAACATCATCATCCTTGGACTCGCCAGTTTGCACTGGCGCTATCGGTTTATCGGCAGGTTTTGAAGGACTGCGGGATCTTTCAATCCGGACGGAGCTGGCAGGCTGGTTAATAGGGACTGAAGTATTGACAGGCCTTTTATCAGTAATAGCATCGTCTTGCAAGGGAGGATCATTGGGAATGTCTTCAGGAACGAACGCTTCAAGATCTGGTGCTTTATCCTGTTCAGGGGCAGCATCTTCCTCGGCCGCTTTATCCAGGCGGGCTTTCTTGCTCGGTTTAGGTTTAGCCCTGAAAGAGAAACAAGGAGTCAAGGAATAGCATAAATTATAACGCAGTATACCGGAAGCATATGTTCAGCCTAGCTTACCCAAGAACCATTTTCAGTGGTGGCAGCTAAGTGGCCGATGATTCACCAGAGGATGAATGAGAAGTAACCTGATAATCAGAGTCGGACGGATTAAGAGGTTGAAGGATGAAACCCGCTTTAGGATAGAAATTAATAAAAAGGTCGGAGACCTCTGAGCGGCGTTTTCGAATCGGACGGTTCGGTAAACCGGCGGAAGTAACTACCTGGCCACTGTGCCGGGTTGTGCGGCGAGCTTCATGTTGCTGAGACTTCATAAGAAATTTGGGATCCAAGTAAGCAAGAGGATGAGAAAATTTAACTTTCCGGTTTGCCTGGCGAAATTTTGGCAAAGGCAAAGGATCTGAATCGGAAGAGAGAATATTTACCTCAGCGACATCAGCATTACTGGCTTCAGCGTCGTCCTGACAAGTATCATCATCAATAAGGCGTGTAAAAAGTAATCCTAGTGAATCGAGTTCTACCTCAAGGTCCGAATTACCCACATCATCATCAACAGCCGGATCATATGAAGCAGTGGTTTTCCTCTTTTTAGCAGGCTTCTTGACAACCTTGGTCTTGGGCCGGTTTGACCGTTCTGTTTTCTCCGGTTTGTCTTGCGGAAGCTTCTTGCTCCAAAACGGATTATTACCCTGGTTAAGCAGCAATTGATGTCAGACAGAGATATCAATAAAAGATTCAGTAAAAAACGCAATCAGAAACTTACAGCTGGCGGTTTGTTGGTAGCACAGAAAGGGGGCAGGCCGGTTTGAGCGCAGAGGTGTTCCGGTTCATTCAACATTTTCTTCACAGCCTCTGTGACTTCATCATCCGAGAGCTAGATGTTGGTGTGTCGAAGCGGGTCATCAACGCTACCAGTATACTTGCACATTAAACCGGAGCGCCGGCTGAGAGGCAGTATGCTCCATGATATCCAACAGCGTGCGAGATCTACTCCTGTTAAACCGTTGGCCATGAAGGCTCGGAGCTTGGATAATTGCGGAGCGTATTTACTCCTCTCCTTGGCACTTAACCTTTGTGGGAAGGGGTGTGTATTGCTGAGCCGCTCCGGACGAAAGCTAGGCAAAGGATTTTCATCATCGGGGGAAGTATCTTTGCAGTAAAACCATGTTGCATTCCACTCCTTGGGGTGACTGTGTAGTCTGGCATGGGGATAAGTGATTTCTTTCCTTTTCTGAATTGCCATACCGCCCAATTCGGTATTGGGACCATCAGTGAATTCTGTGCGGCGGTTTAAGTGGAAGCAGTCTCTGAACAATTCAACTGTGGGTTCCTCTTGAAGGTATACCTCACAAAGTACTTGGAAGTGACATAAGTTGGTAACAGAGTTGGGGCCAGTATCTTGCGGGCGAAGTTGAAAATTGGCTAACACATCCCGATAAAATTTAGAACCGGGCGGCTTGAAGCCCCGGGCTAAATGGTCCGCAAAAATCACAACCTCTCCCTCTTGAGGTGTGGGAGGACATTCATCACCAGGAACCCTCCAGTGGATAGTATCTTTACTGTCTAAAGCGCCAATTGAAACTAAATCATCCAGCTGAGTTTCTGTGACGTGAGAAGGAACCCAGTTGCACTCATATACTTGTTTGGCCATGATGGGATCTACAAGAAATAAGTGATTCCGGTTCAAGAATGCGCTGGTATGAACAATGTTAAACCGGAGGTAGTACATTTAAACCGGATTTCTATGAGGTAGCACAATAAGACTGAAGAAGTCTGGCGGTTCAACAAGGGGACTAATGGTATATACCAGTTTAATAATTTTTCCTATATTAAGTTAAACCGCCTGATCTAAACATTGAAAGCAATTGAGGTTGCGGATGGCTAAGTATGCAGAAACAAGTTTCACAAGGTCCTATTGTAGTAATGGATCTGAAGCAAGTTCAGAAAAACAGAAAATGTTCAAAAGATTAAAGCAGAACGGAAGTGAATCAATGGGCAGGTATGTAGATGAGATCTATGGACTTGAGCGTGAAACTACAAGTGGATGCTAAAAGGCTACTGCTAATCAGAGCAGGGTTTCACAGATCTATCCAGGAGTCTGGGTACGAGCATGCACAAGTGAGGAACACGGCAAGAACATGAAACCCTAGAATAGATCTATGTTAAGAAGAGCAGAAGGCTTACCAGAATCGAGGAAGACGCGGAAAGCTACCGTAGTGCTCTGGAGCGTTCAGGTTGATGCAGCGGCCCAAGATGGTGCAGAGGTCAATGGCGGTGGCGGAGCTCCGAGGCTGGCGACGCGAGGAAGACAAAGAGAAAGAGACGAAGGGGAGAATAGGAAATGACCCTTCGGTCCTATTTATAAGGCAAAGGACGTGTGTCAGGCGTGCTAATCCAGGAGCCATAAAATTCGGAAGTGGAGCTGCTGCCTTGGGTATCACAGATCTATCAATGAAAGAAGGCGTCATAAATGTTAAACTTCGTGATGATGTCATGCCGGTCTACAGCAACCAGAGATGATGACGACATGGCGGTTTACCAATTACCAGAAGATGTTGAAGACAAAGATTTTTGTGAAGGATTGACATGAACCAGTTCAAATCAATCTGGGGCCTAATGTTGGGGATATTACTACTAGGTGAAAACCGGCCTACCTGGGCCAGGTTAACTTCATTAGTAGTATAAAGGTGATTAAGCAGATGAAGGCCCAAGGCCTGTAGTCGGTTTAGAACCTGTAGCCGTAAACCGGCTTGATATGTAAACTTGCATTGTAAGTTAGGAATAGAGAGAGACCAACCGGGATACGAGTATGAACCGGTGTGGGACTCTGTGGACCGATGGGCGTCACCCGTGTATATAAGGGGACGACCCAGCGGTGGTTCAAGGACAGACAACAACAACTCGAGCCTATGCAAAGCTTGTTTGCTCCCTAGCCATCGAAACCACATCAATTCCATCACAACTAGACGTAGGCTTTTACCTTCATTGAAGGGGCCGAACTAGTATAAACCCTTGTGTATTTGTGTCCGCTTTAACCCCTTCAAGTTAACCCGTAGCGATGGCTCCACGACTAAGTCCTTTCACAAGGACATCTGCCTGACAAATCCACGACACCCGTGGCACGAACCCGTCGAAGATCGAGTCTCCACGGATGTCAGCCGTGTAGTTCAAACTTCCAAATCTGACCTGATGGCCAGGGGTGTAGCTTTCGATCTGCTCCAGATGGCCAAGCGAGTTGGCCCGCAGTGCAAAGCCGCCGAATACGAAGGTCTATCCGGGGAGAAAAATCTCACCCTGGACCGCATCGCTGTTGATGCTCGGAGGAGCCATCGGGCCTAAAGATGATGACACAGAGGAACTCTCAATGAAAGCACCAATGTCGGTGTCAAAACCGGTGGATCTCGGGTAGGGGTCCCGAACTGTGCGTCTAGGCGGATGATAACAGGAGACAAGGGACACGATGTTTTTACCCAGGTTCGGGCCCTCTCGATGGAGGTAAAACCCTACTCCTGCTTGATTAATATTGATGATATGGGTAGTACAAGAGTAGATCTAGCACAAGATCAAAGAGGCTAAACCCTAGAAGCTAGCCTATGGTATGATTGTTGTTCGTCCTACGGACTAAAACCCTCTGGTTTATATAGACACCGGAGAGGGCTAGGGTTACACAGAGTCGGTTACAATGGGAGGAGATCTACATATCCATATCGCCAAGCTCGTCTTCCACGCCAATGAAAGTTCCCATCCGGACACGGGACGAAGTCTTCAATCTTGTATCTTCATAGTCCAGGAGTTCGGCCAAAGGTTATAGTCCGGCTATCCGGACACCCCTAATCCGGGACTCCCTCAGACATTTGGCTTCTTACCAGTTAGGAGTTTATAGGATTTTCTTCAGAAGTTTGTGAAGATAAACACGGTTGATGATGCAGAAAGCAGTATCAATGGCTTCAGGCCAGAACTTCCGTGGAGTCTTGTACTCATCAAGCATCGTTTGGGCCATCTCAATAAGGGTTCTGTTCTTGCGCTCCGTGATGCCATTTTGCTGAGGTGTGTAAGGAGCAGAGAACTCATGAGTGATACCCAAGGTATCCAGGTAAAGGTCGAGGCCAGTGTTCTTGAACTCGGTGCCGTTGTCACTTCTGATATGCTTGATCTTGACGCCATAGTTTGTCATGGCATGATTGGCAAAGCGTCTGAAGACATCCTGCACTTCAGTCTTGTAGAGGATTATAAGCACCCATGTATATCTAGAGTAGTCATCAACAATGACGAAGCCATAGAGGCAAGCAGAAGCATTAAGAGTGGAGTAGTGAGTAGGGCCAAATAAGTCCATGTGTAGCAGCTCGAAGGGTTGAGATGTAGTCATGATTGTCTTCAAGGGATGCTTGGCTCTTGTCGTCTTTCCAGCTTTGCAGGCACCACACAGATGATCCTTCTTGAACTTGACGCCTTCAATGCCCCCAACATGCTTCTGCTTCGCAAGAGTGTGCAAGTTCCTCATGCCACATGCCCTAGCCTTCGATGCCAAAGCCAGCACTCTGAAGCTTTTTCTAGAAGACATACGGCCATCTGCGGTCCTGCTGAGAAATCTACCATATACAGATAATCTTTTCGATACCCTTCAAAGACTAGAGACTTGTCAGATTCCATCAGTACAAGGCAACGATATTTTCCAAATAGCACAATCATGTTTAAGTCACAAAGCATTGATACAGACATTAAGTTGAAACCAAGGGATTCAACAAGCATCACTTTATCCATGTGCACATCCCTTCATATTGCAACTCTACCTAGACCAAATACCTTGCTTTTAACAGTGTCAGCAAATGTGATGTGACTCTTGTCTGATGGATGTAGCGATGAATCCATCAGAAGACTTCGATCGCCAGTCATGTGATTAGTGCATCCACTGTCCATACTCCATTCTGAAGTACGAGGTGTCATAGCCTACAGTGCAGTTTGGGGGATAGGCTTCACCAAGCGAGTTGTGAAGCAGAAACATTTGACGAACAAGTGGAACATGGAAATTCAGATCTTGGTTAGGATAGATAGGATGAGTGTCAAGGAATCCCGGAATGAAATACATAGTAAGACCATTTGGGCGTTTTATCTTGCGCCCTACAAGATTTTTAAGGTCTCCAGCATTTGCTTTGGATGCCTTTGATTTCCGGCTGGAGACCTTTCCCTGCAAAAGAGAGTTAAGTTTTCTTAACCACCCATATTTTCAGGGGTGGCTTAGAAGCAATTAGTCTAAGTGCAACATCTGAGAACTTCGGCTTTGCAGCCCTAGTAAATAGCCTTGCAGGAGGTGAATAATACTCATAGGAATAAGCAGAAAAATTCTTAGTTCTATGACATAGCGGTTTGATGAAACACGCTCATATTCATGGGCCTGAGTATGATTTCCCGGCAAAACATTGACATTAGGGTGACTCAGATGAGTCCTCGGTCTGTATGAAGCTTTTGGACCATATGAATCCTTTGATATGGGGTGTGTCTTCTTCACAATTGGTGTCATGATGACATTCACTGGAAGATTCTCAAGACAGCTTTTGGGTACCCATATCTTCTTCATAGGTGGCCCATTCCTGCAGTTAGTACCAATATACCTGGCAAACACTTTGCCATTCTGATTTTTGAACAGTTTATAGTTTGCGTCAAAGGATTCATCAATGGTAATAGGATTAGCACAAGTGAAACCAGATAGGGTGGATGGATCTACTGAAGGTTCCTTTGCAGCAACCCATGTGGTTTTGGGGTACTGCTCAGGCTTCTAGTAAGATCCGTCAACATTCATTTTCCTCTCGAACCCAACACCCTCTTTCCTAGGGTTTTGGTTCAGAATCTGCTTTTTGAGGACATCACATAATGTCTGATGCCCTTTGAGACTTTTGTACATCCCTATCTCAAGCAGTGTCTTCAACCTAGCATTCTCATCAGCAATAGTAGTGGTGTCCTCAGTAGAGGGGTTAGTTACCACATTAGCAGTTGAAGATATTGCAATAGGGGAAGTAGTAGAACATTCAGCAACAGAGGCAGCGTTATCACACTCAATGCATTTTAAACATGGTGGTTCAAATCCTTCCTAAGCGGGACTGATCTGTTGAGCGCGGAGTGACTCGTTTTCCTTTTGAAGATCTTCATGAGCCGATCTCAATTTCTCAAGTTCCTGCTTCCTTTGAAGATAATCATAGGAAAGCTTTTCATGAGAGGTTGAGAGCGATTCATGTTGACCTTCAAGTTCCTGGTACTTAACATGAAGATTTTTTATGTCTTCAATTAAGGACTGAGACTTAGTCATTTCCGTGTCCAACTGGTCATCGCTTTTTCTAACAGTTCTTCCATAGCTTTCTGTTGTTCAGTTGCAATTTTAGCAAGTGTTTTGTAACTGTGTTTGGATTCATTATCAGAGTCATCTTCACTTGATGTTTTAAAGTAAGCATCACGTGAGTTTACCTTGGCACCACGTGCCATGAAGCAGTAGGTCGGAGTCGAGTCGTCCTTGTCATTGTCATCATTGTTGGTGATGGAGCCATTGTCTTTAGAGTTGAAGATGGACTTGGCGACGTAAGCTGTAGCTAGAGCTAGACTCGCAACACCAGAGTCGGACTCCTCCTCAGACTCCACCTCCGCCTCCTCAGAAGTACACTCCTCCTCTGAATCCATCTCCTTGCCAACAAAAGCACGAGCCTTGCCAGATGACCTCTTCTTGTGTGATGAAGACTTGGAAGAAGACTTTGAGGATTTCTTATTATTCTTGTCATCAGAATCATATTCTTTGCTCTTCTTCTTCTTCTTCTTCTTCTCATTTTCCCACTGTGTACACTCAGAGATGTAGTGACCAGGTTTCTTGCACTTGTGACATGTTCTCTTCTTGCTATCATGGGTGGAAGCTTCATCATTTGTTGAGCTAGACCGTGAAGACTTTCTAAAGCCTTTCTTCTTGGTGAATTTCTGGAACTTCTTCACAAGCATAGCAAGCTCCTTTCCAATGTCTTCAAGATCACCAGAACTACAGTCAGATTCTTCTTCAGGTGAGGAAACAACCTTTGCCTTCAAAGCGCGAGTTCGGCCATAGTTGGGGCCATAAATATCTCGTTTCTCAGATAGCTGAAACTCAGGTGTGTTGAGCCGCTCAAGTATGTCAGACGGATCGAGAGTCTTGAAGTCAGGGTGTTCTTGAATCATCAGGGCCAAGGTGTCAAATGAGCTGTCAAGAGATCTCAGTAGTGTCTTGACTATCTCATGCTTCGTGATCTCAGTGGCGCCGAGTGCTTGGAGCTCATTTGTGATATCAGTGAGGCGATCAAATGTGAGCTGGATGTTCTCATTGTCGTGTCGCTTGAAGCGGTCAAAGATGTTGCGGAGGATACTGATCCTTTGATCTTGCTGAGTTCAGACACCTTCATTGACCTTGGAGAGCCAGTCCCAGACTAGCTTCGAGGTTTCCAGAGCACTCACACGACCATACTGTCCTTTGGTCAGATGACCACAGATGATGTTCTTGGCGGTAGAGTCCAGTTGAATGAACCTCTTGACATCAGCAGGGGTGACCTCTTCACCAGTCTTGGGAACGCCGTTCTTGACGACATACCACAGATCGACATCAATGGATTCAAGATGCATGCACATCTTATTCTTCCAGTAGGGATATTCAGTGCCATCGAAGAGGGGGCACGCAACGGAGACCTTGATTATCCCTTCAATCGACATAGCTAAAACTCCAGGTGGTTAAACCAAATCACACAAAACAAGGGAGTACCTTGCTATGATACCAATTGAAAGGGCTAGTTATCGACTAGAGGGGGGGTGAATAGGCGATTTTTATGAAAGTCTTCAAAACATGGGAGTTTCGAAGACAAACAATAGAAATGACACTATTCGTATGCAGCGAAAGGTAGACTACACTAGGCAAGCCATAGTCAAGTATTCAATGAAGTGAAAGCACGAAGACTATCAACAACTAGGTAGTAAGGATCAAGATGGAAGATAGTATGAAACCAATCAGACCAAGTAGTCACGCAGTGAAGTCAAACAGATAATGAAAGCAGGCAATGACTTCACGAAGACAAACTGTAAGTAAAGAGAAGTGAGAGATAGAACCAGTCGCTTGGAGGAGACAGAGATTTGTTCGACCAGTTCCAGTTGCTGTGACAACTGTACGTCTGGTTAGGGAGGTTGAGATTTAACTCAGAAGACCGCGTCTTCACCTTATTCCCCTTGAGCTAAGGACACCTAGTCCCCGCCCAATCACTCAGGTAAGTCTTCAAGGTAGACTTCCAAACCTTCACAGACTTTGTTCACCGGCAATCCACAATGACTCTTGGATGCTCAGAACGTGATGCCTAACCGGCTGGAGGATTCAAAGTCCTCAAGTGTAACAAGTCTTCAGATCACGCGGACAGAAAGACTTCAGTGATGCCAAACACTCTTTGGGCTCTGGGTGGTTTGGGCTTTTTCCTCGCAAGGATTCTCTCCCGAAGCTTCAGAGGTGGGTTGCTCTCAAACGACAAAAGCCATGCACTAACTCTGAGCAGCCACCAATTTATGGTGTAGGGGGTGGGCTATTTATAGCCACTTGGCAACCCGACCTTATTTTTCCGAAATGACCCTGGGTCACTAAGGAACTGACACGTGTTCCAATGGTTAGATTTCAAACACACGCGGTAGCTTGACTTGGGCTACAAGTAAAGCTGACTCATCTGACTCTGGATACGACTTGCTCTCATTGTCTTTGCTCGAAGACATAGGATTTCGTTGAGCATCACTTTAGTCACTCTGACTTTGTTCACTTGGACCCCACTTAACAGTGCGGTGGTTCCTATGACTCAACAAAGAAGAATAGGAAACAACAAAACAACTAAGACTTCACGCTCCATAGTCTTCATGCGATATTTTCTGATGTCATAGTCTTCAACGTGAATAACTTCACAAACCACCATTGTCTTCATTGTCTTCACACATTTTTAGGGGTCATCTCCGGTAGGTAAACCGAATCAATGAGGGACTACTACATGTGTTATCCTGTAATTCTCACGAACACATTAGTCCCTCAACCAGGTTTGTCATCAATACTCCAAAACCAACTAGGAGTGGCACTAGATGCACTTACACCAGGGGTTACTACATGCACTAGTAAGGTACACATCAATAACATGTATATCAAATATACCTTTGTTCACTTTGCTATCCTTCTTATCCACCTAATATTTGGGGTAACTCCGCTTCCAGTGACCATTTCCTTTGCAGTAGAAGCACTTAGTTTCAGGCTTAGGTCCAGCTTTGGGCTTCTTCACGGGTGTGACAACTTGCTTTCCATTCTTCTTGAAGTTCCCGTTCTTCCCCTTTGCCCTTTTCTTGAAACTAGTGATCTTGTTTAATCATCAACACTTGATGCTTTTTCTTGATTTCCACCTTCGTTTATTTCAGCATCACGAAGAGCTCGGGAATCACTTTTGTCATCCCTTGCATATTATAGTTGATTACGAAGCCTTTATAGCTTGGTGGTAGTGATTGAAGAACTCTGTCAATGACACTATCATCAAGAAGATTAACTCCCAGCCGAGTCAAGTGGTTATGGTACCCAGCCATTCTGAGTACGTGTTCACTGACAGAACTATTCTCCTCCAACTTGCAGTTATAGAACTTGTGGGAGACTTCATATCTCCCAGCTCGGGCATTTTCTTGAAATATTAACTTCAACTCTTGGAACATCTCATATGCTCCATGACATTCAAAATGTCTTTGAAAGCCCGATTCTAAGCCTAAAGCATGGTGCACTAAACTATCAAGTAGTCATCATATTGAGCTAGCCAAACGTTCATAACGTCTGCATCTACTCCTGCAATAGGTCTTTCACCTAGCGGTGCATCAAGGACATAATTCTTCTGTGCAGCAATGAGGATAAACCTCAGATCACGGACCCAGTCCGCATCATTGCTACTATCATCTTTCAATTTAGTTTTCTCTAGGAACATATCAAAAAACATAGGGAAGCTACAACACGAGCTATTGATCTACAACATAATTTGCAAATACTATCAGGACTAAGTTCATGATAAATTAAAGTTCAATTAATCATAATACTAAAGAACTCCCACTTAGATAGACATCCCTCTAGTCTTCTAAATGACCACGTGATCCATATCAACTAAACCATGTCCGAATATCACGTGAGATGGAGTAGTTTTCAATGGTGAACATATCTATGTTGATCATATCTACTATATGATTCACATTCGACCTTTCAGTCTCAGTGTTCCGAGGCCATATCTGCAAATGCTAGGCTCGTCAAGTTTAACCTGAGTATTCTGCATGTGCAAAACTGGCTTGCACCCATTGTATGTGAACGTAGAGCTTATCACACCTGATCATCACGTGGTGTCTCAGCACGACGAACTGTAGCAATGCTGCATACTCAGGGAGAACACTTAAACCTTGAAATTTAGTGAGGGATCATCTTATAATGCTACCATCATATTAAGCAAAATAAGATGCATAAAAGATAAACATCACATGCAATCAAAATATGTGACATGATATGGTCATCATCATCTTGTGCCTTTGCACTACAAAAAAAAGACACGTCCATGACATTTTGGGCCGAACGGTTTTTTTTCCTGTCATGCTTATGACACTTCTATGACGATAATTGTGACAAAACCTGGTATCATCATAGATGTGGTGGGCTCATACTTCTATGACAAAAAATCATGACAGAAAATGGGCTTTTCATCCTGGGCGGGCCGGAGACGCGACTGCATGACATTCTTTAGGCCGTCCATGATGGAAAAAACCGTGCTAGAAGCGAGGGCGAGGAAAATATCTGGGTGTTCCCAGTTACGGTGGGTGGTCGGGGCCAAGAGATGCACGGAAGTTTGCGTGTTTCTCTTGTAAATGTACGCGCATGGGTGCGAGGCATTGGGCTCTAATTCAACGTGATCGAGGCGTTCGCCTACTGAACCCGAGCGATTGCACTGCAGGCTATGCGTTACTGAACTCGAGTGGTCGATCGATGACTGTTAACTGAACCTGATTGAGCGATTCCTTCGCTACTGCTGCTAATTGAAGCTGATCGATGCTGCCTCTAGATGAACAGTGACCCTTGTTGGGGGGTTTGGATGAACATTTCTCGGTGGGGGTTGGATGAAAGAGGACCCCGTGGTAGTTGAGGTTATTGCTGCTGGATGAACAGGACCCCGATTGAGCCGGTTGGGGGTGGATGAATAGGACCCCGTAGAGGGCTGGATGAACGGGATCCCATGGAGGGTTGGTTGAACAGTAGCCGGTGGAGGGCTGGATGAATAGTAGCCTGTGGAGGGGTGGTTGAACAGGACCCCGTGGAGAGGGCTGGTTGAACAATAGCTGGTGGAGGAGCACGCCATGGAGGCTGGATGAATAGGAGCCCGTGGATGAACAGTCGTAGGTGGAGGCTGGAGGAGGTCGACGGTGGATGAACAGTAGCCCGTGGAAGCTGGAGGAGGTCGATGGTGGAGATGGACAATATCCTGTGGAGTCCCATTTTGCGGTACGCGACATCCCTCCCAATGAACAGGACCCCCGCTTCGACCTAGCGCTCAAACACAAGTCCGTTTCCTCTGTTTTGCGGTATGCCACACCCCTCCGGATCAACAGGGCCCTGTTTCGGTCGTAGGAGGTCCAAGAGAAGTCCGTTTCCTCCGTTTTGCGGTATGCCAGACCCCTCCCGATGAAGATGATCCTGTTTCGACCATGGCCGGTCGAACACAAGTCCGTTTCCTCTGTTATATGGTACGCCAGGCCCCATTTCGATCGGCTATTCCTTCCAAGCCGGTTGGCTCCCGATGAACACGACGTATTCCGTTGCCTCCCGATGAACACGACGCATTTCGTTGCCTCCCCATGAAGACGCAGCTTCTCCGTTCCGACCTAGCCATGTACACGAGCCCTGGATGTACGTATGCATGAGTAGGCGTTCGAGACCCCGCCCATATGTACGTACGTGGTCGTATTTACTTTCTTGCATCCTGGCCGCTTTACGTACGTGTACACGATATTAACGGGAATGCATGACATGCTACGTGCGCGCCTCTACTACGACATGTGCCCTTCCTTACACGATCACGGTTCATTGCTGCAGCCTGCAGACAGACCGATCGACCAGTATGTACGTACACATTCGCAACCAGAATGACAATGCTATGTACGCTTCGACCAGGTGGGTCCCGAGTGTCAGGCACTTCCTTGCGTGCGAAGATGTAGTTGGTGGGTCCCAGCAGTCAGGGGGCAGATCATTTTTTTTGCCCGTAATATGGAGGCACTTCCTTGCATGCGAAGATGTAGCTAGTGGGTCCCAACAGTCAGTGAGGAAACATTTTTTTCGTGAAATACGGTGGCCCGTCCGGTGGGTCCCTGCTGTTAGGTGGAGGAATCATTATTTTTCATGTAATAAGGAGGCACTTCCTTGCTGCGGTCGTGGACCCAGCTGTCAGCCTCTCCACGTACAGTACTCTTCCAAATGGAAGTCGTTCATTGACCACATTGACCAGGCCGCTCCGAGAGAACCAAGGCGGTGGACGACGGCGAGGCCTAGGAAGGGGACGACACGGATCCGGGGAAGACACGGCAGTGGATGCCCATGCGGAGAGGAGTACGAGGGTTCACTGGTTCAGCTGTGGTGTGAGGTTGTCGTTGCCGTAGGGCCTGGCCAGCGATGAGAATAGTAGGGGGAGGTGAGGCCTCCGCGGCAGCACAACTGGCCATGGGAGGCAGGAGCATGCGGCACGACCGGTGCTGCTTTGGGCGATTGGAGCAAGAAGACCAGATGTTGAAGAAACACTATGGCCATTTGATGGACATCGTATGATCACTGGAGCTAGAATCATTCATATTGACTAAGTTGACAAAGCCCTCCATCCCCGTCAACTTAGTAGGCCCACAAGTCAGCCTCCCACTACGGTGGGTCCCAGTTAGCAGGGGTAGTATTCATTTTTTGTGCGTAATAAGGAGGCACTTCCTTGCGTGCGAAGATATAGCTGGTGGGTCCAAACTGACAACAGGGAGAACATTTTTTTTGCAAAATACACAGGCCCTTCCGGTGGGTCCCAGCTGTCAGGTGGATGAATCATTATTTTGCACGTAATAAGGAGGCATTTCCTTGTGTGGGCCCCTACTGTCAACCTCTTCCGGTTGTTGTTGTTTGTTGACCATGTTGACCTTGCTCTGCCGAGAGCACAAACGCGGTGGACGAGGGCGAGGCCCAGGAAGAGAACGACCCGGAGCCGGCGAAGCCACCACAGAGGATGCCCACACTAAGGGGAGTACGAGCACCGACTGGTCGGCTGTGGGGTGAGGCTGACATCGCCGAAAAATAACAGGATGTGTTGGTGGGTAGAGGGATGGCCTGGCGGCAGCACAACCAGCCACGGGAGGAGGGAGCAGGTAGTCCCACCGCCGCTGGTTTGGGCGGCTGGAGCAAGAAGATCAGAGATTGAAGAAATTTTAGGACAGTGTCATCGTCAACCTAGTAGGCCCAGAAGCCAGCCTCCAAATCTGTGGAAAACAACATACAACCCATTAGCCATTATTTTCAATAATTTACAGCCCATTTGCTAATTCTTAAGGATATTTGAAGCCCATATTCTTTTTATTAGCATTACAGACCATATATTCTGGGCATTGCTAAAAAATTCAATGAAATTTTGCATATTTCGGTGGGGTCTGAACTCTTTTAATCATGAAATTTCGAGTCATGTTAAAAATAATTTTTAAAAAATTATATCAAAATAAAATTCAGAAATCAATTCTCCGCAAAAAAATGAATGAAATTTAAAATCTTAACTAGCAAGTTGCCAGTTCGTTGCACGGGACATGAAGATGCATTTGTATGAGTAGTTTATCTTGTGTTAGAAAAAATGATATTTTAATGTAATTGCGAGTTGGCTTTGGTTTTTATAAGAGTAGAGAGTAGAGAAATCCAGAAAAAATGACATTTTAATGTAGTTGCCGGTTGGCTTTGGTTTAAAAATTTACAGCCCATTTATTACAATTTATAGCCCATTTTCCGGGGAAGCCCATTTCTTACTACTTACATCCCTCCTCGTCTTGAAAGAATTGCAGCCCAGCGGGGCTGAGAAAAGCAAGTAGGCCTCGATTTTGGCATTTCTCCAAAAAAAGGATTGGGCTAGCCATTTTCAGAAAGAAAAAATATATCAACTTGGCTCGTCATGTGCTTAAATAAAAGCATAAGCATGGGCTAGACGGGCCACAGCCCCCGCACAGCACGCAGTTGAGCTCCATCTCTGAAACTAAAAAATAACTGGGTGAGCTGTTGGGTCCCTGGTGTTATCTGCTCGTTGTGTAATTTTCTCGTTTATTGACTACATTGACAATGGCGTGGGACCTAGTTGTCAAACAATTAGGAGGAAGTATTTTTTTGGCTTGTAATAACGAGGCACCTGCTTGCGTAATGCAATGACCCTTGTGAGTCCCTACTGTCAGACACTCCATGTATAGTCATCTCCTGATTCCTCTTGGTTGTTGACCATCTTGACAACGCCAGACGGCGGTAGGCACAACAAGCAAACCAAGGCAGAGAACGACGACGAGGCCTTGGATGGGAACGAACAACAGCCGTGGAAGGTGCGGCAGTGTAGTGGCAGGTGGAGGGGAGTACGAGGGCAACAACATGCAACTCAAGCTTACAAATGGTACAAAAATCCCAAGGATTAATTGTTCATCAAATTTTTAGACAAAACCCAGATTGAACATGGCAGTAACATCTAACCCGACCACTCTTTTTCGCAGTCAGAAACAAATGGATCGGTCTGATCCATAAAATCAACATTCTGTGCAAAAAAATTTATTTCAGGATGACTACAACTTGTTGTAAATAGAAGCCGAGCATGTTTAGAAGCCCATTTGTCCACCTGAAACTTCTTTTTTTGCTGTTTAACGTGTCCGTCCATGAGAAATCTCTTGCGGTAAAACTTAAGCCTCATGGACAATAGTAACCTCGCATTCAACAGGAAGAATGTGACAAAGCTTGTGTTTGCCTAGTTAGATGCATATCCTTCCATCGTTATTGTCCTACGAATGTCATGAGAACTGAGAAAATCCTGGTGCTTATTATGCCACCGATTGGCTATATGTTTTGCTCCATGTGGTTGTGCCTAAGTAGACATGAAGATTGAAAACAGTTAAGGTCTGAAAAAAGAGTATGCCAAAAGAACGACAGTTGAACGGTTAATTCTAGTACAATATATACGGGCTTTGAATGTGCATGAAATCATCACCTCTATATATAAATTCTCCAGAGATCGAAAGTAGCGCAACAAGCAATAATTATGTTCAAATCAAAACTAAACATTCTGATATATAAGATCTTGACAGAATCTAGCAGCATTGATAGGCTATCAATGAAAGGACTCTTCATTGAGCATATAACATAATATTAGTACCCAAAGTGTACTCCAAGATGATATAAAACTTATGCGCACAAATGAAAAATGTAGCTTATGATTACAAATGTGTAGATGATAATATACTGTCCCTGAAAAAGTGAGGAGCCAAACACCAACTTCTTGTGATCATTAAATGGGTCACGAATTACGCCCAAGGTCTCCAGTTTGGGTGCAGAGACGACATTTATTTATGAAGGTTTATAACACTCATCAAGGAGCAACCTTTTAAGTGAAGGGGCATCTTCGATGATGAGCTGTTGTCCTTCAAAGAAAATTCCAATGCCTTTAAGGTGAGGCGATTTTATTTGGAGACTACTGATAGGGATTTCTATTCCGAAAACAATCAGCAAGCGCTCCAGGGCAGGGCAACTGGAGTGGATGATGCTGTGCAGTGAGGCCTCCGACAGATAAACCACCACAAGTGAAAGTATTTTTTAGCCATGGGAGTCGAAGCATTTGTACCAGATTGTCTCGTAGATGGCACCAAGCGAAGGTGGTGGTGTGGAGAGAGGAGGGAAACCGCGAGATGGACAATGGTGGTGTGGGCATGAATTCTTGGTGTGTTTGTGGTATGAAACTTTCGTGGTAATGGTGGAACTCAAACTGGTGGAGTTTTTCGAATTCAGGGGATGTCAGCCAAGCGTCCACCATGCCGACTTTGGATAGCAGGTTGTGTGCCGGGATGTAGAGGCGTTGAACGGGGCCTTGCTGGTGAGAGGAGACGATGGCTCTAAGGAGATCAAATTCAGGAAGGATAGATATCTGACGAGAGTCAAGACTGAGGTGCATAGTGCGCCATAGAGGGCGCCACCAAGTTGAGAGGACTTGTGTGCGGCAGCAATCCTTGGTGGGGAGAAGCGAGATGATCTCCTCAAGGATGATGTCCTGGAGATCGTTGATGCGGTCCACCGGAGATTCTACCGGTTCCTCAGATCTGGGTGGGAGGGGGGCTCACCGCTTCTGCCCGCGCTGCCGGGTGCGGGATCTACAACCGGCATCACCGCTGGCGGGAGCCTCATCTTCTTGGCGCTGGGGCCAGCCGACTCCATTTTCCTTGTGGGCGTCACGTCGAGCTCACGGGTATGATCAGAGTAGCCAGATACAAGCCTAGTGCCAGTGCGAGTGGGGAAGAAGGAGGGCTGGGGATTTCTGTAGGAGTGGAAGAAGAGGAGCAAGCGTTTTCTGTATGAGTGAGGAAGAAGGTGAGCGGGGGTTTTCTGGACGAGTGAGGAAGATGGGGAGCGGGGGAATTGGGGGGAGACAGAAGCGGGAGAGCGAGCTGCAGTATAAGTGGAAGCGAGGAGGAAGGAGGGTTTTTCTGGGATCGCCCCCTCTTCAAGAAATATGGGCTTCTCCTCACAAAGAAAACAAAAAATAAATGCTTAAGATGGATAGGCTTTTGTATCGGCCCAGTCGGCTGCCCGTGTTTCCTACTGGAGGGCCTTGTGCTAGAGGCAGCCCGAGACACTCTCCATCTTATTGCCCATTCGAAAGAAAAACAGAGACGGCTGATACGTCCATTTTGCATCATGCTTTTATATCAATATTTATTGCATTATGGGTAGTTATTACACGTTATGCCACAATACTTCTGGCTATCCTCTCTTATTTTACAAGGTTTAACATGAAGAGGGGGAATACCGGCAGCGGGGATTCTGGCTGGAAAAGGAGCAAATATTGGAAACCTATTCTGCACAGCTCCAAAAGTCCCGCAACTCGACGAAAGTCATTTTTGGATTTAATAAGAATTATTGGGTAAAGAAAGTACCCGAGGGGGCCCACACCCTGGCCAGGAGGGTGCCCCCCCTACAGGGCGCGCCCCCTGTATCCTGGGCCCCCTGGTGGACCTCCGGTGCCCATCTTCTTCTATATGAGGTCTTTTATCCTGGAAAAAATCATAGGCAAGCTCACGAGATGAAACTCCGCTGCCACGAGGTGGAACCTTGGCGGAACCAATCTAGGGCTCTCGCAGAGCTGTTCTGCCGGGGAAACTTCCCTCCGAGAGGGGGAAATCATTGCCATCATCATCACCAACGATCCTCTCATCGGGATGGGGTCAATCACCATCAACATCTTCACCAGCACCATCTCCTCTCCAAACCCTAGTTCATCTCTTGTATCCAATCTTGTATCAAAACCACAAATTGGTACTTGTGGGTTGCTAGTAGTGTTGATTACTCCTTGTAGTTGATGCTAATTGGTTTACTTGGTGGAAGATCATATGTTCAGATCCTTTATGCACATTAATACCCCTCTGATTATGAACATGAATATGCTTTGTGAGTAGTTACATTTCTTCCTGAGGACATGGGTGAAGTCTTGCTATTAGTAGTCATGTGAATTTGGTATTCGTTCGATATTTTGATGAGATGTATGTTGTCTCTCCTCTAGTGGTGTTACGTCAACGTCGACTACATGGCACTTCACCATTATTTGGGCCTAGAGGAAGGCATTGGGAAGTAATAAGTAGATGATGGGTTGCTAGAGTGACATAAGCTTAAACCCTAGTTTATGCGTTGCTTCGTAAGGGGCTGATTTGGATCCATATGTTTTATGTTGTGGTTAGGTTTACCTTAATACTTCTTTTGTAGTTGCAGATGCTTGCAATAGGGGTTAATCATAAGTGGGATGCTTGTTCAAGTAAGGGCAGTACCCAAGCACCGGTCCACCCACATATCAAATTATCAAAGTACCGAACGCGAATCATATGAGCGTGATGAAACTAGCTTGACAATAATTCCCATGTGTCCTCATGAGCGCTTTTCTCATTATAAGAAGTTGTCCAGGCTTGTCCTTTGCTACAAAAAGGATTGGGCCACCTTGCTTCACCTTATTTACTTTCATTGCTTGTTACTCATTGCAAATTATCTTATCACAAAACTATCTATTACTTACAATTTCAGTGCTTGCAAAGAATACCTTACTGAAAATTGCTTGTCATTTCCTTCTGCGCCTCGTTGGGTTCGACACTCTTACTTATCGAAAGGACTACGATAGATCCCCTACACTTGTGGGTCATCAAGACTCTTTTCTTGCGCTGTTGCCGGGGAGTGAAGCGCCTTCAGTGAGTGGAACTTGGTAAGGAAACATTTATATAGTGTGCTAAAATTTTCTGTCACTTGTTACTATGGAAACTAATCCTTTGAGGGGCTTGTTCGGGGTATCTTCACCCCGACCAGTAGAACAAAGAGTTGCTCCTCAACCTACTGAACCTACTGAAAATGTTTACTTTGAAATTCCTTCGGGTATGATAGAGAAACTGCTAGCTAATCCCTTTGCAGGAGATGGAACATTGCATCCCGATTTACACCTTATCTTTGTGGATGAAGTTTGTGGATTATTTAAGCTTGCAGGTACTACCGATGATGTTGTTAAGAGGAAGGTCTTCCCTTTATCTTTGAAGGGAGATGCATTGACATGGTATAGGCTATGTGATGATACGGGATCTTGGAACTATAAATGATTGAAGTTCGAATTTCACCAGAACTTCTATCCTATGCATATTGTTCACCGTGATCGTAATTACATATATAATTTCTGGCCTCGCGAAGGATAAAGCATCGCTCAAGCTTGGGGGAGGCTTAAGTCAATGTTATATTCATGCCCCAATCATGAGCTCTCAAGAGAAATGACTATTCAAATTTTTTATGCTCGGCTTTCTCTCAATGATCGCACCATGCTCGATACTTCCTATGCTGGTTCTTATATACTGAATTCAAGTGGGACTTATTGGAAAGAATTAAACACAACTCTGAAGATTGGGGTTCCGAAGATGGTAAGGAGTCAGGTATAACACTTAATTTTGATTGTGTTAAATCTTTTATGGATACCGATGCTTTTCGAGGATTTAGCGCTAAATACGGACTTGACTCTGAGATAGTAGCTTCTTTCTGTGAATCTTTTGCTGCTCATGTTGATCTCCCTAAGGAGAAGTGGTTTAAATATAATCCTCCCATTGAAGTAAAAGCAGTTGCACCTATTACAGTTGAAGAAAAGACTATCACTTATAATGATCCTATTGTTCCTACTACTTATGTTGAGAAGCCACCTTTTCCTGTTAGAATAAAGGATCATGCTAAAGCTTCAACTGTTGTTCGTAAGAGTAATACTAGAACTTATACACCGCCTGAGCAAATTAAAGTTGAACCTAGTATTGCTATGGTTAAAGATCTCTTGGATGATAATAAGATGGGCATGTTATCTATTTCTGTGATGAAGCTGCTAATATTGCAAAATCAGATGCTAAGATACATAGACCTGTTGTAGGCATGCATGTTATTTCTGTTAAAATAGGAGATCATTGTTATCATGGCTTATGTGATATGGGTGCTAGTGCTAGTGCAATACCCTATGACTTATATAAAGAAATTATGCACGATATTACACCCGCTGAGTTGGAAGATATTGATGTTACAATTAAGCTTGCCAATAGAGATACTATTAAGCCTTTTGGGATTGTTAGAGATGTTGAAGTCTTGTGTGGGAAGGTCAAATACCCTGCTGATTTTCTTGTTCTTGGTTCCCCACAAGATGACTTTTGTCCCATTATATTTGGTAGACCCTTCTTGAATACTGTTAACGCTAAGATTGATTGCAAAAAGGATGTTGTTATGATTGGCTTAGATGATATGACTCATGAGTTTAATTTTGCTAAATTTTGTAGACAACCCCGTGATAAAGAATTGCCTAGTAAAGATGAAATAATTGGTCTTGTTTCTATTGTCGTGCCTCCTACTGATCCGCTAGAACAATATTTGCTAGACCATGAAAATGATATGTTTATGAATGAAAGAAGGGAAATAGATGAAGTATTCCTTCAGCAGGTGCCTATCTTGAAACATAACTTACCTGTTCAAATCCTAGGGGATCCTCCTCCACCCAAGGGTGATCCCGTGTCTGAGCTCAAACCATTACCTGATAATCTTAAATATGCTTATCTTGATGAAAAGAAGATATATCCTGTTATTATTAGTGATAACCTTTCAGAGAAGGAAGAGGAAAGATTATTGAAAACTCTGAAGAAGCACCATGCTGCTATTGGATATACTCTGGATGATCTTAAGGGCATTAGTCCCACTCTATGCCAACACAAAATTAAAGTGGAAAAAGATACAAAACCGGTTAGGGTTCCTCAACAATGATTAAACCCTAAGATGAAAGAAGTGGTAAGAAAGGAGATACTAAAGCTCCTTGAGGCAGGTATAATTTATCCCGTTGCTGATAGTGAATGTGTAAGCCATGTCCATTGTGTCCCGAAAAAGGGAGGTATTACTGTTGTTCCTAATGATAAAGATGAATTGATCCCGCAAAGAATTATTACAGGTTATAGGATAGTAATTGATTTCCGTAAGTTAAATAAAGCTACTAAGAAAGATCATTACCCTTTACCTTTGATTGAGCAAATGCTAGAAAGACTATCCAAACATACACATTTCTGCTTTCTAGATGGTTATTCTGGTTTCTCTCAAATACCTATGTCAGCGAAAGATCAACCAAAGACTACTTTTACTTGCCCTTTTAGTACATTTGCTTATAGACCTGTGCCTTTTGGTTTATGTAATGCACCTGCTACCTTTCAAAGTGCATGATAGCTATATTCTCTGACTTTTGTGAAAAGATTTGTGAGGTATTCATGGATGACTTCTCCGTTTATGGATCCTGTCAGGTTTCAGGTTCCGACATACCCTCAAGGTTCAAACTCTGGGGTGCGCGCGGAGATCACACCTCCTACCTACTCACGTCTCGTCGCCTCGCAAAGGATCTAAACTACACGAAGAACAACACAAGGGACACGAGGTTTATACTAGTTCGGGCCACCATTGTGGTGTAATACCCTACTCTAGTTTGTGGTGTGGTGGATTGCCTCAGGGGCTGATGATGAACAATAGAAAGGAAGAACTGCCTCGCGAGGGGAGGAGCTCTTGTGGAGGTGATGCCTCTTAGGAAGGATCGAATCCGGATCCCTTTCTATTGTGGTGGCTAGCCCTATTTATAGAGCGAGGCCCTGGTCCTCTTCCCAAATGTTGAGCGGGAAGGGCGCCAACAATTGGCCATTTTGAAGGGGAACATCTAGTACACTTATCCTGACTAAAGTTGGTCCTCGCCTGCCAAAGACTTTGACGATGACGCTGGCTTGGGCTCCATGATGACCTCCATCCTGCCGTTCTGCTGGTCTTGGTCTTGTTGCACCGAAATGGTTGCCTTTGCTTGATTCCCTTGCCTGCGCTTGCCCCCTTTGCACCAAAGAGGAAACAAGGACTCTGCGCAGGCCGGCGCCCGCCTGGCGCTCGCCTGGCTTCGGTCGTCATGGCTTGCATCACGGGCACCTCGTGAGGTACCCCGCCTTGATCTCTCCGCCTCCTCGCGAGCTAGCATGACGAGGCTGTGCCAAAGGAAGCTTCCTGTCGTCCACCCTGTGAGGCTTGGCCCCTCGCGAGGGTCTTGAGCATGTATTGATGAAGATGGGCTGTACTAGGCCACTCCTTGAGCCACGCCGCAGGCCGCAGGCAGGCAAGTCTGGGTACCCCCATTCCCAGAACGCCGACAGTAGCCCTCGGGCCCAAGGCGCCCGGACTTGGCTTAGCAGAGAAGCGAAGCGGTAAGTGCAAAGCATCATGGGCCCCAACAGCCTGCGGCCTTGGGCGCTGCATGGCGGTTGATTTGACGTGGGCGTCCCTGTTTCCCCACGACGCCTCAGCAACCGCGCGACTTGACAAGTCCCTGCATGCAAAACGGGTCATGATTACCTGTGATCGTGGAGGCCGGTGGTTGGCCTCCCCCGGCTATATGTACGGAACGGCGCGAGCCCTTCCAGTCCATCCCTTCCTGGTACTCCCCTTCTTCTTCCCGGCGGCTCGTCGTCCCCATGCCTCCGCCGAAGAGGTTCTCGGCCGTGGAGAAAGGAAAGGCTTGCAAGGAAGGGCCTGGCTCCCCCCCGACCAAGCGTGGCCGGGGCCGCCCTGCAAGCACCCTACGGCCCCCGCTGTGGCTTCCCGTGGTCGTGGAAGCAGTCCTCCGTGCGGCGGTGGGCGCTCGCCTGCGGACGAGAGGTATGTCGTGGCTGCGCGACCCCCCAGGCCGCGTTCCCGCTCGGCGGAGGTGCTGCCGGAGTTCGTCGTGTGGTCGGCGGACCCGACCGACACCTAGCTCCAGCTCCCCCGCTTCTTTGTAGGTGAACTTCCGGCTGGTGCCCCGGGCGGCATTTGGCTTCAGGCGGATAGTTGCTGCAGCAGGGCCTCCTGGGCCACGCTGGAGGTCTCCGCCGCAGGGGAGGTGGCCTTGACCCGTGGCTGGCAAATGTTTGCCCGCGCGTGCGGCCTGAGCCGATGGTGCACTTTGCACTTTAAGTTCGACAATGATGCCACCCTCTACGTGATGGTGTTCGGGGAAGACGGTCGCCGCGCTGGGTGCTGCCCCGAAGACGATGACCGCGGCCGTGCGCCCAGCCCTGGCGTTGATCAGGATGCAGGTGGTGGGAGGCGCACGGGCAGCGGTGCCAGAGGCCCGCCAAGCTTTGGTGACTCCTCATCGGACGACAGCTCCTCCAGCGGTGGTCGCGACCAGCCCCCTTGTCGTCACGCCCGCCTGGGAGAGGGCTGCGGGTCGGCCCGCCACCGCGCCTCGGTGAAGCGGGAGACGGAATCCAGCTGAGCTCCAGAGGCAGTGCGAGCCCTTACCGAGAGTTGATGCCGGGCAAGTCGCGCCCATTTTGCTTTTCTTTCTTCCCTGCGCAAAAAGGAAGGTAGTCTGGTGCCCCACGGGGGCGTGTTGAACTGTTGCTGTTTAATTCCACGCTGTTTCTACTGTTTCCGTGCTATGTTTTCATTCCGCGTGTTTATGTGTGGAAATTACTTATCTTGGGGGAAGCTCGTCGTGGTCTTCGCATGCTGAGGCTAGGGCCTCACCGTGCGCCTTATGTGCTGCAGGGGTTAGTCAGTAGGGGTAGTCTCCAGCCTTGGTAGCGGGGACGACCAACCCAGGTCCCGTGATCGTGTTGCGATGCCCATGGGGCACGGACTGGGAGGGGTGCTCCCACAGCGGACTCGGATAGGGAAGTTCCAAACCACCAGGGCAGAAAACACTCGCGAGGGTGCCCATGTTCCTCCGTCGTGAGACTTGTGCGAGAGAAAACGAAGCAAACAAGTGAAACAGACGAGGGGTCGCGAGCTAGAAACGGTAACAACTTCAATAAAACTTCAAATAGGAACAAACAAACCAACTGCAGAAAGCAAATGAAAAAAAAGCCGCGTCCGACAACTAATCTAGTCTTCGACTTCTTCTCACCAGCACGGAGCTAAGTGCTGCCATTGGGCGTGGGCGGGAGCCCCCGAGGCCCGAGGGCGGCACTCCAGAGACCCCGGGGCGTGTACAGCCCCACTCATTATTACGTGAGAGTGTCACGGGCGGCGAGCTTCACAGGCGTTTGCCTTCTTCACAGGCACCGGGCCTTTTGCCAAACGCAACAACTTCACAGGCATTCGCCTTCTTCACAGGCACCGGGCCTTTTCCAAAATGCAGCAACTTCACAGGCATTTGCCTTCTTCACAGGCACCGGGCCTTTTCCAAAACGCAGCAACTTCACAGGCATTCGCCTTCTTCACACGCGCCAGGCCTTTTCCAGAACGCAGCAACTTCACAGGCATTCGCCTTCTTCACAGGCACCGGGCCTTTTCCAGAATGCAGCAACTTCACAGGCATTTGCCTTCTTCATAGGCCCCGGGCCTTTTTCAGGGGTAAAATCTTTGGAGATGTTGAATGTTCCACGCGTTCTGGACGGGCACCCCCTCCTGGGTCTCCAAGCGCGCGGAGCCGGGCCTGGAAACATGAACAACCTTGAATGGGCCCTCCCACATGGGAGAGAGCTTATGCAACCCCTCCCTGGAGAGAACCCATCTGAGCACGAGGTCCCCTACCTCAAGAGTCCTGGGGCGGATGTTGCGGCAGTGGTATCACTGCAGTGCTTGTTGGTACCTTGCTGCTCGTAGCGCGGCTTCTCGACGACGCTCCTCCCCCAGCACGAGATCTGTCCCTCGCATGGCGTCCTGCTGCGCCTCGTCGAACGCCAGGACCCGTGCGGAACGACGCCTGACCTCGTGAGGGAGAATGGCTTCAGCTCCATAAACCAGAAAGAACGGGGTCTCGCCGGTCGGCTTGGTCGCGGTCATGCGGATAGACCACAGCACAGATTGGAGCTCGTCGTACCAGCCCCTGCCTCAGGCTTCCAACTTCTTCCTAAAGGTCCTGGTTTTGAGGTCCCTCAGGACCTCCGCGTTGGCTCGCTCAGCCTGGCCGTTGCTCCGGGAGTACGCCACCGAGGTGTAGCATATCTGCGTTCCAAGGTTAGCACAGAATGTTTTGAAGAGATTGCTGGTGAACTGCGAACCGTTGTCGGTGATAATGCGGTTAGGCACCCCAAATCGGCTCACGAGGCCCTTGATGAACTTGACTACCGAGCCCGCGCGTATGGTGCGGACGGCTTCCACCTCGGCCCACTTGGTGAACTTGTCCATGGCGATGTAGAGGTAGCGGTAGCCCCCTGGCGCCCGAGGGAACGGGCCCAGGATATCTAGCCCCGAACTGCGAACGGCCATGAGAGGGGTATGGTCTGCAGTCCCCCCGCCGGCTGGTGGATCTGCTTGGCGTGGAATTGGCAGGCCTCACAAGCCTTCACCAGCTCAACGGCGTCGTTGAGCGCTGTGGGCCAGTAGAACCCACTGCGAAATGCCTTGCCAACGAGGGTCCGCGAGGATGAGTGGTGCCCACAGTCTCCACTGTGTATGTCTGCCAGTAGCTCCTTCCCTTGTTCTCTGGGAATGCAACGTAGGGACACGTAATTCGGCCGCCTTCGGTAGAGCTCCCCATCCTTGATGCTGTAGGCCGTGGCCTGCCGTGCCACGCGCTCCGCGTCCTCCTCCTTCTCTGGCAGAGTCCCTTGCGTCAAGTAGACCTTGAATTCTACCATCTAGAATTCTTCCTGAGGCTCCAACACTAGAAGCAGGCGTGCCCCCGAGGCCGGGCCGCAGGCCGGGGCTCCCGAGGCAGGTGGCTGAGGGAGTTATTCCCTAGGTTGCGCTGTGCTTGATAACGTCGGTGTCGCTGAGGGTTTGAAGAGTCGCTCCTCGAAGACGCCAGGCTCCTGAGGTAGCCGCCTACATGCCCTCTTGGCGATGTCGTCGGCCTCTTGATTGGTACCACGAGGCACATGCTGCAGCTCCAGCCCCCAAAATTGTTTCTCCATCTTGCGGACCTTTGCGAGGTATGCTTCCATGTGCTCATCCTTTGGCTCATACACTTTGTTGGAGAAGTTGACAACGAGTTGCGAGTCACCCTTGATGGTGATTCGTTTTACTCCCAAGGCGATGGCTGCCCTCAAGCCCGCTATCAGGCCCTCATATTCTGCAATGTTGTTGGAGACCTTCTCCCCATGCTGGAAACAGAGCTGCACGGCATAGTAAAGCTTGTCCTGAGTGGTGGATATGAGCACTGAACCAGCCCCTGCGCCCTGCCGCACGAATGCTCCGTCGAAGTACATCACCCAATCATCCGGCGCTTCACTCCCCGGGGAGAGCGACCGGTCCTCGCCCAGTTTGAGCCCTGGCGCCTTTGTCCATTCCGCCATGAAATCTGCGAGCGCAGCCCCCTTAATGACCCTAGTAGTGCTGAATTCTAGATGGAATGCTTGTAGTTCGATGTTCCATTCGGCAACCCTCCCCGCTGAATTGGGGCTCCTGAGTACCCTTTCCAGGGTGTAGGCTGAGACAACCTTGATGGGATGGCCCTGAAAGTAGTGTCGCAGCTTGCGCGAGGCTACCAGTAGTACGAGGAGGAGCTTCTGAGGCATTGGGTACCGTGTCCTTGCGTCCCGCAGCACCATACTGACGAAGTACACCGGGTGCTCAATGAGATTGAGGGTGCTGGCGCGGCCCTCGTCCTCTGGAGGTCGGGGCGCCTCCTGGGGCGGCGCGGCCCTCGGTCCTTGGTCGCTTGAAGGAGCCTCCTCTGCTCCTGGTGCACTCTCTTGGCGGGGCTGATCTTTCTCTGCTGTGGTCATGGTCTCTGCGAGGCCTTCCGGGCCCTATTCTGCCTCGGCCGGGAGTGCGGCGGCGGCCGAGGCCCGACGCTCCTTTCGGACTGCTACCAGGGCTGCGCTGGCGGAATAAGGGGTGGCTGCAAGGTAGAGCACCAGAGGCTCTCGAGGGCGAGGGGCCACCATCACCGGGGCGCTGGTAAGGTACCTCTTGAGGTCTTGGAATGCCTTGTCGGCCTCTTCAGTCCATTCGAAGAGGCCTTTCTTCTTCATCAGCTTGAAGAAAGGCAGCGCCCGCTCTCCCAGCTTGGAGATGAAACGTCCTAAAGTGGTTACGCGCCCGGTGAGCTTTTGCATTTCCCTGAGGGTCTTTGGCGGGCTCATGTCCTCGACTGCCTTGACCTTCTCTGGGTTAGCCTCAATGCCCCTGTGTGATACGAGGAAGCCTAGGAGCTTGCTTGAGGGGACTCCAAACACACACTTCTTCGGGTTGAGCCGCAGGTCCACTTCGCTGAGGCTGGCGAAGGTTTCTTCCAGGTCCTGTATCAGGGTCTTCGCCTCCTGAGACTTCACCACAATGTCATCAACGTAAGCTTCAGCGTTCCTCCCGAGATGTCGCCCCAGAGCAATGTGCATCAGCCGCTGGAAGGTCACGCCCGCATTGCGCAACCCGAACGGCATGCAGGTGTAGCAGTATACCCCACATGGGGTTAGGAAGGCTGTTTTCTCCATGTCCTCCACCGCCATTTTGATCTAATGATAGCCCGAGAAGGCATCCAAGAAGCACAGCAGGTCACACTCGGCGGTGGAGTCAACGATCTGGTTGATACGAGGAAGCGGGAATGGATCCTGCGGGCAGGCTTTGTTGAGGTTGGTGAAGTCGACACACATGCGTTCCTTTCCCCCCTTCTTTGGCACGACGACAGGGTTGGCCAGCCAATCTGGGTAGCGAACCTCGCGAATGACCCCCGCTGCTTCTAACTTGCGGGTCTCTTGGACGATGAAGGTCTGTTTCTCTGTGGATTGCCGCCGCGCCTGCTGCTTCACAGGGCGCATGTTGGGACACACGTTGAGATGGTGCTGAATTACATCCCTCAGGACTCCCGGTAGCTGATTAGGATCCCATGCAAACACCTTCCTGTTCGCGCGCAGGAAACTGACCAGGGTCTTCTCCTGCTCAGGCTCGAGGTTGGTGCCAATCATGAAGGTAGCACCGGTGGGCTTACACTCGCCGACTGGTACCTGCTTGGTTTCCGCCTTGTCTTGGCTGAACAACTGCTTCTTCTTGGCCGGCGCAACCCTCTTGGGCTCGAGGGTGGCTAAGCCGGTGGGCTGCGCCACCACCGCAGTCTTGAAGGCAAGCTTGAGCGCTTGCAATGCATCCCCGGTGTCTCCAGACACGGTAAGGACGCCGTTTCTCCCGGGCATCTTCATGAGGTTGTACGCTGGGTGAGTTGCGGCCATGAATCGGGCTAGTGCTGGGTAGCCGAGGATGGTGTTGTATGGGAGGCCGATGGGGGCGATGTAGAAGTCAATTAGCTCCGTGCGGAAGTTGTCGTAGGTGCCGAAGGTCATCGGGAGGCGGATCTGTCCCAGGGAGCCGGTGGAACTGCCTCCGACACCCACGAAGGGCCTGCTGGGCTAAAGCCGCTCTGGCGGCACGTGGAGGAGGCTAAAGGCTTCCATCGAGAGCATGCTGAGGCCAGCTCCGCCGTCGATGAGGGTCCTGGTGATGGCTACCTGGCACATGGTGGGGGTGCACAACATTGGGAGCGCGCCCGAGCAGGCTGAGTTGGAGGGGTGATCATTCGAGCTGAAGGCCAGTTTGACCTTAGGCGCCGCCCAACCCGGGGGAGCCCCATGCAGCGCGAAGGCGGCGCCAATCTGGCGGACGAATGGCTTGATGTGGTGGCCTGAAGGTGGAGCCTGCGAGCCACCTAGGAGAGCTGCAACGACCGGGGGCGCCGGTGCAGCGTACTGGGCGAGGAAGAGGCCGCGCAGCTCCTCCCAAGAGGCCACAGAAGCCGTTGGCAGGTGGAGCAGCCACATACGTGGAACGCCGGTGAGGGCCATGGGAAACCAGTTAGCCATGACCCTGTCGTCGCCCCTGGCCTTGAGGACGGCCTCCTCATATGCCAGCAGGAAAGCCAGCGGATCCGCCATGCCGTTGTAGCGCGGTGGCATCTCTGGCTTGAACTTGTGCGGCCACTACACCTGCCACAAGGCGGGGGCCAAGGCTCGGAGCCCCCTGGCCCCAGTGTTGGTGCTGGCAGCCGGAGCGGGCGGCGCGTTGCCCATCATGAGGGTGAAGCGCGGTGTTGGTGGAGAGCGGGTCAGCGGAAGGTAAAGCTCCGGCGCACCCCTACCTGGCGTGCCAAATGTCCGGTTTCGGGTTCCGGCAGATGCTCAAGGTTCAAACTCTGGGGTGCGCACGGAGATCACGCCTCCTACCTACTCACGTCTTGTTGCCTCGCAAAGGATCTACTACACGAAGAACAACACAAGGGACATGAGGTTTATACTAGTTCGGGCCACTACTGTGGTGTAATACCCTACTCTAGTTTGTGGTGTGGTGGATTGCCTCAGGGGCTGATGATGAACAATAGAAAGGAAGAACTGCCTCGCGAGGGGAGGAGTTCTTGTGGAGGTGATGCCTCTTAGGAAGGATCGAATCCGGATCCCTTTCTACTGTGGTGGCTAGCCCTATTTATAGAGTGATGCCCTGGTCCTCTTCCCAAATATTGAGCGGGAAGGGCGCCAACAATTGGCCATTTTGAAGGGGAACATCTAGTACACTTATCCTGACTAAAGTTGGTCCTCTCCTGCCAAAGACTCTGACGATGACGCCGGCTTGGGCTCCATGATGACCTCCATCCTGCCATTCTGCTGGTCTTGGTCTTGTTGCACCGAAATGGTTGCCTTTGTTTGATACCCTTGCCTGTGCTTGCCCCCTTTGCACCAAAGAGGAAACAAGGACTCTGCGCAGGACGGTGCCCGCCTGGTGCCTGCCTGGCTTCAGTCGTCATGGCTTGCGTCATGGGCACCTCGTGAGGTACCCCGCCTTGATCTCTCCGCCTCCTCGCGAGCCAGCCTGACGAGGTTGTGCCTGAGGAAGCTTCCTGTTGTCCGCCCCGCGAGGCTTGGCCACTCGCGAGGGTCTTGAGCATGTATTGATGAAGATGGGCCGTACTGGGCCACTCCTTGAGCCACACCGCAGGCCGCAGCCAGGAAAGTCTGGGTACCCCCGTTCCCAGAACACCGACAGATCCTCTTTTGATGATTGCTTGAGCAACCTTGATCGAGTTTTGCAGAGATGTGAAGACACTAGTCTCGTCCTGAATTGGGAAAAGTGTCACTTTATGGTTAATGAAGGCATTGTCTTGGGGCATAAAATTTCTGAAAGAGGTATTGAAGTTGATAAAGCTAAAGTTGATGCTATTGAAAAGATGCCATGTCCCAAGGACATTAATGGTATAAGAAGTTTCCTTGGTCATGCCGGTTTTTATAGGAGGTTCATTAAGGATTTTTCTAAAATCTCTAGACCTCTGACTAATTTATTGCAAAAAGATATTCCTTTTGTCTTTGATGATCATTGTGTAGAAGCATTTGAGATACTTAAGAAAGCTTTGATCATTGCACCTGTTGTTAAGCCACCTGATTGGAATTTACCCTTTGAAATAATGTGTGATGCTAGTGATTATGCTGTAGGTGTTGTTCTAGGGCAGAGAGTTGATAAGAAATTAAATGTTATTCAGTATGCTAGTAAGACTCTTGATACTGCCCAGATAAATTATGCTACTACTAAAAAAGAATTCTTAGCAGTTGTATTTGCTTGTGATAAGTTTAGATCTTACATTGTTGATTGTAAAGTTACTATTCACACTGATCATGCTGCTATTAAATATCTTATGGAAAAGAAAGATGCCAAACCTAGACTTATTAGATGGGTTCTCTTGCTTCAAGAATTTGATTTGCATATTATTGATAGAAAGGGAGCTGAGAACCCCGTTGCAGATAACTTGTCTAGGCTATAGAATGTTCTTGATGACCCACTACCTATTGATGATAGCTTTCCTGATGAACAATTAGCGGTCAGTAATGCTTCTCATACTGCTACATGGTATGCTGATTATGCTAATTACATTGTTGCCAAATTTATACCACCTAGTTTCACATACCAGCAAAAGAAAAAGTTCTTTTATGATTTAAGACATTACTTCTGGGATGACCCACACCTATATAAAGAAGGAGTAGATGGTGTTATTAGATGTTGTGTACCTGAGCATGAACGGGAACAGATCCTACGCAAGTGTCCCTCCGAGGCATATGGAGGACACCACGCTGGAGATAGAACTGCACATAAGGTATTGCAATCCGGTTTTTATTGGCCTACTCTTTTAAAAGATGCCCGTAAGTTTGTCTTGTCTTGTGATGAATGTCAAAGAATTGGTAATATTAGTAGACGTCAAGAAATGCCTATGAATTATTCTCTTGTTATTGAACCATTTGATGTTTTGGGCTTTGATTATATGGGAGCTTTTCCTGCCTCTAATGGATATACACATATTTTAGTTGTTGTTGATTACATTACTAAGTGGGTAGAAGCTATTCCAACTAGTAGTGCTGATCATAACACCTCCATTAAGATGCTTAAAGAAGTTATTTTTTCGAGGTTTGGAGTCCCTAGATATCTTATGACTGATGGTGGTTGACATTTTATTCAAGGTGCTTTCCGTAAAATGCTTGCCAAGTATGACGTTAATCATAGAATTGCATCCCCTTATCACCCACAGTCTAGTGGTCAAGTAGAGGTAAGTAATAGAGAGCTCAAATTAATTTTGCAAAAGACTGTTAATAGGTCTAGAAAGAATTGGTCCAAGAAACTTGATGATGCATAATGGGCCTATAGAACTGCATATAAAAATCCTATGGGTATGTCTCCGTATAAGATGGTTTATGGAAGAGCGTGTCACTTACCTCTTGAACTTGAACATAAGGCATACTGGGCCATTAAAGAGCTCAACTATGATTTCAAACTTGCCAGTGAGAAGAGGTTATTTGACATTAGCTCACTTGATGAATGGAGAACCCAAGCATATGAAAATGCCAAGCTATTTAAAGAAAAAGTTAAGAGATGGCATGACAAAAGGATACAGAAGTGAGAATTTAACGTAGGTGATTATGTGTTGCTATTCAACTCTCGTTTAAGATTTTTTGCAGGAAAACTTCTCTCTAAATGGGAAGGTCCTTACGTTATCGAGGAGGTCTACCGTTCCGGTGCCCTAAAAATCAACAACTTGGAAGACAAAAGTCCGAGTGTTGTGAACGGTCAAAGAATCAAACATTATATCTCAGGTAATCCTATTAATGTTGAAACTAATATTATTGAAACCGTAACCCCAGAGGAATACATAAGGGACACTTTCCAGAATGTTTCAGACTCCGAAAAGGAATAGGTATGTGGTACGGTAAGTAAACCGACTCCAAAACAATTCTAATGGCAATTTTCCTCCGTTTTGGAATATTTAAAAATTTATGGAAGAAAGAAGTAATCCGGGAAGGACACGAGGCATCCACGAGGGTGGAGGGCGCCCCCCCTACAGGGCACGCCCCCCTGTCTCATGGACACCTCGTGTGCCTCCAGGACTCCGTTTTCTTGCATGTTACGTATTTTGGTCGGTAAAAATTCATTATATAATCTCCCAAAAGTTTTGACCACCGTATCACGCAAAAATCTTTTGTCTTTGTTTCGAGCTATTTTTCTGACAGATTTAGTTGATCATGACGTCACCCTCTTCCAACAATGAAGACAAGGATGCTTGGCTATTGAAGATAGAGCTGAAAAGAGAAGAATCGAAGGAGATCAAAAGGGATGAAGGGATCAAGAAGGTCATGGACGATCAAGCTTCGGTGGCGAAAGAAGAAGACATCCCTCAATCTCTTCCTAACCTCTTTACCCCGACTGAGATTGAAGCTTTCAAGATGATTGAGTTGGCTCACATACAAAACAAGTATCTCACACAGGAAAATATTTTGTTGAAGGATCACATCGCTGGACTCAAGGGCATTATCCGCAAGTTGGAGGAGCTTTTATGCTCGATGTGCGATTATCCACCGTCATCATCACCACCTTCATCACCTCCGAGGACATAATCACATGGGTATGGGCACTCACCTTGGCAACTACCAAGCTTGGGGGAGGTGCCCAGTATCGTATCACCATCACACTCCTATCTTTACCGTTTTACTTAGTTCGATCATTTTTAGTAATATCTTGATCTAGTAGATTGAAGTCTTGGTATGAATTAGTTTTGAGTTTTGCTTTGTGATATCTATGTAATCGAGTCCGTAAGTTATCTATAATAAAGATTAGTGTTGAGTCAAAAGGCTTTGCTATCTTGCTATGATCATGGAAAAAAATAGAAAGAATAAAAAGAATAAAAGAGTTCATATCGATCTTGTGGATAGTAATGACTTCATACATAGAAAGTATGAGGCTTAAAAGTTGTTGAGAATTGATAAACGTAGTTTTGGTCATCGTTGCAATTAATAGGAAGTAATAAGGAAAGAGAGGTTTTCACATATAAATATACTATCTTGGACATCTTTTATGATTGTGAGCACTCATTAAAGTATGACATGCTAAAAAGTTGATGTTGGACAAGGAAGACAGCGTAATGGTTTATTTTTTCTCGCATCTCAGTTAAAGTATATTGTCATGGATCATTCAAACATGTTGAGCTTGCCTTTCCCCCTCATGCTAGCCAAAAATTCCTAGCACCAAGTAAAGATACTACTTGTGCTTCCAAATATCCTTAAGCCCAGTTTTGCCATGAGAGTCCACCATATCTACCTATGGATTGAGTAAGATCCTTCAAGTAAGTTGTCATCGGTGCAAGCAATAAAAATTGCTCTCTAAATATGCATGACTTATTAGTACGGAGAAAATAAACTTTATACGAGCTTGTTACGGAAGCAATAAAAGCGACGGACTACATAATAAAGGTCCATATACAAGTGGCAATATAAAGTGACGTTCTTTCACACTAAGATTTTGTGTATCCAACCCAGAAGCGCATGACAACCTCTGCTTCCCTCTGCGAAGGGCCTATCTTCTACTTTATGTCTTTTACTTTATGCAAGAGTCAAGGTGATCTTCACCTTTCCCTTGTTCATTTTATCCTTTGGCAAGCACCTCGTGTTAGAAAGATCCTGATATATATATCCAATTGGATGTTCGTTAGCATGAACTATTATTGTTGACATCGCCTAAAGGTGAATACGTTGGGAGGCAACATTATAAGCCCCTATCTTTCTTAGTGTTCGATTAAAACTCCATAACCATAAGTATTGCGTGAGTGTTAGCAATTGTAGAAGACTATATGATAGTTGAGTATGTGGACTTGCTGAAAAGCTCTATTCTTGACTCTTTCTGATGTTATGATAAATTGCAATTGCTTTAATGACTAAGATTATAGTTTGTCAGTTTCCAATGAAGTTTATGTTCCATACTTGACATTGTGAATAGATTGTTACTTGAGCATAAGAAATCATATGACAAATTCTATATATGTTGCTGTTATAAGAATGATCCTGATGCCCTCATGCCCGTATTTTATTTTTATCTACACCTCTATCTCTAAACATGTGGACATATTTTTCGATTTCGGCTTCCGCTTGAGGACAAGCGAGGTCTAAGCTTGGGGGAGTTGATACGTCCATTTTGCATCATGCTTTTATATCAATATTTATTGCATTATGGGCAGTTATTACACGTTATGTCACAATACTTATGGCTATTCTCTCTTATTTTACAAGGTTTACCATGAAGAGGGGGAATGTCGGCAGCGGGGATTCTGGCTGGAAAAGGAGCAAATATTGGAAACCTATTCGCACAGCTCCAAAAGTCCCGCAACTCCATGAAAGTCATTTTTGGATTTAATAAGAATTATTGGGCAAAGAAAGTACCTGAGGGGGCCCACACCCTGGCTAGGAGGGTGGGGGCACCCCCCCCCTACAGGGCGCGCCCCCTATCTCTTAGGTCCCCTAGTGGCCCTCCGATGCCCATCTTCTGCTATATGAGGTCTTTTATCCTGGAAAAAATTAGAGGCAAGCTCACAAGACGAAACTTCGCCGCCACGAGGCGGAACCTTGGCGGAACCAATCTAGGGCTCCGATAGAGCTGTTCTGCCGGGGAAACTTCCCTCCGGGAGGGGGAAATCATCGCCATCATCATCACCAACGATCCTCTCACCGGGAGGGGGTCAATCTCCATCAACATCTTCACTAGCACCATCTCCTCTCCAAACCCTAGTTCATCTCTTGTATCCAATCTTGTATCAAAACCACAAATTGGTACATGTGGGTTGCTAGTAGTGTTGATTACTCCTTGTAGTTGATGCTAATTGGTTTACTTGGTGGAAGATCATATGTTCAGATCCTTTATGCATATTAATACCCCTCTGATTATGAACATGAATATGCTTTGTGAGTAGTTACGTTTGTTCCTGAGGACATGGGTGAAGTCTTGCTATTAGTAGTCATGTGAATTTGGTATTCGTTCGATATTTTGATGAGATGTATGTTGTCTCTCCTCTAGTGGTGTTATGTGAACGTTGACTACATGACACTTCACCATTATTTGGGCCTAGAGGAAGGCATTGGGAAGTAATAAGTAGATGATGGGTTGCTAGAGTGACAGAAGCTTAAACCCTAGTTTATGCGTTGCTCCGTAAGGGGCCGATTTGGATCCATATGTTTCATGTTGTGGTTAGGTTTACCCTAATACTTCTTTTGTAGTTGTGGATGCTTGCAATAGGGGTTAATCATAAGTGGGATGATTGTCCAAGTAAGGTCAGTACCCAAGCACCAGTCCACCCACATATCAAATTATCAAAGTACCGAACGTGAATCATATGAGCGTGATGAAACTAGCTTGACAATAATTCCCATGTGTCCTCGGGAGAGCTTTTCCCATTATAAGAAGTTGTCCAGGCTTTTCCTTTGCTACAAAAAGGATTGGGCCACCTTGCTGCACCTTATTTACTTTCATTGCTTGTTACTCGTTACAAATTATCTTATCACAAAACTATCTATTACTTACAATTTTAGTACTTGCAGAGAATATCTTACTGAAAACCACTTGTCATTTCCTTCTTCTCCTCGTTGGGTTCGACACTCTTACTTATCGAAAGGACTACGATAGATCCCCTATACTTGTGGGTCATCAACGCCTCCAGCTTATGGCTACTCATCGGTAACCTTTTTCAACTTGGCATCCACCAAATTAGAGGATGCGGTACTGGATGCAGACCCTCACATTAAACTAAGCTTCAGAAGATATGGTATGCATACTAACATTCAAAAGAACAAAAGTTCAGCGTCTTTATGCATCTCAATGATTCACCATACTATAACCAATACAAAGCTGTGAGAAGGTGTGGAAATAAAGAAAATCGCTCGATACTTCTCTAAGCAAAGGGCCTCCCTGCGCACGCATTAATTTCCTGAGCATGCTTGTTTCCTCTCAATGTTGTGAGCACTTTGAGCATGTTGGCAACTCCATAGCTAGCTAGCTGCCTCATCTTGCAATTGATGCTGACACATTTGCATCAAACGCATGAGGCAATAGAGATGACTCAACATGAGTCCATATTGTGCAGTTCCCTGAAATCATCTTCATTGTCCTGAATCTGAAAAGATAGGAAAACAATAGCTATACTTAAAAGGTGTTGCAAAACAGTAGAATATATCAATAGCTCGGCACGACAAACCACGATCATCTAGATGAAGGGGATACTGACCTGCCTGAGGAAGATTATATATAATTTCATAAGTCCTTGGTTGATTTCCACCTTCGGTTGCACTGCTTGTTTGCTCCTCCACACATGACAGGATCGTTCCGCACTGCAATCAGCAAGTCAACATACGAATATGCTTATTTCATCTTGCGGTGGTCATTGTACCTAGTTACGAATGTAGGAATACCTAGAGCACCATGAGGTTATCTGACAATAGGTAGATGCAACCATATAAATTTTGTGCGGTGCTACAAAAATTGAGGTTTGTGTCCCTTCTCGTTATGAGAATTCTTCTTGAAGTTGGTAGAATGTGACGACTTGTTCTTTGCATCAAACTTGCCTTTCCCCTGAGATTTGTTCTTGTTGTTTTGGGGCTGGTTGGGCTGGAAGTTCTGCTCGTGTACCATGTGGGCACTAGAAGCTCCCTCAGCGACCCGAGCACGTGTGTCTTTTGCTCTCGCCTTCTCTTCAAAATCAAGAGTTCTAATGAAATCCGAAATGGAAAACTCATGTCTCTTGTTTTTCAGAGAAGTGGCAAAATCGTTCCACGAAGATGGAAGCTTGGCAATGACAGTCCTAGCAACAAATATGTCCGGCAACACACACTTAAAGTACTCAAGTTCCTTAGCGAGTGACTGTATCTCATGAGTCTGCTGAACAACAGAGCGCTCATCAGTCATCTTGTAGTCACAGAATTACTCCATGACGTACAACTCAGTGCCAGCGCCCGAGGCCCCAAACGTGGCCTCGAGAACAGCCCACATGTCTTTGCCACTGTCAAACGATATATATGAATCCACAATGGAATCGTCAAGAACACTCAACAGGGCGGCTTTGAAGAGGGTATCCATATTCTCAAAAGCTTCCTGCTATGTAGGATTAAGATCGCCCTCAGGCTTACCCTTAGTGGCGTCATAGGAGTACATGATCTAAAACCAATATACTGCTCTTGTGCGCCACCTTTTATATTGCACCCCCTTAAAAGTAGGCGGCTTCAAAAGCGCAGCAAAACCACTCGGAGTAAATTGCCTATAATCATGTTTTTGGATTGGATTGTTGAATATATGAGCAATTTACTATGAGATTTATCTGAATCAATAGTAAATAGATCATGACAACAATTGCAAAGATCAAAGTAATGATGCGGACTAAAGCAGGATGACAGAATCACATACTGTACAGTGGGAGCAGAACCGTGTGGTTGATGTTGTCACTCATGTCGTTGATGAAGAGGTTACCGACGTCGGGGAAGAAGGCTGTCGTTGAGGAAGTCGTCGCTGGCAGCAGTCACAGGAGTGTGCTCCTGAAAAAGCTGATCGCCCCTCTCCCGTACAGGATCATGAAAGGCGGGGTTCAGAGGACTGTTGTCCCTTCTTGCGGTGCACGCCGGAAGGAGGGCTAGAGAAGAATTGCATGGCGGCACTAAGATCTGGAATGGTGCGAAACCATATGATACATCGGTGGCTAGGGTAGAGCCTGTTAGGTTAGTCGTGCGAGTAAGACCAAGTATAAATAGTAGGCATTTGGCCCAAACCCCACGTCCAAGTCAATAATAGCCCCACCAAGGCTTGTCTAAAAAAGGATGAGTAATTAAGGCGTCCGTTAATTATTAATCAATGACTTAATAAATTTTCCACGTGGATAGCTTTTGTCCTTGGACAGGCTCATTCCCGAAGAGCGCACATGTAGGTTTCCTATTATCATGCTCATGCAAATGCTAGAATAGATCACATTATAAAGTGGTGCAACTCACACTCACCTAGCAGTATGTGACTAAACTTTAGTCCCACTCACACCATACTTAGAGCATGGTTAATAGTATAGCCAACATCCGGCTATATGAAGTTGACACATCATCTAGAACCAACCTAATAGCCTGCTAGTACAATAGTTAGTCCCTTTAGTATAATACTATATCATTAATAATGGCCCCACCTTTTGTCTCACAAAGTATGTTGGAGCTCCTGCTACAATCGGCTACAAGTTTACAACCCGCTTCTCTTCTCTCTCCTTCAACCAAGCACAAATGCTATATTTAAATCCTTATAGCCTGCTTATGTCATCTAATAGTAGTACTTGCTCTAAAGTTACTCTCCACTGTGTAGTCTGAAATGCCGGGCGTGCAGCGGGCGGTGCCCCCGGTCGGCGCGCCGCTTCAATGGCGGAAGCAGTGAGAGGTCGCGTCGCCCTGACTTGCCATCAATGTGGAGCAGCGGGCTCAGCTGGCGACGGGAGAGAAGCGCGTGTGGGAGGGGGGATGGGTTTTTGTTGGGCCAAGAAGGTGAGAAGCCAACTTTCCTCTCTTTCTTCATTTATTGCTTGCCACATCATCTACTTTATCTAGACATGTGTGATGTTACTACCTATGTTACTCCCACTATGGGTAGTCTCATAATTTTCCTCGTCGTCATCTGAGTCCTAGAAGATCTCACCCACATCATCATTAGGCATGCAGCCGCCTTAATGGACAACATGCGCAGAAGGACTAGAGGCGACTGAGGACGCACCACATCGTGGGCACTCCGTACGTGCTCGTGTGCGTGCAACATGCATGTTTTTCCATCGCTGCTAGCTCTAAGGGCGAGGCTGCGGTCGTCTTCGTCTCCGACTAGTCGTTGAGCAACGACGACAAAGAGGTGTTGCAAGAGATGCGTAGGCACCGTTGTGTGCGAGCTTCGCCGTAGCACGACGAACTGGACGTTGCCACAGATGGCACACGCCTCCATGCAACTGAATGTGTGCGCATGCATGTGTTATTCACGTGCATTATGTGGCCGAGTGTGTGTGCATGCATGTGTTGTGTACGTGCGTTGTGTGTTCCATGTTGTGCACGTATGTGCATGAGTTGGATCGTCATGAGTTAGTGCGTTGGCGTGTGTACATGCGTGGCTGCATGCATCCTTGATACGTCTCCAACGTATCTATAATTTATGAAGCATTCATGCTTTTATATTATCTGTTTTGGATGATTATGGGCTTTATTATACACTTCTATATTACTTTTGGGACTAACCTACTAACCGGAGGCCCAGCCCATATTGCAGTTTTCTTGCCTATTTCAGTGTTTCGAAGAAAAGGAATATCAAACGGAGTCCAAACGGAATGAAACCTTCGGGAGCGTGATTTTTGGAACGAACATGATCCGGGAGACTTGGAGTTCACGTTAGAGAAGCTTCAAGGAGGCCACGAGGGTGGGGGAGCCCCCCCCCCCACTGGGAGCGCCCCCCTGTCTCGCGGGCCCCTCGAGCGTCCCCCGACCGACTTCTTTCACCTATATATCTCCATATACCCCGAAAACATCGAAACAGAAGATAGATCGGGAGTTCTGCTGCCGCAAGCCTCTGTAGCCACCAAAAACTAATCGGGACCCTGTTCCGGCACCCTGCCGGAGGGGGATCCCTCACCGGTGGCCATCTTCATCATCCTGACGCTCTCCATGACGAGGATGGAGTAGTTCACCCTTGGGGCTGAGGGTATGTACCAGTAGCTATGTGTTTGATCTCTCTCTCTCTCTCTCTCTCTCTCTCTCTCTCTCTCTCTCTCTCTCTCTCTCGTGTTCTTGATTTGGCACGATCTTGATGTATCGCGAGCTTTGCTATTATAGTTGGATCTTATGATGTTTCTCCCCCCTCTACTCTCTTGTAATGGATTGAGTTTTCCCTTTGAAGTTATCTTATCGGATTGAGTCTATAAGGATTTCAAAACACTTGATGTATGTCTTAACGTGCTTATCTGTGGTGACAATGGGATATTCACGTGATCCACTTGATGTATGTTTTGGTGATCAACTTGCGGGTTCCGCCCATGAACCTATGCATAGGGGTTGGCACATGTTTTCTTCTTGACTCTCTAGTAGAAACTTTGGGGCACTCTTTGAAGTACTTTGTGTTGGTTGAATAGATGAATCTGAGATTTGTGACACTCCAAAATTTTAATTTGGTTTTTATCAAAAACTTTGTGGTTTTTGAAAAGAGGCCATTTAAATTTTCTTTCAGAAAACCTTCCTCTTAAAAACTTCCTTTGCTTTGGCAAGGATTTTATTTTTTTCAAACTTTGGTGTTTGATCTTTTGAAACTTCTTCTCTGTTGGTTCCCTCTCAAATCTATTTTGGGAGTTTAATCTTTTTCTTTTAAAAAGAAACTCTATGAAAATTTGGGATTTTCATATCTTGAAAACCACCCATGACTTGGCATTTTGCCCATGTGGTAAAACCCCTCCAAAACCTCCCCTCCTCCTTGTAATCAACCTAAGTTCTCTGTCCCAACTAATCCAAGCAAGTTTTGGATTTTATTCTAATTATTTTTCCTCTCAAATCAATTCTGAAAATTATTTGGAGCCTGAGTGATTTTCAAAGCAAGTACCCTTTTGCATCTGAGTTTTTATCCCAAACCAACTCTCCTGGATAGTCCTTTGTACCCACAACCCAGAACCATCTTGATCCACTCCTTCTCTTTTCAAATTTTTCAAAATTCAGTCTCTGCAAGTTTGGACCAGATTTGCCAAATTTGATGAAATTCATATCTACACTCCTCCAAAAATTCCACCAAAATTCAGGCAGCCTACTTGAGCAATGAGAAGCCACTCCACCAAAAATCAGCTCAAGGAAAAATCCCCAGAGGCCAAATTCATTCTGTCGAACACCTGAGCTGCACTGTTCCTTTGCAAGTTCAGAGAGTTCAGAGATTCAGTCGTTTTCCCTTCGTCAGACTCGGTCACGCGGCCACAGTGCGCCCTGGCGCGTTGCACGCAGCCTCTTCTCCCTGGCCAGCACCCCGCACGCACGCTTGGCCGATTCCTGGCGTCGGTAGCAACGAGCCTCGCCGGCGTTGGAAGCTTCTGCGGTGGCTGCACCTTCCATGGCGGCCAACAAGGGCCCGAGCCCTCTCGCCACGCCACCCGGCGCCGCCCAACACCCCCTGGCTCTTCGCGTGTCCCTGCCATGCCAGCGCACGCCCGTGGCACCGTCGCCGTGGCCCGGCAAGCACGGAACGTGCTCCCTGTCGCCGACGGGCCGCGCCACCCCCGTTCCGTCGAGCTCGCCCATAGCACCAAATCCCAGCCCGATTAGCACCTAAATGGGACCGGTGGACCTCAACGGCGATGCCCAAGCCCCTAATCCCACTGCCCAACCACAGCACCGCCGTAATCACTCGCCGGAGACCCCCGTTCACGGCAACCGCCTCAGGCCGCCTATAAAAAGGGCCCCCGAGCTCACCCTCGTGCATGCATCATCACCACTCCTCACCAACGCCCCGCCAGGCCACTAGGAGGACCTCGAGGAGGTCTCCTCCCCCAACTCCGGCCGCCCCGATCCGCCTCGGCCTCCACCATGATTCGCTCTGGTGAGGCCATCTCCGGCGCCCAAACCCCGTCCGTTACCCCCTCTAGCTACCAGAAGCCTAACCCCCTCTTCAATTTGATCTCTGCAGCCCTCTCCGACGAGTCCCTCGACCACCCGAGCCGCCGTCCGCCGGAGCAAAGCTCGCCGTCGATGTGGTACTCGCCGGCGACCACCACCACCACCAACCGACGCGGAATGGCGCCCTGAGCACGGAGGTACCCTCCGATCCCCCTGCCTCGCCGTGGATCGCCGCCGGCGACCACCGCGGCTCTCGGGCGCCGACGAGCTTCGTCCCCCCCCCCTTTTTGAAAGTTCAAACCTGACGAGTGGGACCCCACCGTCAGCCTCTCTGCCCTCTCTATTGAATCGTTTTCTGGAAGCGCCTTCGGGCAAAATGCGCTTTCCCCTCTGGGCTGGCGTATTCAACACTGGAACGTTTTCTGTTTTTATAAGCTAGCCCCTGGGAACTTTCTGTTTCATTATAGATGAGTCCCTGGACAAAAACCTTTATAACTTTTAATCAGAAAAGTATTTTTGATTGATTCTTTTTCTGTTCTCTTTAAAATTTTGTCTAGTTTTTTATCAGATTTATTTGAAAAATATTTGGAATACTTTTTGGGCACTCCTTGGTATTTACGATAGCGCATATATTTTCTTTATACCGTAGATACCGAAGGAGGTGACGGAGCCGCGAACTTCACCGAGCTAGGCTCCGACTACTCTGAACCAGGCAAGCATGTTTGAACTTTTGATATGATGAGTGTCTTGGCATGTTTTGCATTTAGTTAGTTTCATGGCATGTTGAGGAGCATATCGATGAACGTTATTTTATGCAATATTGAGGTAAGTGAGTTCGATGATCCATAAGTGGATGGATGTGAGTATGAATGGCCATGTGTTGGCATGAGGATGGGTAAGATGGCAGTGTCGTAGCATGCCAGTCTTATGCCAGACTATGTGACTTCAGTGTCAAACCGTATCGGTCCAGTTCCTCTCATTTCCTTCCCTGTACTACCACATGTTTTCCGCAAGGAATATGGTTTAGTAAGTTGCAAACCGCTTTTCTGGTACACACCAAAAGGAGAGGCCGTGATGATGGTTCCATGGCCCTGGATTAAAGCCAGTCATCCGGTCAGGGGGCATGGGTGTTTCCGGTTGGGACCGAGAGGGGGGCACCCCTTAGAGCGCGCGTATATAAATTTGATCCCATGCTATTCGAGATTGTGATCTCCCCGTCTCAAAAGGTTTTCTTGGACGATGTCTAGGGTGATTCCTAGCATCGAGAGGTAGGATGGGTGTGTACTGGTTAGCTGTGTTTTCTTCCGAAATACCGTAAATGGAACTAGTCCTTCGTGACTACGGAAATCCGTTGGCTGTGGGAAAAATTTTGTACAAACTCTGCAGAGTCATATATTCCTCCAAATCATCTATTCCCTGTCCTAGATCGATATTATCTTATCCTAATCAAATGTCAGTTTTGATGGCAGAGACTCCGGTGATTCGCATGAGTGCTAATTCCGGTTAAATGATTATTCTTGTGAATGGACTAACCCATTTATTCTCATGAATTAAATGTTTATTATGAGTATTATTTACTTGTGAATAAAAGCCCTTTATGCGATGTCGCTCAGACATCCGACTGTGGCATTGTTGTATTCTACTTTCTTTTCAAGCCCTTTATGTGGTGTCGCTAAGACGCCCGACTGTGGCATTTCTTTTAAAGCCCTTTCTGTGATGTCGCCCCGACGTCCAACTGTGGCATTTCTTTTAAAGCCCTTTCTGTGATGTCGCCCCGACGTCCGACTGTGGCATTTCTTTTAAAGCCCTTTCTGTGATGTCGCCCTGACGTCCGACTGTGGCATTTCTTTTAAAGCCCTTTTTGTGATGTCGCCCCGACGTCCAACTGTG
>NC_041391.1:637478621-637488545 GCF_002162155.2 Triticum dicoccoides
TGTGGCATTTCTTTTAAAGCCCCTTCTGTGATGTCGCCCCGACGTCCGACTGTGGCATTTCTTTTAAAGCCCTTTCTGTGATGTCGCCCCGACGTCCGACTGTGGTATTTTATTTAAAGCCCTTTATGTGGTGTCGCTAAGACGCCCGACTGTGGCATCATTTCCTTATATTTATTTGTTCACCTTTCGAGGCGTCGCTTCAGACACCCGATCGGTAGTTATTTATGTTTTGTTGGGATTTCAGGCGGACTACCGCCGTTTCCCTTTTACTTACCTTGTTATGCTAATTTTTGAATGTACATTGGTGAATTATTCATGACGCATCCATGCATGCATTTGTTATATCTTACGTCCGAACTGTCTTGCGAGTACTTTCAAAGTACTCATTGGCTTGTTGATTTGGCCAGATGCTGACGAAGGCGATCTCATGGATGAAGAGTTTGATAGCGAGTCCGACACCTAGAGGAGTCCCAGTCAGTCTCGTGCGACCCTGGATTTGGTCACTGTTTTATATCCGCTTCCGCTACCAAATAAATTCATCGAGCCTCACCTCGACGCTCGATGAGATGACAGACTTAGAGTCTTGTATTTCTCTCCCCGCTGTGTTTCTCCACCACCGCCCTATCCTCGAGTCAGTAGTATGCCTCCACACCACTGTGTCATGTCCGCCATTATGTATAATTATTTGCGTGCTTGTAATAATTTGGTTGAGCAACCGTAGTTCGACCCTGTAATATATTTTATGCTACTGGCTTATTGTATCAATAATCTGTCTACCAGTGAGGAGGATTTCTCTCATACTGGACTCAAAAGATTGGTTTCTCAATAAATATTTTTATTGGAAAACCGGTCGTGACAAGCTTGGTACCAGAGCCAGGCTGACTGTAGGAAGCCACTAGGTGCGATCGCTAATTGGTTATTAGCATGATAGAGCTAATTTATATTTTTGCAATTGTAGTCATTTTCTGTCAGTCAGCATAAATTTATGATCTGACCATGCAGAATTTTTGCCTACTTTTGTAGATGGCCGACAACAGCTGCGAGTCTCAGACCTTCGCCAACGTGCCCGATGAGTTCGTCAAGCTTCTTTCCTTCATCGTTCAGGTCGCGATGGGGCCATCTGTGCGCCCAGTTTTCACACTCTGCCAGCACCGAGTCAACGACAGTCTGACCATGCTCCAGGCCGCGGTGCAGTTCAAGGGAGGGTGTGGTGAGTTACGCCGCTTCCGGTTCTTGGGAAGAGCCATGCCTATGGAGAGGCATGCTATGCAGATGGCAGCCCGCGAGGCGATAGCTCGTCTCAGGGATGTCCTCCCCATGATGAAGACTCGTCGTTACCGTTATCTTCCGTGCCATGTGCCTTACACCTGTCACTACGCATACTCCTGCCCCAGAGGAGAACGAGACGGGGCTTTTGAGATGCTCATTGAGTATCTCCGGGCCCTGGAGGCAGCCTTCGACAACCTGGTGGACGACTTCGTAGCTACCCGCATGGACTCAGTTCATGGCTGTGCTGCCAACAGGAGGGAGCTCCTACCCATCGCACCGCCACTGACTTTGGTCTCGTCCTCAGCATCTTATACGCCTACTCGTCGCCTGCCTTCTACCAAAGAATTCAACCAAGTCATTGCACCCACTTCAGCGCGCACTGCACCACCCTTCGCGCCCACTCCTGTATGTGTTGCTCTGCCCCTGGCAACCGCTCCGTCCACTCTGCGCAACACTACACGTATGGAGCCCATTAGCAAGGAGGAAGTCGAGTCCCCAACCTCGCTACGCCTCGCCCTCGGCAGGGCAAAGGAGGTCATCAACATCTCTGCCTGAGTACGCCTAGCTGCCATGTGATGTACCGCTTTGTAAGATATGTACATAGGTTGTGAGAAGTAGCCTGTTTGCGCATCATGTAGGATCTGGAGAAGTGCACTAGCCTAAATAACATGTCAGGATTATGTATGCATATCCTGAGTGATGTATTGTATAATTACCGCCCGCGTGTAAGATATGTAATGAGCAGTCCTTCTCCGTGCGCAAGTCGATTTGTTTTTCTTAAGTAAGCTGGGTTATTTAGTTTTATTTGCCATCTTTATGCATTTTCTTGGAATTGTTTTTGCGACTCTTTCCGCTTTTCTTATGAGTTTTACAAAAAAATATTTCCCCAGAGTGAAAAATGTCTCGTCCTTGGACTCGCTCCATGCCAACTCCACCAGAGGAAAATTATGATGCACAACCCAGCAACGAGTTCACTCAGGGACAGTCAAGCCAACAGGGCAGTGAATCGGCACTTTCACAAATGTGCCGCCTTTATGAGCAGAGTCAGCAACAACATCGGGAAATGATGAACCAAGTCATCAACATGGGAAATCACCATGGACAGTATCAGCAGCATTCCAAGTTATCTGAGCTACAGAAGACACATCCTCAAACATTTTCTCACACTGACAAACCTCTTGAAGCCGAGGACTGGCTTCGAGATATGGAGAGAAAATTAATTATTGCAAAATGTTCAGACCCCGAGAAGGTATTGTATGCTCCGCACTATCTCACAGGAGCAGCCGCATCGTGGTGGGAGAATTTTCTGCACATGCATCCCAACGAAAATGACATAACCTGGGATGATTTCAAGGAAGGTTTCCGTGGTGCACACATTCCTAAGAGTATTATGAAAATCAAGAAGAGAGAGTTCGATGACCTCAAACAAAGGAACATGACAGTGTCAGATTACAACAGTCAATTTACTCTATTGTCCCGCTACGCCAATGAAGAGCGTATGACTGAAATCAAGAAGATGGAGAAATTCCTTGACGGTCTGGCGCCCGCGCTTAAATGCCAACTGGTCGTGCACACTTTTCCTGATTTTAAAACACTGATGGACAAAGCCATTACTCTGGAAAATGAGAGACGCAGTCTGGAAGATATCCGCAAGCGAAAAAGGGACCAGACTAATCATGCTCGCAATCACCAAAGCAAGACAGATTTTCAAAAGGGTGGGACACACAAATCCTCATCCAATGTCTCACGCCCAATCAAGAATTTTCATGCAAGGGACAAGGAATTCACCTATCGCCCCGGCGTTACTTGTTACGCTTGTGGAGAAGAAGGGCACTATGCCAAACAGTGCCCCAAGCCAAGGAATTCAACCCCAAAGCCGAACAACGGCGGCAACAATTCCGCGCCCAAGCGAAACAATTTCAATCCCAATAATAACCACAGGAAGGGTCATCTGAACCACGTAACCAAAGAGGAGGCACAAAATGCTCCGGATATCGTACTCGGTACGTTTCCTGTCAACACAATACCTGCAATGGTTTTGTTTGATTCAGGAGCTTCTCACTCTTTCATTTCGAAATTTTTTGCTTTGCAAAATAATTTTTCGATGCTTCCTTTGGAGAAATCCATGATCACCAAGTCCCCTGGGATTCAACAAGTTACTCAGAATTACTGTCAGAATGTGGTCATTGAGTTCGAAGGATTGGAGTTTCATGCAAATCTTACTGTGTTGGAAAATAAAGGACTGGATGTCATCCTAGGGATGGATTGGCTAACCACCAATAAGGGTTTTATCGACTGTTTCAACAGGACCGTAATTCTCACACACCACCAAGGGAAGACAATAAGAGTATCAGCCAAGGAAGGAAAAATACCCCGGCAACCGAGGTTAAATAAGGTGGACGTTTCTGAGCTAAACAAGGTTCCAGTAGTGTGTGAATTTCCAGATGTATTCCCTGAAGAACTACCAGGCATGCCACCAGATCGAGAAATAGAATTCCGCATTGAGCTAGCACCAGGAACCACCCCCATATACAAGAAACCATACAGAATGGCACCATCCGAGTTGATCGAGTTGAAGAAGCAAATAAAGGAATTACTGGAAAAAGGATACATTCGAGCCAGCTCCTCACCTTGGGGATCACCAATTTTATTTGCCAAAAAGAAGGATGGAACGCTGAGATTGTGTATTGACTATCGAGCACTTAACATGGTCACAGTCAAAAACAAATACCCGATGCCAAGGATAAACGATTTGTTTGATCAACTCGCTCAGGCCAAGGTATTCTCAAAAATTGACTTAAGGTCAGGATACCATCAATTGAAGGTACGGACGGAAGATATCCCCAAAACAGCCTTCACCTCCAGATATGGACTGTACGAGTTCACAGTGATGCCATTTGGATTAACTAACGCCCCAGCATATTTTGTTCACCTCATGAACAAAGTATTTATGAAGTTCATGGACAAGTTCGTCGTGGTATTCATCGACGATATTCTGGTATACTCCAAGACACCAGAAGAGCACGCAGAACATCTCAGGATTGTGCTAGGAGAGCTAAGAAAACACCAATTGTCTGCCAAGTTCAGCAAGTGCGAATTTTGGCTAAGACAAGTAGGCTTTCTAGGCCACGTGCTGACCCAAGACGGTATCGCAGTGGACCCAGAGAAAGTCAAGGCCGTACTTGGCTAGAAGTCACCAGCCAGCGTAACGGACATACGGAGTTTCTTGGGAATGGCAGGATATTATCGCAGATTTATTGAAGGATTTTCCACCATAGCCAAGCCTATGACACAGTTGCTCAAGAAAGATAAGAAGTTTGAATGGACAGAAGCCTGCGAGAAAAGTTTCCAAGAGCTAAAGCGGAAGTTAACGACAGCACCGGTATTAATTGTACCCGACATACACAAGAATTTTGAAGTATATTGTGACGCGTCCAGAAAGGGTCTCGGATGCGTGTTGATGCAGGAAGGCAAGGTTGTCTCCTACGCTTCAAGGCAACTTCGCAAGCATGAGGAAAATTATCCCACTCATGACTTAGAAATGGCAGCAGTTATTCGTGCACTCAAGGAATGGAGGCATTTCTTACTTGGGAATCGATGTGAAATATATACGGATCACAAAAGTCTCAAATATATTTTCACGCAGCCAGAATTAAACTTACGGCAACGACGTTGGTTGGAGTTGGTAAAGGATTATGATGTTGGTATCCATTACCATCCAGGGAAAGCAAATGTAGTGGCCGATGCCCTTAGTCGGAACCCCAGCTCCGACGAAAACAATCTGCATAGCTTGAGGCCCGAATTCCAACAAGGAATTGCCAAGCTCAACTTGATAATGGTAGCAGAAGGCACCATATCAAACTTGGAAATACAACCCAACCTTGTGGAGAAAATTAAACAAGCTCAGCCCGGTCACACCAGCATCGAAGGCATCAAAAGAAATTTGAGTATGGGCAAGGCCTCGGAATTCGTCATAGACAATGAAGGAATATTATGGTACAGAGAAAGGCTCTGCGTGCCAAACATAGAAGACCTTAAACAGCAAATTTTAGCTGAAGCACACACCACTCCATATTCAATCCACCCTGGAGGAACCAAAATGTATAAGGATATTCAGGAAAGATTTTGGTGGCACGGTATGAAGAGGGACATAGCCACCTTCATTGCATGTTGCGACTCATGTCAACGCATAAAAGCTGAGCATCAGAGACAAGCCTGACTACTGCAACCGAACAAAATACCTGAGTGGAAATGGGATGAAATAGGGATGTATTTCATTGTCGGACTACCTCGGTCACGACACGGGAATGATGCCATATGGGTCATCACTGACAGGTTAACCAAAGTGGCACACTTTATTCCAATAAAGACGACCCACACCACTCAGAGGCTTGCCAGGATTTATCTTTCCCGCATAGTTTGTCTGCACGGTGTCCCGAAGACTATAATATCCGACAGGGGCACTCAGTTCGTCTCAAGATTTTGGGAGCATTTACAACAGGCCCTGGGAACCCAACTAGCCTTCAGTACCGCATACCACCCACAGACTGATGGACAAACAGAACGCGTAAACTAGGTTTTAGAAGACATGCTGAGAGCATGTGTCCTCACATATGGAACCAGTTGGGAAGAAAGCCTGCCATACGCCGAGTTCGCGTACAACAATAGCTACCAGGCCAGCCTACAAATGGCACCATTTGAGGCTTTATACGGACGAAGATGTCGTACCCCGTTAAATTGGTCAGAGACCGGAGACAGCCGCATCTTCGGACCAGACATGCTCAGATAAGCCGAGGAAAAGGTCAAGCTAATCAGAGACCGACTTAAGACTGCTCAAAGTCGACAGAAGAGTTATTATGATCAGAAACATCGTAGGGTCAGCTTCGAACCCGGTGAGTTCGTATACTTGAGAGTATCCCCTATGAGAGGACTGCAACGGTTTAAGATTAAAAGAAAGTTAGCACCAAGATTCATTGGACCATTCTGCATAGTGGCACGAAGAGGCACTGTAGCCTACCAGCTAGACTTACCCGAAGACTTGTCCGACATTCACGACGTGTTCCATGTCTCTCAATTAAGGAAGTGCATAAGCAACCCAGAGAAACAAGTATCCCATGAAAACATTGACGTGCAGCCAGACCTCACTTATCGGGAACGTCCCGTAAGAATATTAGAGGAGTCTGAAAGGAGGACCCGACAGAAGACCATCAAGTTTTTCAAAGTCCAATGGAGCAATCACACCGACAGTGAAGCAAGTTGGGAAAGAGAGGATTTTCTTCGGGCAGAGCATCCACACTTATTTAAGGATCAGCTGAAATCTCGGGGACGAGATTTTTCCTAAGGGGGTAGGTGTTGTGACACTCCAAAATTTTAATTTGGTTTCTATCAAAAACTTTGTGGTTTTTGAAAAGAGGCCATTTAAATTTTCTTTCAGAAAACCTTCCTCTTAAAAACTTCCTTTGCTTTGGCAAGGATTTTATTTTTTTCAAACTTTGGTGTTTGATCTTTTGAAACTTCTTCTCTGTTGGTTCCCTCTCAAATCTATTTTGGGAGTTTAATCTTTTTCTTTTAAAAAGAAACTCTATGAAAATTTGGGATTTTCATATCTTGAAAACCACCCATGACTTGGCATTTTGCCCATGTGGTAAAACCCCTCCAAAACCTCCCCTCCTCCTTGTAATCAACCTAAGTTCTCTGTCCCAACTAATCCAAGCAAGTTTTGGATTTTATTCTAATTATTTTTCCTCTCAAATCAATTCTGAAAATTATTTGGAGCCTGAGTGATTTTCAAAGCAAGTACCCTTTTGCATCTGAGTTTTTATCCCAAACCAACTCTCCTGGATAGTCCTTTGTACCCACAACCCAGAACCATCTTGATCCACTCCTTCTCTTTTCAAATTTTTCAAAATTCAGTCTCTGCAAGTTTGGACCAGATTTGCCAAATTTGATGAAATTCATATCTACACTCCTCCAAAAATTCCACCAAAATTCAGGCAGCCTACTTGAGCAATGAGAAGCCACTCCACCAAAAATCAGCTCAAGGAAAAATCCCCAGAGGCCAAATTCATTTTGTCGAACACCTGAGCTGCACTGTTCCTTTGCAAGTTCAGAAAGTTCAGAGATTCAGTCGTTTTCCCTTCGTCAGACTCGGTCACGCGGCCACAGTGCGCCCTGGCGCGTTGCACGCAGCCTCTTATCCCTGGCCAGCACCCTGCACGCACGCTTGGCCGATTCTTGGCGTCGGTAGCAACGAGCCTCGCCGGTGTTGGAAGCTTCTGCGGTGGCTGCACCTTCCGTGGCGGCCAACAAGGGCCCGAGCCCTCTCGCCACGCCACCCGGCGCCGCCCAACACCCCCTGGCTCTCCGCGTGTCCCTGCCATGCCAGCGCACGCCCGTGGCAGTGTCGCCATGGCCCGGCAAGCACGGAACGTGCTCCCTGCCGCCGACGGGCCGCGCCACCCCGTTCCGTCGAGCTCGCCCATAGCACCAAATCCCAGCCCGATTAGCACCTAAATGGGACCGGTGGACCTCAACGGCGATGCCCAAGCCCCTAATCCCACTGCCCAACCACAGCACCGCCGTAATCACTCGCCAGAGACCCCCGTTCACGGCAACCGCCTCGGGCCGCCTATAAAAAGGGCCCGCGAGCTCACCCTCGTGCACGCATCATCACCACTCCTCACCAACGCCCCGCCAGGCCACTAGGAGGACCTCGAGGAGGTCTCCTCCCCCAACTCCGGCCGCCCCGATCCGCCTCGGCCTCCACCACGATTCGCTCCGGTGAGGCCAACTCCGGCGCCCAAACCCCGTCCGTTACCCCCTCTAGCTACCAGAAGCCTAACCCCCTCTTCAATTTGATCTCTGCAGCCCTCTCCGACGAGTCCCTCGACCACCCGAGCCGCCGTCCGCCGGAGCAAAGCTCGCCGTCGACGTGGTACTCGCCGGCGACCACCACCACCACCAACCGACGCGGAATGGCGCCCTGAGCACGGAGGTACCCTCCGATCCCCCTGCCTCGCCGTGGATCGCCGCCGGCGACCACCGCGGCTCTCGGGCGCCGACGAGCTTCGTCCCCCCCCCCCTTTTTGAAAGTTCAAACCTGACGAGTGGGACCCCACCGTCAGCCTCTCTGCCCTCTCTATTGAATCGTTTTCTGGAAGCGCCTTCGGGCAAAATGCGCTTTCCCCTCTGGGCTGGCGTATTCAACACTGGAACGTTTTCTGTTTTTATAAGCTAGCCCCTGGGAACTTTCTGTTTCATTATAGATGAGTCCCTGGACAAAAACCTTTATAACTTTTAATCAGAAAAGTATTTTTGATTGATTCTTTTTCTATTCTCTTTAAAATTTTGTCTAGTTTTTTATCAGATTTATTTGAAAAATATTTGGAATACTTTTTGTGCACTCCTTGGTATTTATGATAGCGCATATATTTTCTTTATACCGTAGATACCGAAGGAGGTGACGGAGCCGCGAACTTCACCGAGCTAGGCTCCGACTACTCTGAACCAGGCAAGCATGTTTGAACTTTTGATATGATGAGTGTCTTGGCATGTTTTGCATTTAGTTAGTTTCATGGCATGTTGAGGAGCATATCGATGAACGTTATTTTATGCAATATTGAGGTAAGTGAGTTCGATGATCCATAAGTGGATGGATGTGAGTATGAATGGACATGTGTTGGCATGAGGATGGGTAAGATGGCAGTGTCGTAGCATGCCAGTCTTATGCCAGACTATGTGACTTCAGTGTCAAACCGTATCGGTCCAGTTCCTCTCATTTCCTTCCCTGTACTACCACATGTTTTCCGCAAGGAATATGGTTTAGTAAGTTGCAAACCGCTTTTCTGGTACACACCAAAAGGAGAGGCCGTGATGATGGTTCCATGGCCCTGGATTAAAGCCAGTCATCCGGTCAGGGGGCATGGGTGTTTCCGGTTGGGACCGAGAGGGGGGCACCCCTTAGAGCGCGCGTATATAAATTTGATCCCATGCTATTCGAGATTGTGATCTCCCCGTCTCAAAAGGTTTTCTTGGACGATGTCTAGGGTGATTCCTAGCATCGAGAGGTAGGATGGGTGTGTACTGGTTAGCTGTGTTTTCTTCCGAAATACCGTAAACGGAACTAGTCCTTCGTGACTACGGAAATCCGTTGGCTGTGGGAAAAAATTTGTACAAACTCTGCAGAGTCATCTATTCCTCCAAATCATCTATTCCCTGTCCTAGATCGATATTATCTTATCCTAATCAAATGTCAGTTTTGATGGCAGAGACTCCGGTGATTCGCATGAGTGCTAATTCCGGTTAAATGATTATTCTTGTGAATGGACTAACCCATTTATTCTCATGAATTAAATGTTTATTATGAGTATTATTTACTTGTGAATAAAAGCCCTTTATGCGATGTCGCTCAGACGTCCGACTGTGGCATTGTTGTATTCTACTTTCTTTTCAAGCCCTTTATGTGGTGTCGCTAAGACGCCCGACTGTGGCATTTCTTTTAAAGCCCTTTCTGTGATGTCGCCCCGACATCCAACTGTGGCATTTCTTTTAAAGCCCTTTCTGTGATGTCGCCCCGACGTCCGACTGTGGCATTTCTTTTAAAGCCCTTTCTGTGATGTCGCCCTGACGTCCGACTGTGGCATTTCTTTTAAAGCC
>NC_041391.1:637488555-637489875 GCF_002162155.2 Triticum dicoccoides
TAATTTTGTACAAACTCTGCAGAGTCATATATTCCTCCAAATCATCTATTCCCTGTCCTAGATCGATATTATCTTATCCTAATCAAATGTCAGTTTTGATGGCAGAGACTCCGGTGATTCCATGAGTGCTAATTCCGGTTAAATGATTATTCCTGTGGATGGACTAACCCATTTATTCTCATGAATTAAATGTTTATTATGAGTATTATTTACTTGTGAATAAAAGCCCTTTCTGCGATGTTGCTCAGACGTCCGACTGTGGCATTGTTGTATTCTACTTTCTTTTCAAGCCCTTTATGTGGTGTCGCTAAGATGCCCGACTGTGGCGTTTCTTTTAAAGCCCTTTCTGTGATGTCGCCCCGACGTCCGACTGTGGCATTTCTTTTAAAGCCCTTTCTGTGATGTCGCCCTGACGTCCGACTGTGGCATTTCTTTTAAAGCCCTTTCTGTGATGTCGCCCCGACGTCCGACTGTGGTATTTCTTTTAAAGCCCTTTATGTGGTGTCGCTAAGACACCCGACTGTGGCATCATTTCCTTATATTTATTTATTCACCTTTCAAGGTGTCGCTTCAGACACCCGATCGGTAGTTATTATGTTTTGTTGGGATTTCAGGCGGACTACCGCCGTTTCCCTTTTACTTACCTTGTTATGCTAATTTTTGAATGTACATTGGTGAATTATTCATGACGCATCCATGCATGCATTTGTTATATCTTACGTCCGAACTGTCTTGCGAGTACTTTCAAAGTACTCACTGGCTTGTTGATTTGGCCAGATGCTGACGAAGGCGATCTCATGGATGAAGAGTTTGATAGCGAGTCCGACACCTAGAGGAATCCCAGTCAGTCTCGTGCGACCCTGGTTTTGGTCACTGTTTTATATCCGCTTCCGCTACCAAATAAATTCATCGAGCCTCACCTCGACGCTCGATGAGATGACAGACTTGGAGTCTTGTATTTCTCTCCCCGCTGTGTTTCTCCACCACCGCCCTATCCTCGAGTCAGTAGTATGCCTCCACACCACTGTGTCATGTCCGCCATTATGTATAATTATTGGTGTGCTTGTAATAATTTGGTTGAGCAACCGTAGTTCGACCCTGTAATATATTTTATGCTACTGGCTTATTGTATCAAGAATTTGTCTACCAGTGAGGAGGATTTCTCTCATACTGGACTCAAAAGATTGGTTTCTCAATAAATATTTTTATTGGAAAACCGGTCGTGACAAGCTTGGTACCAGAGCCAGGCTGACTGTAGGAAGCCACTAGGTGCGATCGCTAATTGGTTATTAGCATGATAGAGCTAATTTATATTTTTTT
>NC_041391.1:637489885-637495298 GCF_002162155.2 Triticum dicoccoides
TGTCGCCCTGACGTCCGACTGTGGCATTTCTTTTAAAGCCCTTTCTGTGATGTCGCCCCGACGTCCGACTGTGGTATTTCTTTTAAAGCCCTTTATGTGGTGTCGCTAAGACGCCCGACTGTGGCATCATTTCCTTATATTTATTTGTTCACCTTTCGAGGCGTCGCTTCAGACACCCGATCGGTAGTTATTTATGTTTTGTTGGGATTTCAGGCGGACTACCGCCGTTTCCCTTTTACTTACCTTGTTATGCTAATTTTTGAATGTACATTGGTGAATTATTCATGACGCATCCATGCATGCATTTGTTATATCTTACGTCCGAACTGTCTTGCGAGTACTTTCAAAGTACTCACTGGCTTGTTGATTTGGCCAAATGCTGACGAAGGCGATCTCATGGATGAAGAGTTTGATAGCGAGTCCGACACCTAGAGGAGTCCCAGTCAGTCTCGTGCGACCCTGGATTTGGTCACTGTTTTATATCCGCTTCCGCTACCAAATAAATTCATCGAGCCTCACCTCGACGCTCGATGAGATGACAGACTTAGAGTCTTGTATTTCTCTCCCCGCTATGTTTCTCCACCACCGCCCTATCCTCGAGTCAGTAGTATGCCTCCACACCACTGTGTCATGTCCGCCATTATGTATAATTATTGGCGTGCTTGTAATAATTTGGTTGAGCAACCGTAGTTCGACCCTGTAATATATTTTATGCTACTGGCTTATTGTATCAAGAATCTGTCTACCAGTGAGGAGGATTTCTCTCATACTGGACTCAAAAGATTGGTTTCTCAATAAATATTTTTATTGGAAAACCGGTCGTGACAAGATTATGTGATGCATATCGTATAATCATGCCCACGGATACTTGAGGTGACAATGGAGTATCTAGGTGACATTAGGGTTTTGGTTGATTTGTGTCGTAAGGTGTTATTCTAGTATGAACTCTATGATAGATTCAACGGAAAGAATAGCTTCATGTTATTTTACTACGGACTCTTGAATAGATAGATCAAAAAGGATAACTTTGAGGTGGTTCCGTACCCTACCATAATCTCTTCGTTTGTTCTCCTCTATAAGTGGCTTTGGAGTGACTCTTTGTTGTATGTTGAGGGATAGTTATATGATCCAGTGATGTTATTATTGTTGAGAGAACTTGCACTAGTGAAAGCATGAACCTTAGGCCTTGTTTCATACCATTGCAATACCGTTTACGCTCACTTTTATCATTAGTTACCTTGCTGTTTTTATAATTTCAGATTACAAATACCTTTATCTACCATCCATACTGCACTTGTATCACTATCTCTTCGCCGAACTAGTGCACCTATACAATTTACTATTGTATTGGGTGTGTTGGGGACACAAGAGACTCTTTGTTATTTGGTTGCAGGGTTGCTTGAGAGAGACCATCTTCATCCTACGCCTCCCACGGATTGATAAACCTTAGGTCATCCACTTGAGGGAAATGTGCTACTGTCCTACAAACCTCTGCACTTGGAGGCCCAACAACGTCTACAAGAAGAAGGTTGTGTAGTAGACATCAAGCTCTTTTCTGGCGCCGTTGCCGGGGAGGTGAGTGCTTGAAGGTATATCTTTAGATCTTGCAACCGGATCTTTTTGTTTCTTGTTTTATCACTAGTTTAGTCTATAAAATAAAACTATAAAAAATGGAAATGAGTTTGTCTCATACGCTTCATCTTTTTAATATCTTTCATGACAATGATGGTAAGGAGAATTGTCCTCAAGTGCTAGAATAAGAAATCTATAAAATGACTGGAACTAAATCTTTAAATGATGGGCATGAATGCAGTGTTGTTAGTATGAATTCCTTGAATATCCATGATGCTAATGATATGCAAAGCCACAAGCTTGGGGATGCTATGTTTGATGAATATGATATTTTCTGTCTCCCAAGTTTTGATGAGAATATTTATTATGATGAAAGCATGCCTCCTATTTATGATGATTATATTAATGAAAGTGGGTTTGGAAGAGAGTCAACTTTAGTAAGTAATTATCCCACTATTTTGGAGGGTGTTTATTCTTATTTTAATAATTATCAAAGTGGATTTGGAGAGGTCATGACTTTATTTAGCGATGAATCCACTATTTTGAAAGAGGTTCCAATTGATTATGAGAACGAAGTTGATATCTATGATGATTATTGTGATGACTTGTATGCTATTAGGAATAATGGTAACCATGAAACTTGTCATCATGATTTTAGTTTTCAATTGGATTATGCCTCACATGATAGTTATTTTGTTGAGTTTGCTCCCACTATTATTCATGAGAAAGAATTTGCTTGTGTTCTATGCTTGTAGATCATGAAAAGAATGCTTTAGGTGCTGGCTATATTGTTTAGTTCATTCATGATGCTACTGAAAATTATTATGAGGGAGGAACATATGTTTGTAGGAATTGCAATAATATCAAGTTTCCTCTCTATGTACTTAAAGTTTTGAAGTTATGCTTGTTTTGCCTTCCTGTGCTAGTTGATTATTGTTCCCATAAGTTGTTTGCTCACAAAATCCCTTGGCATAGGAAGTGGGTTAGACTTAACTGTTCTATTCATATTCTTCATGATGCTCTCTTTATGTTTCAATAATTATCTTTTATGTGAGCATCATTGAAATCATCATGCCTAGCTAGGGGCGTTAAACGATAGCGCTTGTTGGGAGGCAACCCATATTTATTTTTGTTCCTTGCTTTTTGCTCCTGTTTAGTAATAAATAATCCATATAGCCTCTGGTTAGATGTAGTTTTATGTTTTAATTAGTGTTTGTGCCAAGTAGAACCTTTGGGAAGACTTGGGTTAAGTCTTTATGATCTTGCTGTAAAAAACAGAAACTTTGCACTCACGAGATTAGCTGCCATTTTTTACTGGAGAGTGATTTTTGGTTGATTCTTTTTGAAGATGATTAATAGAAAAATTACTCAGGTCCACCAATTTATTTCAGAATTTATGGATTTCCAGAAGTATACGTTTGATACAGATTACTACAGACTGTTCTGTTTTTGACAGATTCTGTTTTCTAGGTGTTGTTTGCTTATTTTGATGAATCTATGAGTAGTATCAGAGGGTATGAACCATATAGAAGTTGGAATACATTAGATGTCACACCAATATGAACTTATAATGAGTTTTCAACAGTACCAAAAGTGGTGGTTTCGGAGCTTACGAGTTTTGTTTTGAGTTTTGTGTTGTGAAGTTTTCAAGTTTTCGGTAAAGATTCGATGGACTATGGAATAAGGCGTGGTAAGAGCCTAAGCTTGGGGATTCCAAGGCACCCCAAGGTAATATCCAAGTACAACCAAGAGCCTAAGCTTGGGGATGCCCCGGATGGCATCCCCTCTTTCGTCTTTGTTCATTGGTAACTTTACTTGGAGCTATATTTTTATTCACCACATGATATGTGTTTTGCTTGGAGCATCATTTTATTTTGTTAGAATTTGCTTGCTGTTATTTAGAATAATATTTTGCATCTACATTTTCAATAAAATGTCAAGGATAGCCTTTACCATGCTTATTTTGCAAGTATACATGTTGCTGTTTCAAAACAGAAAGTTTACCACTATTGCAAAAATTCCCTAGAAATGTCAGAGAATGATATAATGTTGATTCTTTCTGCATAATGAGCTCTGATACATTTTATACAATGTAGTATTTTTCTCATAATTTGTGGAGTTAGGGAAGTATGATGAATCTTGCATTCTTTACATACTATACTGTTTTGGCAGATTGCTGTTATGTTTGCATATTTTGCATATGTATGCTTGTTTAATGATTCTATTTGATGATAGGAGTATTAAATATGCAGAGACATTTAGTATGCAATGTTGAATAATAATGTTAGTAATTTGTTACAATAGAAAATGATAAGGTTATTGCATTGTTTTATACTAACTTATCTCACGAGTTCTTGTTGAGTTTGGTGTGGATGAAGCTTTTGAGATTTAGGAAACCGTGATATGAGAGGAATTAAGGAGACACAAAAGCTCAATCTTGGGGATGCCCAAGGCACCCCAAGATAACATTCCAAGAAGTCTCAAGCATCCAAGCTTGGGGATGCCCCGGTAGGCATCCCACCTTTCTTCTTTAACAATTATCGGTTAGTATCGGTTGAACCTAAGTTTTTGCTTCTTCACATGAGTTGTGCTATCCTTGCAATGCCATTTTATTTTGTTTTGCTTTCTGTTTGAATAAAATACCAAGATCTGAAGTTCTTAAATGAGAGAGAGTCTTCACATAGTTACCTAATTATTTAGCTACTCATTGATCTTCACTTATATCTTTTTGGAGTAGTTTGTCATTTACTCGTGTGATTCACTTATATCCTATGAGTAAATGGTTGAGTGAGTTGAATGTAATAAATCTGAAATTATATATGTCTCATTTTCTTATCCCTTGGGGAGTAATGACTTCACATCTAAGAAGTAGAGGTAGTAAATTTATTGAAGGTTTGCAAGCATTGTATTGGTCACTTGAACAATTCATGAAAGAATATTGAAGGAAGAGAGATTTCACAAATAAATATACTATCTTAGACATCTTTTATAATTGTGAGCACTCATTAAGTATGACATGCTAAAGAGTTGATGTTGGACAAGGAATACAATATAATGGGTTATGTTTTCTCACATCTCAGTTAAAGTATATTGTCATGGATCATTCAAACATGTTGAGCTTGCCTTTCCCCCTCATGCTAGCCGAAATTCCTTGCACCAAGTAGAGATACTACTTGTGCTTCCAATATCCTTAAACCCAGTTTTTACCATGAGTGTCCATCATACCTACCTATATGCGGTATTTACCTGCCGTTCCAAGTAAATTTGCATGTGCCAAACTCTAAACCTTCAAACAATAATATGTTTTGTATGCCCGAATCGCTCATGTAGTGACTAGGGGCTGTCAGTATCTTCCATGCTAGGTGGGTTATTCTCAAGATGAGTGGACTCTGCTCATCATTCACGAGAAAAATGGCAGGTAACCGGGATGCCCAGTCCCATGATCAAAAAGATCAAAATTAATTGCAAACAAAACTCCCCCAGGACTATTGTTGGTATGGACGGTACCCCGTTGTTTCGGATGGCCATGGAGTGTGATTGTTGGTGGAGGGGGAGTAAAATCTTTATCATTCTGTTTGGGAAACCGCCTATAATGTATGTAGTATGGAAGATATTGGGAACTCTTGGTTGTTATGTTGACAATGAGATCATACCTCTCAAAATTATTTATCTCTATTTCAAAATTTAGCTCTGGCACCTCTGCAAATCCCCGCTTCCCTCTGCGAAGGGCTTATCTTTTACTTTATAACTTTTACTTTATGCAAGAATCAAGGTGATCTTCACTTTTCCCTTTTTCATTTTATCCTTTGGCAAGCACCTCGTGTTGGAAAGATCCTGATAT
>NC_041391.1:637495949-637503701 GCF_002162155.2 Triticum dicoccoides
ATCCAATTGGATGTAAGTTAGCATGAACTATTATTGTTGACATCACCAAAGGTGAATACGTTGGGAGGCAACACTATAAGCTCCTATCTTTCTCAGTGTCCGATTAAAACTCCATAACCACAAGTATTGCGTGAGTGTTAGCAATTGTAGAAGACTATATGATAGTTGAGTATGTGGAGTTTGGTAAATCAAAGCTCTAACATGGACCCTTCCTGAAAATAAGATGAATTGCAATTGTTTGATGACTGGGAATGAAGTTTGCTAGTTTTCAAGAAAGTTTATGGTATATGCTTTAACATGTGAATTGCTTGTTACTTGTTCGTGAGAAGTTTTATGAGATGAACTACTATTATGACATATAAACATGCTAGAAAAGGTGATTGAAATTATCATTGATCAAACTTGTGCACCTGCTAGCATTCACACTTCATAAATTCTTTCTTTTATCATTTACCTACTCGAGGACGAGCAGGAATTAAGCTTGGGGATGTGTGGCACCCCGGCTCAGAGCGACCGGTTTACCTTGCATTGCCAGCCCAGAGACCTTGTCTTCTGGCAACACACAACAACTTGGTACAGAAAAACAACCAGTTTATTCATGCTAGCAGAGCACAATTTATATTACAACAGTTAGCGAGGCCAAGTGGCACACACGGTGCGGCTGGACAATATGTACATTATTTAGTGAACATAAAGGGGGCCTTGATCATGACAACTACGCGGCAGCGGAACGACGTCATAGCGGAACTCCATAGCGCAGGGACACCGATGTGGACACGATCTAGACTCGGACATCACTTCTTTCCAACGAGACTTTCCTGAAATCTAGCATGACACGACAGGTCAGTACATTGAATGTACTTGCAAGCTCACAACAAGCATAAACATAATGACAAAAAATATCATGATATTTAACCATTTAACATCAATATAACAATATATCCAATATGCTGTGAATATGCTCAACTGATACTCGTCCCACGGACTTGCTTACCGGACGTGATCATTACCAGACCACCAACATGCATATCTTAAAAACAAACCCTTGATCCTTACGGCAATCACAACCCGACAACAAACCTGTGATCCTTACGGCGATCACTACCCGACAACAAACCTGTGATCCTTACGGCAATCACTACCAGACCATCTCATGGCCCGTGATCCTTACGGCAATCACAACCCGACCAACTCATGGCCCAACTCAACATGATGGCCTTACTGCCATCCTCAGTACAAACTTATTGTGCAAATTTATTAAGTGTTGACCCATGGTGTGCCCTACTTTTGAGCATGTCCGTAACCGTGGACTCGGCTATCGATAGATTAAAACACTCTGTAGAGGTTAGTACACTGTACCCACACTACGGAAACCATTTCATTGTCATGACACTCTGACGGCCACTCCGACTGAGTCCCCATCGGGCTAGTCCTAGGTGGCCCCGTGTCTACCTCCAGACACCTTAACTTAACAACAGGCTCACAAGGTTATGCCTGCCTACCGGGCCAGGGTACAGCATGCCCATAACCTTCCCTAAATGGAGGCACCGACCAGAGGCACGACAATGAAACGCATTATGGCCGTCCCATACCGGCAAATGTGGGCACTGGGAAAGACTCGTTTCAGCGGCACCATGACCCGGTCAACAACATATTCAAGTTGAGTTACTTATCAGGTTCAACTTAATGTGAAAATAACTGGTGTCATAATGCCATGCTATGCATCACTTAACACATGCATCACGTAACCATGCGAATAACTAAATCAACTACGCTCCCACGGAGCCATCATCAACTCAAGATACTTCTCTGTTTAAGATCAAACCTCACTTAAATGAGAGTCATTTCTAGCATTATCATTATTTTTCATCGCAAGAAAAATAATTAAACTAATTACTAAACTCCATGACCATATCATTTATTCTTTACTCATCACTAAGTTCTTCTAAGCTTATCAACAAGATTTACTTCAAACTTTCTGTAAATCAAGCATTTTAACAAGACAAGCATTTTAACAGAATATAACTATCATATAAATAATTTAAATGCATGAATAATTATGAGTTCAAGTAGGAAAATCACAAATATTGAAGTGGCACTATGAAAATCTTGTTGTGGCTTGCCTTAGTGCTGATGAGGTTCACAAAGCTCCTGGTGATCCTCAAGACAAGCTGGCTCTTCTGAAAATAATCAAAACCACAAAAACAAAACATCAAGAAACCTTGTGAACATTACCAGAAAATCTAGACAGCAAGGAAAAATCCCATCTTTTGGGTGCTGTTAGATTTTTGGTCAAAGAACACAATGCAAAAAGAATCAATGCATTAGGACTTAAAGATAAAAAGTTGTGGCTGTTTGAAGGTTCCTGGAATTTAAATGAATTTGAAATAACTAAACTGGGGGGTGACTGTAACGCCCCGGATACAACTTTCCATATTCGTAACTCCAACTCTTGCCTTTTCTGGAGATGTGATTTATTATTTCCTTCGTGGTTGGGTTTTTGTCTGTTGTTTTGCATTTTGTTCTTGTTATGCATCTCATCTCATAACATCATCTATATTGCATCGGCATCGTTTTCATAAAACTTGCACCCGTTCGGCTTCCGCCGGTTCTCTCCGTTGTCCGTTCCGAGCCCAGACACACTCGCACGCGCCCGCGGCACCTCCGAAATATTATTTTATAAGTGGCATAAAAATGTTCTCGGAATGGGTTGCAACTTGTCGTGCGGTCTTATTATAGTGTAGACAGACTGCCTGCCAAGTTTCGTCGCATTCGGAGCCTGCTTGACTGCCCAACTGTTAAATATATAACCGCGATATAGTCGGTCTAGCGTCAGACGTTTTCGATTCGGAAACTGTTGCCGGGCTGCCTTCTCTTCTCTCTTCTCAGCCCAACCCCCCTCCGCACAGCCCATCTAGTCCCTCTTTGCACAGTGCATCAAACCCCTTGCCTTCTTTGACCGTTCCGTGACCACCTAACCCCTCTTGCCAGCTCTCAGACCCCTCGCGCGCAACCATGTCCGAAACTTCCCCGATCCCGACCCGCTCTGTCGTTACCGTTGGATCCGAATCATCCCCAAACATCCCGAAAACATCTCCGTTTTCTTAATTGGATGTCCTAGCCTATTTATTCGCGACCGTCCGATTGCGATCGGAGGGACGAGGTAGCCCCTAAGCCTAGTCCACCTACTTATATGCACCGGAACAAACTTTAGACCAACCCTAAAACCTAGGGGATCCCGAATCCACCAATCAACAACCCCCTCCATCCTCTAGCGCCTCCTCTGCTCGATCCCGAGGGGATTACGAGCAGCAGCTCCAGCAGGACCCCGTCGCCACTTCCCCTCTTCTTCTCCTTCGTCCCTCCTCCCTCTGGTTCTCTCCCTCGTCTCTCACGCATCTCCCTCTCTGTACCAGGAACAGCCAAGGTTGGCCGCAGCTCCCTCGCCGCCGTTTGCACCAGGCCCAGCCGGGAGACGGACGGATCCGTCCTCCCGCGTCCACCCCGCGTCCCGCTCATCCCGGAGCTCCCTTGCTTCGCCAAGTCCAACACCGTGGGCGCCTCCTCTGCCTGACCCCGTCTCCCTCTCATTTTCGCCATGGCCGACCGTCCATGGAGATGAGCCGCGCCGCCCTGTTCACCTGCGACCTCGGGTCGCCTCTGCGTCGTCCTCACCGCCCGCGGGTGAGCTCCTTGCGCCACCCGGGCCCCTTTCTTTTCCTCGCGTAGCGCCGCTGCTGACTTCTCCGCTTCGTCGTCATTTTGCTGCAGGAGCCGAGGCCGTCGCCTCCTCAGCTCGTCGCGCCGCCTCCAGTTCCGCTAGATCCGCCGCCTGCAGGCCTTCCTGGCCGGATCCCGCTGTCGCGCAACCGCTCCTCGCCCTGCCCACGCCAAGTCCCAGCGCCGCCCCATCTGCATCACGCCAAGTCCGCCGCCATCGTCCTGGGTCACGAGAACGAGCACGACTGCGCGCTCGTCCCTGCTCGCGTTGACCGCGCCCGCAGCGCGTTGCCGCCGCGTGGGCCTTAGGAGCGCTAACTCCCCAAGCCCAGTCGGCCTCCCTCTGCTTCCAATCGGGCTTGGCCCATGGTGAGGCCACCCCCAGCGCCCCTCCTTTTGTTTTTTTCTCCTGTTGGGCCAGGCTGCAGTTTCGGCCCGATAGTATTTTTTTCCCTGTTCTGCAATTTAGCTAATTTCCAGAGACTGCAGATTTGCAGAAAAACCCTCCATGTTCATGCATCAATAATTAATTAACCATGCATCGGATTAAAACAAATTATATATGTAAAATGCTCAGAAAATTGTGTAGATTAATAATATGCCACTTTCATCTATGTTAAAAATGTTTAACTTGCTGTTTAAATTAATTTGCTAATATGCCATGCTAAAATGCTTTAATTCATAACTAATTAACCGGAGCTCCGAATTTAATAAACTTTATATGTAAATGGGGTGGAAAAATGCATAGATTAACATGGTAGCATCACTTTGCATGTTTAACAACAATAAAATTGTGTTTAGGGCAGAACAGTACCAAACTCATAATTTGCATATGGGGATTTTCCGGAATTGTTGTTTGTTACTTCCGGCCTCATTTAAACTTGCCTAGTTAGGTAGTTTTCTTATGCTTCACCTCTTGCCATGTTTAACAACATTTAATAGTGTTTGGTAGCTTAAACGAGATCAACTAAATATGTCAATGTGGTGTTTTGTCAACATGCAACTCGTTGCATATTGAGCTCCACTTAACTTGTAGTATTGTTTGTTGCACTTTGCCATGCCATGCCTCTTTAAACCGGACATGCATCATACTTGTTTGTGGAACATGTCATGTTCATGTGTGGTGTGTTTACTATGTTGTGTGCTTCTTTTCGATAGTTCCTGTTTTGTTGCGATCGTGAGGATTCGTTCGTCTATGCTTGGTTCGGCTTCATCCGTTCATCTTCTTCATGGACTCGTTCTTCTTCCTTGCGGGATTTCGGGCAAGATGACCGCTACCCTGGATCTCACTACTATCATTGCTATGCTAGTTGATTCGTTCTATCGCTATGCTGCGCTACCTATCACTTGTTCTTCAAGCCCTCCAAAATTGCCATGAACCTCTAACCTTTGACACCTTTCCTATGCAAACCGTTGCTTGGCTATGTTACCGCTTTGCTCAGCCCCTCTTATAGCGTTGTTAGTTGCAGGTGAAGTTGAAGATTTCTCCATGGTGGACAGGATTTTGGTTGGGATATCACAATATCTCTTATATTATTATTAATGCATCTATATACTTGGTAAAGGGTGGAATACTCGGCCTTTTGCCTAGTGTTTTGTTCCACTCTTGCCGCCCTAGTTTCCGTCATACCGGTGTTATGTTCCCGGATATTGCGTTCCTTACGCGGTCGGGTGATTTATGGGACCCCCTCAACAGTTCGCTTTGAATAAAACTCCTCCAGCAAGGCCCAACCTTGGTTTTACCATTTGCTTCACCACCACCTATATTTCCCTTGGGAGTAATTAACCCGAGGGTCATCTTTATTACAGCCCCCCCGGGCCAATGCTTGTCTAAGTGTTGGTCCAACCTAGAGCACCGTGCGGGACCATTCCTTGGCAACTTGGTTCGTCGGTTCCTGTACGCTTCGCTTATCCGGTGTTGCCCTGAGAACGAGATATGTGCAGCTCCCATCGGGATTGTCGGCGCATCGGGCGGTCTTGCTGGTCTTGTTTTACCATTGTCGAAATGTCTTGTTGTAAACCGGGATTCCGAGTCTGATCGGGTCTTCCTGGGAGAAGGTCTATTCCTTCGTTGATCGCGAGAGCTTGTCATGGGCTAAGTTGGGACACCCCTGAAGGGTATAATCTTTCGAAAGCCGTGCCTGTGGTTATTGGCAGATGGGAATTTATTAATGTCTGGTTGTAGATAACTTGACACCAGATCCGAATTAAAACGCATCAACCGTGTGTGTAGCCGTGATGGTCTCTTTTCGGCGGAGTCTGGGAAGTGAACACGGTCTTTGGGTTATGTTTGACGTAAGTAGGAGTTCAGGATCACTTCTTGATCATTGCTAGCTTCACGACCGTTCTGCTTGCTCTCTTCTCGCTCTTATTTGCATATGTTAGCCACCATATATGCTTAGTCGCTGCTGCAGCCTCACCACTTTACCCCTTCCTTTCCCTTTAAGCTTTGCTAGTCTTGATACCCATGGTAATGGGATTGCTGAGTCCTCGTGGCTCACAGATTACTACAACAACAGTTGCAGGTGCAGGTTGTGCGATGATCATGACGCGAGAGCGAAGCTTGCTTGCGTTGAGTTCTTCTTCTGTTTCTTCGAGCAGGGGATAGGTTCCAGGTCGGCGGCCTGGGCTAGCAGGGTGGATGTCGTTTGATTTTCTGTTTGTGTTTCATCCGTAGTCGGATGTTGATCTTATGTATGATGATGTTGTATTCGTGTGGCATTGTATGCCTTATGTATGTATCCCCATCTATTATATAATGTTGATGTAATGATATCCACCTTGCAAAAGCGTTTCAATATGTGGGTCTATCCTTGGTGGGACCTTTGAGTTCCTTTTGGATAGGGTCGCATATTGGGCGTGACAAGTTGGTAATCAGAGCCTTCGACCGACCATAGGAGCCCCCTTGATTGTTGGCCATTGTGGAGTCTAGAAAAAAACTATTTTGAGTCTTAGGATTATATATATCGGAGATTAGGATTCTTTTTACTCCTCAGCCCCTTCGTCGCTCTGGTGAGGACTCTTGACGTAGATGTTTTATCTTTCCTCTCCTCAAATTTCACTAAAAAAAATTAGGATCACGCGGGTATCTTGGAATCGTTCCGATGGTTTTGTGACGAGAACATTGTTCTTGGTGCCTCCTGTCTATTTATGTGGCTTTGACCCGGGGAGTCGAGCTCTGAGGTGTTGTCGTCACAATTTTATCGTTGCAGTTCTGCAATACCTGAGTTTTGCCGACATCGAAAATCTCTTTTATGCAGTTGTTGGTGAGATAACCTCGACGTCACCCAGTACTGTGGAGTTCGGGAGTATTGCCATAGCTCGTGTAACGGATGCTTTTCGAAGGTTGAGGTACATGATTTCCGGAGTTTTTCTCGGTTATGTGTTGACGGATGGATACAGCTAGATGTAGGTATTGTTAGCTTGGGTGAGATATATTGCTTCCCCTGTATCCCCAACACCAAATTGCATAACCAGAAAGTTTCGGGAGTTTTATAGGTGGGAATTCAAGTAGCTCCTAGAATATCTTTTCGACAGATGCATGATATGAGATTGGGGTTTGACGTCTAGTGGTCCGCCTTTCCACGGTCGTTTTTACAGTGGTCTTGTTGTGTCCTAAAGAACCCTTGGCTATGCTGGTTCGGGGACACTTCGTATGTCATGTGCACTGCCGTGTACATAATGGTGTTGTACAATCGAGCCCGTGTGGGCCCACTAGTGCAGAACCGGGCAATAGCACCGGTTCGTAAGGCCCTTTAGTGCCGGTTCCATAACCGGCACTAAAGTGTGGTCACTAAAGCCCCCCCCTTTAGTACCGGTTCAGCACGAACCGGTGCTAAAGGGCAACCACGTGGCACGAGCCAGCTCCGGGGGCCTGGAGCCCTTTAGTACCGGTTGGTAACACCAACCGGTACTATAAGATTTGGGGTTTTTTAGTTTTATGATTTCTTTTTCATTTAATTTTGTGTTTCCATTTTAATTCTTTTTCGTTTGCTGGTATTTTACGATACTACACATTGTAAATGTTATGCA
>NC_041391.1:637503980-637505782 GCF_002162155.2 Triticum dicoccoides
AATAGAATTTCTAGTAGAACCAATCATCGAGTTCAACATGATTATCATGATATTATAAGCGTTCATATATAACACCACAAAAGCAAATCACTTAAGTTCAGAACGAAGAACACAAACATGAAAGGACAAGTACTAATTAAGAGCAGCATGAAGAACTAGCTAAATCACTCCTGCTAGCTACTCTGTCTCTGGTAAAATAGCATAGAACATGTATAGCTCTCCTGATTGATCATACTGGAGCATGCCGATGAACCTGTCTCCTAATCGTGGGATGCGCTTCTCATTGCTGCCCCCTAGTACTTCTCTGCGATCATTAACAATTTTCCTCCAATCTTTCACTATTAAGCATTCATCGCTTCTAGAAATCCTGAATGCATTCATGTGCAATGCAGGATATCTTGGCCTTAAGCTAACAATTGACATCTGACCTTTAGTCTCGATCCCCTGAGGCACAACTGTCATCGGGAGTCCATGTTGAAGAACATCGTATAGTACTTAATTAATATACTTAGCAATGAAAGTTTAGAAAAAAAATATGTATGCAAAATATGCACTAAGGACAAATAGTAAATATCTTACCATCATTCCTAAATAAATGTGACCGTAGTTCAATACCATCACTATTGGTCGCACGTTTTGAGTACTAACATTTCCAAGTGCAGGAAAAAAATTTGTCTTGACAGTATGAAGATCCTCAAGCCATGAAACATAATGACTTATCTCCTCGCAGTTTAGTTCAGCTCCAGGACAATAGAAGGTCCTGTCTACCAAGTGTCGGACATGTTTGGTTGAATGGAGATAAGCTATCAATAGAAATTAGTTGTCAGTTATTTTTGAAATAAGCAATATCAAAGACAAAAATATATTTGAGAAGAACTCACATAATGGTAGAACTGGAGGCGTCTGCACATCGACCCATATGTCTCTATTACCTTCAATATCATCTTCCGGACGAATATCAAAGGTGATAACCATACCAGGCTCAAATGCATAAGCCTTGCATAGTGCTTGCCAAGTTTTGCATTCAAAATAAGTGTACGTGTGTGCATTGTATACTTTGACGTTGAAAGTATAACCATCATGCTCAGTTTTCAGGTAAGCTATCTTTACCTCCATAGTTTCCATATCTTTGAAACCTATCTTATCCAAGACAAAAATTCTTGCATGGCATGGGATGCGCTAGTAGAATAGTGAAAATTAAAAATTATAAGTCAGGCAAATGAAGCATATATAAGTCATGCTTAATTACGAAAACAGACTTGTCATTGTGACTTACTGTATCGAATTCGAAAGTCTCATCCAGCTTGATGCTGAATCGCCTACCATCAACAAGGAAATTTCTGCCGCACTGGTCGCGCTCGTCTTCACAGTATGTGCACATACCGAAATTTTTTCCGTCGTCAGACGACATTTCCTATGTTCATATTAGGTGAAACATTAAACACTTACTAATTCAATTAATTCAACTAAGCATTTACTAAAAATAAACTAGTTATATTAATTCAATTAGTTCAACTAAGTATTTACTAAAAATAAACTAGTTATATTAATTCAATTAGTTCAACTAAGCATTTACTAATAATAAACTAGTTCTAATCCCACTTAGGTGAAACATTAAACACTTATTACTATCTAACATTAATTATTATCTAGCCAATTCAAATATATATCTAACTATATTCATCTCTAACAATTGACATTACTATATATTTATATAAACTCAAAATATATAAAAACATTAAATAAACAGAAAAACTCATTAACAAATAATATTTTAATTACATAATCAAATCTCAGATACG
>NC_041391.1:637507278-637560147 GCF_002162155.2 Triticum dicoccoides
TTTTCTTTTCTGCTTTATTGTCTTCTATTTATTTCTGCATAGTTTTTTGTATAGTTTTTTCTTTTCTGTTATATTTATTTTCTTCTATTTATTTCTGAGTAGTTTTTCATCTAGTTTGCCAAAATTCAACATTTTCAGAGTTCATTTTGTAGTGATTTTCAATTTCACGGTCATTTTATATAGTTTTTTTTCTTTTCGGCTATAGTTTTTTTTCTGCTATTTTTTCTTTTCTGCAAAACTTGATGGTCAAAGTCTGGAGTTATAACCAAAGTTTTAAAAAAAGAAATGCCGACGTGCAATTAGTTTGTCCGGAGTTGTGATAAGTTATTAAAAATAAAAAAGAGGTGCAATGCTCGTTAATTTGCTTCAAGCCTTTTGGAATAGTTTAAACTGCACTGCGCATAGCTCCGTGCAGTCTACCATATTCCTGAAGGCTTGAAGCTAAGCAACGTGAGCATTGAGCCTCTTCTTCATCGTACACTCAGGGCTTATAAACCGCTCCTAGTCCCTCTCTCTTCGCGAGGTGGGACTAAAAAACAGCTTACTAAGAAACTGTAGTACTGGTTCATCCATGAACCGGTACTAAAGGTGCTCCTGGGGCCCCAGCCTTACCTGACACAACCTCATTAGTACCAGTTCGTGGCACGAACCGGTGCTAATGGTTCGCCACGAACCGGTACTAAACAGCTCCTCCCGCCTAGCAGTTGGTGCATACTAAACGCAAAAAATATAAGAGCATTTAGATCATGATCTTATATTTCTTTACAGTCTAAATTGTCAATATGATCTTATAACATCAAAAATACTTTGATCATCAATGATCTTTGTGTGTACAATCTGAATTGTCAATATGAGTCATCAACGATTTATAAACCGATGAAGACTCATATTGCAGCCACAAATTCTACACATAGAGTTCAATGAAGACCAAGTGCTTGTGATAGTTTGAGAAATAACATATTTAAGGTGGTAAAAGGCTTGTTAGGGGAGCGAGGTGGGACTAAAAACAGCTTGCCATGACCTCATTAGTACCAGTTCGTGGTACGAACCGGCACTAAATGGTGATGGTGGGGCCATAGCCTGACCGCAGGCTGACACAGCCTCTTTAGTACCGGTTCGTGGCATGAACCGGTACTAAAGGTTCGCCACGAACCGGTGCTATTGATCGCCGCCACGAACCGGCACTAATGTACACATTAGTGCCGGCTGAAATTCAAACCGGCACTATTGTGCTTCACATTTGACCCTTTTTCTACTAGTGGCCCCACCACGAAAACTTCGGATGAAATCTCTATCATATGTTTGTTCCAGCTTATTTCTGCAAGCTAATCCTTTGTTTTGTTTTATTTGTGGTATTCGAGTTGCTTCAATGTCAAGTGTTGAATCCATACCTTTCCTAAACGGTGTTCTCATATTGCTATGTGAATACTAATCCTTTTGATCATTGAGGTTGTCATGTTAATTCTTTTCCAACCGGTGCGCTTCTCTTCGAGATGATCCCATCATTCTCCCCATCCGCAAGATCAATTCTAAGTTTTCTCAACGGTGTTTGTTTCATCCGTCCCCAAGTTGCCTTTGTTTTCCCGCATCCCACCCTTTTCTTCAAGGACTCATTTATTTTAATCAAGTATCCATTTATTCATGTGAAGTCACTTCACTCTTTTCAATCAATGTTCTGATCCGGTGATCCCTCATGAAGATGCTCACGAGCTTCAAATTCATCACCCTTCATTTTTTTTTCTTCGGTGGATCCATTTCAAACTTTCTGTGTCGATCATATTCTTTTCCTCGTGTCAAATGCTTTCTCATGCCGGTGCACCTCTGAATCACAAACTTCTCACTATTCATTTGTTCTGGAGTGCTGAAGATATCTCGAAAGACTTGTGTTTCCATTCTCAATCCGTTTAAGATATTTCGAGGTTGTTATCTCATTCAAGTCATTTAATTCAACCGGTTGAGTTCTTCTTCTGTTTCTTCGAGCAGGGGATAGGTTCCAGGTCGGCAGCCTGGGCTAGCAGGGTGGATGTCGTTTGAGTTTCTGTTTGTGTTTCATCCGTAGTCGGATGTTGATCTTATGTATGATGATGTTGTATTCGTGTGGCATTGTATGCCTTATGTATGTATCCCCATCTATTATGTAATGTTGATGTAATGATATCCACCTTGCAAAAGCGTTTCAATATGCGGGTCTATCCTTTGTGGGACCTTCGAGTTCCTTTTGGATAGGGTCGCATATTGGGCGTGACCGTGACGTTGAAGGCGTAAACACCCGGGGCGCCACCACTCATACCGCTTCGCACGCGTAATGGGTGGCTGACTAGTGGGCCCTGCTAGTCAGGCCAGAGGGTGGGGGAGGGAAACAGGGGAGGACGGTGCTTCGCCAGAGCACACACCGGCGATGAGGCGTCTTGGAGTCAAACGAGAGGGGGGAATCAACGGAGGAGAAGATTGCGCAACTTCCCGTACCCGTAGCATAGCTAGAGGTTACCGGACAGCGTCGGAATCGTCCTCTCCAGTGGAGGCAGAGGGCGCAGGTTGCCGGAGACAAAGACGACGGCAGCTTGGGGCGGCTCCAGGGGCTCCAGCAGGGTGGGTTGCCCTCATCGATGAGCAACGGAGGCTCTGACGGGGTTGCCTTGGCTTGGGAGGGGTCGGAGCTGCGGGGACGATCCGGAGGGGATCACCGGCGAGCTCGGCTTCAGGACGGCAGCCCGCGGCCTGCTCATCCGGGCTGCGGCTTCTACTGCTTCTAGGAGGAGGTGGGAGTGTCTACAAGTGCTCCAAGAGGCTGGGGTGGAGGCTTTATATAGGCGGGCGGCAAGGAGGGCTCGGGCTCCACCGGTGGACACCTGTCCACGGCACCCGTTGACGAACGGCACTAGTGAGAGAGGGAGAAGACGACGGAGGTCAAGCAGGAACTATGCGCGGGTGCGGACGAGCACAGGAGCGAGGGGGAACGCGACGAGCACAATGCATCGCGGACTGTGTCGTTGGCCGGACCGTGCCCGTGCTCGCTGCGGCGAGCTCCGGCGTCAGCGAGCACTAGGGGGATTTAAGGAGGTGGAGACGAGGATGGTGGCGAGGGGTGGCATGCCTGGGCCGGCTGGGCAGTGAGCACGCGCTCAACAGAGCATCTGGTGGCACACAGAGCGCGCGTATTGCATGCTAGCACGCTCGGACGAACGCGGTCACCGCGTGGACCGTGACATTAGGCCACCCTAAGCACTAACCAAGATGTCTAGCGTGTAGTCCTTAGTAGATTGAAGTGTTACCACGGTTAGGCTAGGATCCAGGTGCAGTAGAATTAAATTTGTACTGCTGGTAAGTTTCTGGACAGTAACTTTGGAGAGTTAATGTGATCAAACTACTGGGAGTCAAGGGCTGAGCTTTGGGGTTTTACTTACACTTACTAAGGTAAATAGGCACAGGAAAAACCAGCTACAATGGAGCTAGTAAAAAGGTAGTTGCTGTAGAAACTACCATTTCTGCCCAGAAGTGAAATTATTTTCTGTAGCCAAAATATTCCAAAGAGTGGTGAAATATTTTTGCTCAGAAAGGTGCCCTAGGTTCCAAAGAATAATTGGGATTTTTCTCAGGATTTTTGGGGCAAGGAAAATTAGGGTTTCTTTGGAGCACAAAGGGCTGACTAGGGTTTTGGAGGGCAAAATGAATATTTTTCATTTAAGAAAAATATTCCAAGTCACATTTTGTGTTGAACCAGAGGTGAAATGATGGTTTTGAGGAGAGAGAACACTTGGGTGAAACTCAAGGGGTACCCAAGTGGTTAAGTCCAAATGACATGATTCAAAACTCCAACTTCAAAACCAACTCAACTGAAAATCAAGCAAAAGAAAGGAGGCAAAAACCACGCTGTCACAAACCTCCCCCACTTAGAATGAATCTCATCATCGAGATTTGGTTGCTTGGGAAAACCAGACTCCATGCAGACTGACTATTCTGGATACATACGGCCGTGCAAGTTCATCTGCTCGGTATGAGGTTCTGATTGGGAGGAAGTGGGCTACCTTGGTCAATGTATCCACTATAACCCAGATCGCATTATTGCCCCGTCGGGTCTTAGGTAGTCCCGTGATGAAGTCCATACAGACATCTTCCCATTTCCATTGTGACACGGGCAACAGTTGGAGTAGTCCTGCTGGCTTCTGATGTTCTGCCTTTACTTTGTTGCATATGTCACAACAGGCCACAAAATAAGCAATGTCTTTCTTCATTCCATCCCACCAGAATATTTGTCGAAGGTCTTCTTAAATTTTTGTACCCCCAAGGTGAATGGAATATGAGGATTCGTGGGCTTCTGACAGGATTTTCTGCTTCAAAGCTGCTTGATTAGGCACACAAACCCTTCCCCTGAATCGGAGGGTACCGCACTGATCCTTCGAGAAATCAGAAAACCTGATACATTTCTGAAGATCGGCATTGCCTGGCTTGGCTTTGCGGATTTCTTCCTCAAGAGTAGGGGTAAACTTCAGAATATTGGCGAGGCCAGCCTCAACTATGACCAAGTTGAGCTAAGCAATCTCTTCTTTAAGTTCGGGAGGCAAAGATTCCAATATGACATTTAAACTGACGGGCTTTCGACTGAGTGCATCTGCAACCACGTGGGCCTTGCCCGGATGGTAATTTATTCCATGGTCATAATCCTTGAACAACTCAAGCCATCTTCGTTGACGGAGATTTAAATCCGGCTGAGTAAATATATATTTGAGGATTTTATGATCGGTAATAATTTGGCACCTTTTTCCGATGAGGTAGTGTCTCCAAATTTTTAAAGCATGAACTACCGCGGCCATTTCCAAATCATGAGTGGGGTAATTTCCTTTGTGGGGTCGTAGCTGCCGTGAGGCATAGGCTACTACCTTGCCATCTTGCATAAGTACGCATCCCAGTCCTTGCCTGGAAGCATCGCAGTACACATCAAAGCTGCGGTAGATATCTGGAAGTGTTAATACTGGTGCAGTTGTCAAGCATTTCTTTAACTCGGTGAAACTTTTCTCATAGTCCGAAGTCCATTCAAACTTCTAATCCTTATTGAGCAGCTCTGTCATGGGTTTAGCAATTTTGGAGAACCCTTCAATGAAGCGGCGGTAGTATCCGCCTAGTCCAAGAAAACTCCGAATCTGAGATACGGTGGCGGGTGGCAACCAGTCAAGCATGTATTTTACCTTGCTTGGGTCCACGGCTATACCTTCAGCGGATAGCACATGCCCGAGGAATCCAACTTGCTTGAGCCAAAACTCACATTTACTAAATTTGGCATCTAACCGATGCTCATCGAGTCATTGTAACACTGCTCGGAGGTGTTCCTTATGCTCTTTGTCACTTTTTGAGTAAATGAGTATATCATCGATGAAGACGACCACGAACTTATCGAGGAAATCCATGAATACTTTATTCATCATGTGCATGAAAAAGGCGGGGGCGTTGGTCAGGCCAAAAGACATGACTGTGTATTCATAGAGACCGTAGCGAGTGGTGAACGCGGTCTTGGGAATATACTCCTTTTTAATTTTGAGCTGATAGTATCCAGTCCGTAAATCGATCTGGGAGAACACCTTGGCTCCACTGAGCTGATCAAACAAATCACCAATTCTTGGCAAAGGGTATTTGTTTTTTATTGTAACATCATTCAACTGACGGTAATCCACACACATGCGGAGGCTGCCATCTTTCTTGTCCACGAAAATAGCAGGTGATCCCCATGGTGAGGAACTGGGGCGGATATACCCTTTTTGGAGCATTTCATCAAGTTGTTTCTTTAGCTCCACTAATTCTTATGACGGCATTCGATAATATTTCTTGTGCATTGGTGTTGTTCCGGGCACAAGATCTATTGCAAACTCAAGCTCTCGATTAGGAGGCATGCCTAGGAGTTCTTCAGGGAATACATCAGGAAATTCGCTGACCACCGGAATTAATTCGATTTCAGTTATTGCTGTAAAGACCATCTCCTTGGAGGGTATGCTCCTACGAGCAATAAATTTTGTAGTTTGTCCCTCCTGGCTGGTCAAGTTGACTTCTCGGGTCGCACAATTTATGCACACTTGGTACTGAGTCAGCCAATTCATAACCAAGATAACATCCAACTTATCAAACTCAATAAGTATCAAAGAGGTTGGAAAACGGACTCCGTTGATACTGACTTCCAAATTTCGGCAGACTAGATTGCTTCTGATAAGAGATCCCGGGGTTTGTACCAGCATATTCTTGCCTAAAAGCGAACAAGGAAATTTGTTTTGGGCAACAAAACTCTGAGAAATAAAAGAGTGGGAAGCCCCAGAGTCAAATAAAATTACTGGAGGTATGTTATTAACAGGGAACATACCAATGACGACTTCGGGATTTTCTTGGGATTCGTCGGTGGAAATGTGATGAACGTATCCCGTGATGTCATGCTGACTAGGACCTGCCTCTAGATAATGGACTCGTGGCTTGAATGTAATATCGGTCCGGTTGTTCTTGGGACACTATTTGGCGTAGTGTCCGGTTTGTCCACAACTGTAACAAGAATTGTTGCGTAGGCGATTTTCCAGAACTGGGTTGAGCATGTGATTCTTGACTTGGGTGGTGGCCTTGTTAACATTTTGTTGCCAATTAGGCTTGTATGCTATCTGAGTTGGCTGCCAGCTACGAGCCTTCTGCACCGGTTGCATTTCCTTTTTGGGCTCAAACTTGCGCTTGTGATCGTTATGGGCGGACTTATTATCTGATACAATCTTGTGTTCCCTTTTAGCAATGAAAGCCTTGTTTACCAGGGTTTGGAAATCTAGGAAATCGAACATACTGAGAGCACAACGAAGTTGTGGGTTTAATCCACCAAGAAACATGTCCATCTTTCTTTCCTCAGTGGCCACGTCATATTGAGAGTAACGTGACAGGTGATTGAATTTCTGCAAATATTCTCCCACGGACTGACTTCCTTGGAGGAGCGCGAGAAATTCATGCTGCTTAGTCTTCATAATTCCCGTAGGGATGTGATATTTCCGGAATTGCTCCTTGAATCTTGACCAGGTAATTTCTTCCTCAGCAGTCCCCATGGCTTTTTCATTTTCCCACCATATAGCAGCAACGCCTTCAAGATAATGTGTTACAAATGGAACCTTATCCTCTTCATCAGTTCGAGCAACCTCAAGCTTCTTTTCCATAGTTCTCAGCCAATCTCTGCATCCAAGGGGTCAATGGCCTGACTGAAACTGGGAGGCTTAGTCCTTTGAAAATCCGACAACTTGGAGTGGTGACCGGGCTGATTTCCATTCTGCCCAACCATAGCTTGAATACTTCTGAATATTTCCATCAAATCATTATTTCGTCTTTCCTCGAACATACACATAATTTGCTCGGTGGGGGGAGGATTTGGCGGTGGAGGTGGTGGTGGAACGTATGGCTCGGGTGATTGCCCTATGTGTCGTGCGGAACGCCGAATAGGAGAACCCTCGCGAACGTTGCTACTGCAGCCTCCCCGTGTCATCCTAATATGATTTTTCCCAATTCAACGCAACCGAGATGAGAAGCATTCAAGAATAAACTGGGAAGAAGCTAGAAACAAAGCCCGAATAAAACCGAAATGGCAAAGAAAATACAGCGAATAATGTCCAACATAATTATACATAGACTTATACATGAATGATAACAACATGCTAGGTCCAACTACCCTCATACATGAAATGAAACATCAAGAGTCGTACAACTACATCCATACTCCATCCTACCGACTGTGAATAATTGGAAACTCTACCGCTCTGCTAGTGTTGTGGGGTCTTCTCCAGCAGACTCAGATCCTGAACTGACGGGGTTAACTGAGACCTCCGGGTTAAACGTGACGCGATGATGCTGCCTCGAGGACTCTCCCTCAGGGGCAGGTGGAGGGTGAATCACCGGGGCTACAGAAGTGGTGAGGAGTGAAACCCACTCAGTAGGAGCACTAAGTGGACTCACAGTCGCGGTGCCCGAGCTACTCGGAGGAGTAACCGGAAAAACAGGGGATCTAGAACTGGCAGGAATATAAGGAGTAAATCCTACAGATGGTGGAGTAGTAGCTGAGCGAGCAGAGACTAAAGCAGAGGCTAAAGCAGTACGGGCACGACTCAACTCACGAGCCAGCTCGTAGATCAGAAGATAGCTAGCGGTGATATAGCGAGAAAGGTGGCTAGCTACACTATCACCTTCCGGGTCAATGACATGGAAACGGACATGACCATTATCGTGGAGAGAAGGGTAGAAATGGAAACCTGGGTGGCTCTGCATCCGGACCTCGTTGTAGCAAAGCTCAACAAGTACCTCGAATGCAGCAAACTGGACAGCCTGAGAAGCGGTAGAAGTGTTGGGGAACGTAGCAGAAATTCAAAATTTTCCTACGTGTCACCAAGATCTATCTATGGAGAAACCAGCAACGAGGGGAAGGAGAGTGCATCTACATACCCTTGTAAATCTCTAAGCGGAAGCGTTCAAGAGAACGGGTTTGAAGAAGTCGTACTCGCCGTGATCCAAATCACCGGAGATCCTAGTGCCGAACGGACGGCACCTCCGCGTTCAACACATGTACAGCCCGGTGACGTCTCCCATGCCTTGATCCAGCAAGGAGAGAGGGAGAGGTTGAGGAAGACTCCATCCAGCAGCAGCACAACGGCGTGGTGGTGGTGGAGGAGCATGGCAATCCTGCAGGGCTTCGCCAAGCACCGCGGAAGAGGAGGAGTAAGAGAGGTAGGGCTGCGCCAATAGGGAGAGGTTCTCGTGTGTTAGGCAGCCCCCAGACCTCAAGTATTTATAGGGGGAGGGAGGGGGCTGCGCCCCCTCTAGGGTTCCCTCCCCAGGGGTGGTGGCAGCTCCCAAATCCCATCTGGGTGGCGGCCAGAAGGGGAGAGGGGGGAGGCGCACCTAGGGTGGGCCTTAGGGCCCATCTGCCCTAGGGTTTGCCCCCCTTCCCCACTTTCCTGCACCTTGGGCCCTGTGGGGGGGCGCACCAGCCCACCTGGGGCTGGTCCCCTCCCACACTTGGCCCATGCAGCCCTCCGGGGTTGGTGGCCCCACTTGGTGGACCCCCGGGACCCTCCCGGTGGTCCCAGTACGTTACCGAAAAAACCCGAAACTTTTCTGGTGACCAAAACAGGACTTCCCATATATAAATCTTTACCTCCGGACCATTCCGGAACTCCTCGTGACGTCCGGGATCTCATACGGGACTCCGAACAACATTCGGTAACCACATACAAACTTCCTTTATAACCCTAGCGTCATCGAACCTTAAGTGTGTAGACCCTACGGGTTCGGGAGACATGTAGACATGACCGAGACGTTCTCCGGTCAATAACCAACAGCGGGATCTGGATACCCATGTTGGCTCCCACATGTTTCACGATGATCTCATCGGATGAACCACGATGTCAAGGACTCAATCGATCCCGTATACAATTCCCTTTGTCTGGCGGTATTGTACTTGCCCGAGATTCGATCGTCGGTATGCCGATACCTTGTTCAATCTCGTTACCGGCAAGTCTCTTTACTCGTTCCGTAACACATCATCCTGTGATCAACCCCTTGGTCACATTGTGCACATTATGATGATGTCCTAGCGAGTGGGCCCAGAGATACCTCTCCATTTACACGGAGTGACAAATCCCAGTCTCGATTCGTGCCAACCCAACAGACACTTTCGGAGATACCTGTAGTGCACCTTTATAGCCACCCAGTTACGTTGTGATGTTTGGTACACCCAAAGCATTCCTACGGTATCCGGGAGTTGCACAATCTCATGGTCTAAGGAAATGATACTTGACATTAGAAAAGCTTTAGCATACGAACTACGATCTTTGTGCTAGGCTTAGGATTGGGTCTTGTCCATCACATCATGCTGCTAATGATGTGATCCCGTTATCAACGACATCCAATGTCCATGGTTAGGAAACTGTAACCATCTATTGATCAACGAGCTAGTCAACAGAGGCTTACTAGGGACATGGTGTTGTCTATGTATCTACACATGTATCTAAGTTTCCTTTCAATACAATTATAGCATGGATAATAAACGATTATCATGAACAAGGAAATATAATAATAACTAATTTATTATTGCCTCTAGGGCATATTTCCAACAGTCTCCCACTTGCACTAGAGTCAATAATCTAGTTCACATCGCCATGTGATCAACACTGATAGGTCACATCGCCATGTGACCAACATCCAAAGAGTTTACTAGTGTCTTTAAACTAGTTCACATCACCATGTGATTAAGTCTCAATGAGTTCTTGAGTTTGATCATGTTTTGCTTGTAAGAGATGTTTTTTAGTCAACGGGTCTGCAACATTCAGATTCGTATGTACTTCGCAAATCTCTAAGTCATATTGTCAATGCTACTTCTACGCTCCACTTGAAGCTATTCCAAATGGTTGCTCCACTATACGTATCCGGTTTGCTACTCAGAGTCATTCGGATAGGTGTTAAAGCTTGCATCAACGTAACCCTTTACGCCGAACTCTTTATCACCTCCATAATCGAGAAACATGTCCTGATTTACTCCAAGGACAATTTTGACCGCTGTCCAATGATCCATTCCTGGATCATTCTTGTACCCCTTGACTGGCTCATGGCAAGGCACACTTCCGGTGCGGTACACAGCATAGCATACTATAGAGCCTACGTCTAAAGCATAGGGGACGACCTTCATCCTTTCTCTCTGTTCTGCCGTGGTCGAGCTTTAAGTCTTAACTTCATACCTTACATCTCAGGCAAGAACTCCTTCTTTGACTGATCCATCTTGAACACCTTCAAGATCATGTCAAGGTATATGCTGATTTGAAAGTACCATTAAGCGGTTTTGATCTATCCTCATAGATCTTGATGCTCAATGTTCAAGTAGCTTAATCTAGGTTTTCACTTGAAAAACACTTTTCAAATAACCCTATATGCTTTACAGAAAATTCTACATCATTTCTGATCATCAATATGTCAACGACATATACTCATCAGAAATTCTATAGTGCTCCCACTCACTTCTTTGGAAATACAAGTTTCTCATAAACTTTGTATAAACCCAAAATCTTTGATCATCTTATCAAAGTACATATTCCAACTACGAGATGCTTACTCCAGTCCATGGAAGGATCGCTGGAGCTAGCATACCTTTTAGCATCCTTAGGATCGACAAAACCTTTCTGATTGTATCACATACAACCTTTCCTTACGAAAACTGGTAAGGAAACTCGTTTTGACAACCGTCTGCCAGATTTCATAAATGCAGCTTATGCTAACATTATTCCGACGGACTTAAGCATTGCTATGGATGAGAAGATCTCATCGTAGTCAACTCCTTGAACTTGTGAAAAACTCTTCGCCACAAGTCGAGCTTCATAGACGGTGACATTACCGTCCATGTCCATCTTCTTCTTAAAGATCCATTTATCTCAATGGCTTGCCGATCATCGGGCAAGTCCACCAAAGTCCATGCTTTGTTATGATACATGGATCCTATCTCTGATTTCATGGCTTCTAACCATTTTTCGAAATATGGGCCCACCATCGCTTCTCCATAGCTCGTAGGTTCATTGTTGTCTAGCAACATGACCTTCAAGACAGGATCACCATACCACTCCGAAGCAGTACGCGTCCTTGTCGTCCTACGAGGTTCGGTAGTGACTTGATCCGAAGCTTCATGATCACTATCATAAGCTTCCACTTCAATTCGTGTAGGTGCCACAGGAACAACTTCCGGTGCAATGCTACACACTTGTTGAAGTGACGGTTCAATAACCTCATCAAGTCTCCACCATCCCCCCACTCAATTCTTTCGAGAGAAACCTTTCCTCGAGAAATGACCCGATTCAAGAAACAATCCCTATTGCTTTCGGATCTGAATTAGGAGGTATACCCAACTGTTTTGGGTGTCCTATGAAGATGCATTTTATCCACTTTGGGTTCGAGCTTATCAACCTGAAACTTTTTTCACATAAGCGTCGATGCCCCAAACTTTTAAGAAACGACAGCTTAGGTTTCTCCAAACGGTGTCGTCTCAACGGAATTACGTGGTACCCTATCAAAGTGAGTGCGGTTGTCTCTAATGCCTAACCCATGAATGATAGTGGTAATTCGATAAGAGACATCATGGTACGCACCATATCCAATAGGGTGCAACTATGATGTTCGGACACACCATCACACTATGGTGTTCCAGGCGGTATTAATTGTGTAACAATTTCCACAATGTCTTAATTGTGTTCCAAAGCTCGTAACTCGGATACTCATCTCTATGGTCATATCATAGACATTTTATCCTCTTGTCACAATGATCTTCAACTTCACTCTGACATTACTTGAACCATTCAATAATTCAGACTTGTGTTTCATCAAGTAAATATACTAAACATCTACTCGAATCATCTATGAAGTAAGAACATAACGATATTCACTGCATGCCTCAGCACTCATTGGACTGCACACATCAAAATGTGTTGCTTCCAACAAGTTGCTATCTTGTTCCATTTTACTGAAAAACAAGGCTTTTTAGTCATCTTGCCCATGTGGTATGATTTGCATATCTCAAGTGATTCAAAATCAAGTGAGTCCAAACGATCCATCTGCATGGAGTTTCTTCATGCATATACACCAATAGACATGGTTCGCATGTCTCAAAGTTTTCAAAAATGAGTGAGTCCAAAGATCCATCAACATGGAGCTTCTTCATGCGTTTTATACCAATATGACTTACATGGCAGTGCCACAAGTAAGTGGTACTATCATTACTATCTTATATCTCTTGGCATGAAAATGTGTATCACTACGATCGAGATTCAATAAACCATTCCTTTAGGTGCAAGACCATTGAAGGTATTATTCAAATAAATAGAGTAACCATTATTCTCCTTAAATGAATAACCGTATTGCGATAGACATAATCCAATCATGTCTATGCTCAACGCCAACACCAAATGACAATTATTCAGGTTTAATACTAATCTTGATGGTAGAGGGAGCGTGCGATGTTTGATCACATCAAACTTGGAAACACTTCCAACACATATCGTCAGCTCACCTTTAGCTAGTCTCTGTTTATTCCGTAGCCTTTTATTTCGAGTTACTAACACTTAGCAACCGAACCGGTATCTAATACCCTGGTGCTACTAGGAGTACTAGTAAAGTACACATTAACATAATGTATATCCAATATACTTCTATCGACCTTTCCAGCCTTCTTATCTACCAAGTATCTAGGGTAATTTTGCTCCAGTGGTTGTTCCCCTTATTATAGAAACACTCAGTCTTGGGTTAAGGTTCAACCTTGGGTTTCTTCACTGGAGTAGCAGCTGATTTGCCGTTTCATGAAGTATCCCTTCTTGCCCTTCTTGAAACTAGTGGTTTCACCAACCATCAACAATTGATGCTTCTTCTTGATTTCTACTTTCGCGGTGTCAAACATCGTGAATACCTCAAGGATCATCATATCCATCCTTGATATGTTATAGTTCATCATGAAGCTCTAGCGGCTTGGTGGCAATGACTTTGGAGAAACATCACTATCTCATCTGGAAGATCAACTCCCACTCGATTAAAGTGATTGTTGTACTCAGACAATCTGAGCACAAGCTCAACGATTGAGCTTTTCTCCCTTAGTTTGCAGGCTAAGAAAATCGTCGGAGGTCTTATACCTCTTGACGTGGGCACGAGCCTGAAATCCCAATTTCAGCCCTCGAAACATCCCATATGTTCCGCGACGTTTCGAAAACGTCTTTGGTGCCTCAACTCTAAACTGTTTAACTGAACTATCACGTAGTTATCAAAACGTGTATGTCCAATGTTCGTAACATCCACAAACAACGTTTGGGGTTCAGCACACTGAGCGGTGCATTAAGGACATAAGCTTTCTATTGTCCGCATAATCGCTATTGTCAACTTTCAACTATATTTTCTCTAGGAACATATCTAAACAGTGGAACTAAAGCGCGAGCTTACGACATAATTTGCAAAGATCTTTTGACTATGTTCAGGATAATTAAGTTCATCTCATGAACTCCCACTCAGATAGACATCCCTCTAGTCATCTAAGTGATTACATGATCCGAGTCAACTAGGCCGTGTCCGATCATCACGTGAGACGGACTAGTCATCATCGGTGAACATCTTCATGTTGATCGTATCTACTATACGACTCATGCTCGACCTTTCAGTCTCTTGTGTTACGAGGCCATGTCTGTACATGCTAGGCTCGTCAAGTTAACCTAAGTGTTTCGCGTGTGTAAATCTGGCTTACACCCGTTGTATGTGAACGTAAGAATCTATCACACCCGATCATCACGTGGTGCTTCAAAATGACGAACTTTCGCAACGGTGCATAGTTAGGGGGAACACTTTCTTGAAATTTTAATGAGGGGTCATCTTATTTACTACCGTCGTTCTAAGCAAATAAGATGCATAAACATGATAAGCATCACATGCAATCAAACAGTGACATGATATGGCCAATATCATTTTGCTCCTTTTGATCTCCATCTTCGGGGCTCCATGATCATCATCGTCACCGGCATGACACCATGATCTCCATCATCATGATCTCCATCATCGTGTCTTCATGAAGTTGTCTCGCCAACTATTACTTCTACTACTATGGCTACCGGTTAGCAATAAAGTAAAGTAATTACATGGCGGTGTTCAATGACACGCAGGTCATACAATAAATAAAGACAACTCCTATGGCTCCTGCCGGTTGTCATACTCATCGACATGCAAGTCGTGATTCCTATTACAATAACATGATCAATATCATACATCACATATATCATTCATCACATTCTTTTGGCCATATCACATCACATAGCATACCCTGCAAAAACAAGTTAGACGTCCTCTAATTGTTGTTTGCATGTTTTACGTGGCTGCTATGGGTTTCTAGCAAGAACATTTCTTACCTACGCAAAACCACAACGTGATATGCCAATTGCTATTTACCCTTCATAAGGACCCTTTTCATCAAATCCGTTTCGACAAAAGTGGGAGAGACTGGCACCCGCTAGCCACCTTATGCACCAAGTGCATGTCAGTCGGTGGAACCTGTCTCACGTAAGTGTATGTGTAAGGTCGGTCTGGGCCGCTTCATCCCACGATACCGTCGAAACAAGATTGGACTAGTAACGGTAAGCATATTGAACAAAATCAATGCCCACAACTACTTTGTGTTCTACTCGTGCAAAGAATCTACGCAATAGACCTAGCTCATGATGCCATTGTTGGGGAACGTAGCAGAAATTCAAAATTTTCCTACGTGTCACCAAGATCTATCTATGGAGAAACCAGCAACGAGGGGAAGGAGAGTGCATCTACATACCCTTGTAAATCGCTAAGCGGAAGCGTTCAAGAGAACGGGGTTGAAGGAGGCGTACTTGCCGTGATCCAAATCACCGGAGATCCTAGTGCCGAACGGACGGCACCTCCGCGTTCAACACACGTACAGCCCGGTGACGTCTCCCATGCCTTGATCCAGCAAGGAGAGAGGGAGAGGTTGAGGAAGACTCCATCCAGCAGCAGCACAACAGCGTGGTGGTGGTGGAGGAGCGTGGCAATCCTGCAGGGCTTCGCCAAGCACCGCGGGAGAGGAGGAGTAAGAGAGGTAGGGCTGCGCCAATAGGGAGAGGTTCTCGTGTGTTGGGCAGCCCCCAGACCTCAAGTATTTATAGGGGCAGGGGAGGGGGCTGCGCCCCCTCTAGCGTTCCCTCCCCAGGGGTGGCGGCAGCCCCCAGATCCCATCTGGGTGGCAGCCAGAAGGGGAGAGGGGGGAGGCGCACCTAGGGTGGGCCTTAGGGCCCATCTGCCCTAGGGTTTGCCCCCCTTCCCCACTTCCCTGCGCCTTGGGCCCTGTGGGGGGCGCACCAGCCCACCTGGGGCTGGTCCCCTCCCACACTTGGCCCATGCAGCCCTCCGGGGTTGGTGGCCCCACTTGGTGGACCCCCGGGACCCTCCCGGTGGTCCCGATACGTTACCGAAAAAACTGAAACTTTTCTGGTGACCAAAACAGGACTTCCCATATATAAATCTTTACCTCCGGACCATTCCGGAACTCCTCGTGACGTCTGGGATCTCATATGGGACTCCAGACAACATTCGGTAACCACATACAAACTTCCTTTATAACCCTAGCATCATCGAACCTTAAGTGTGTAGACCCTACGGGTTTGGGAGACATGTAGACATGACCGAGACGTTCTCCGGTCAATAACCAACAGCGGGATCTGGATACCCATGTTGGCTCCCACATGTTTTACGATGATCTCATCGGATGAACCATGATGTCAAGGACTCAATCGATCCCGTATACAATTCCCTTTGTCTGGCGGTATTGTACTTGCCCGAGATTCGATCGTCGGTATGCCGATACCTTGTTCAATCTCGTTACCGGCAAGTCTCTTTACTCGTTCCGTAACACATCATGCCGTGATCAACCCCTTGGTCACATTGTGCACATTATGATTATGTCCTACCGAGTGGGCCCAGAGATACCTCTCCGTTTACACGGAGTGACAAATCCCAGTCTCGATTCGTGCCAACCCAACAGGCACTTTCAGAGATACCTGTAGTGCACCTTTATAGCCACCCAGTTACGTTGTGACGTTTGGTACACCCAAAGCATTCCTAAGGTATCCGGGAGTTGCACAATCTCATGGTCTAAGGAAATGATACTTGACATTAGAAAAGCTTTAGCATACGAACTACGATCTTTGTGCTAGGCTTAGGATTGGGTCTTGTCCATCACATCATTCTGCTAATGATGTGATCCCGTTATCAACGACATCCAATGTCCATGGTTAGGAAACCGTAACCATCTATTGATCAACGAGCTAGTCAACAGAGGCTTACTAGGGACATGGTGTTGTCTATGTATCCACACATGTATCTAAGTTTCCTTTCAATACAATTATAGCATGGATAATAAACGATTATCATGAACAAGGAAATATAATAATAACTAATTTATTATTGCCTCTAGGGCATATTTCCAACAAGAAGCGCGGCCGCTTCAAGAGATACGAGTGTAAGAGCCGAAATCGGAACTGGTGCGCAGAGTAACCACAGCGTGATACTCGTACACTGAGTCAGCTAAGCGCTCCTGGTACACACGATAAACTAGATCGTCATCGTGAGGGTACAGCCGACGCCACACATTACAAAGGAGATGCGGTGACGTGTACGGCATCAGCTGCAACTGGCACGGATATAGCACCGGAGCCATCTACACTCACAACCATTATCAAGTTAGCATAAAAATAAAATCAGTGCATGCAATGCAACAACCAGCTACAAATATTACCGGCACTCAGCTACAACTCGTAACTAACGTCTAGTTAACTCAGCTTAGTCTAGCATGGCCTACAATCAGCGTGGCTCTGATACCAAGTGTTGTGGCACCCCGGCTCAGAGCGACCGGTTTACCTTGCATTGCCAGCCCAGAGACCTTGTCTTCTGGCAACACACAACAACTTGGTACAGAAAAACAACCGCTTTATTCATGCTAGCAGAGCACTGTTTATATTACAACAGTTAGCGAGGCCAAGAGGCACACACGGTGTGGCTGGAAAATATGTACATTATTTAGTGCACATAAAGGGGGCCTCGATCATGACAACTACGCGGCAGCGGAACGACGTCGTAGTGGAACTCCATAGCACAGGGACATCGATGTGGACACGATCTAGACTCGGACAGCACTCCTTTCCAACGAGACTTTCCTGGAATCTGGCATGACATGCCAGGTTAGTACATTGAATGTACTTGCAAGCTCACAACAAGCATAAACATAATGACAAACAATATCATGATATTTAACCATTTAACATCAATGCAACAATATATCCAACATGCTGTGAATATGCTCAACTGATACTCGTCCCATGGACTTGCTTACCGGATGTGGTCATTACCAGACCACCAACATGCATATCTTAAAAACAAACCCGTGATCCTTACGGTGATCACAACCCGACAACAAACCTGTGATCCTTACGGCGATCACTACCCGACAACAAACCTGTGATCCTTACGGCGATCACTACCCGACCATCTCATGGCCCGTGATCCTTACGCTGATCACAACCCGACCAACTCATGGCCCAACTTAACACGATGGCCTTACTGCCATCCTCAGTACAAACTTAGTGTGCAAATTTATTAAGTGTTGACCCATGGTGTGCCCTACTTTCGAGCGTGTCCGTAACAGTGGACTCGGCTATCGATAAATTAAAACACTCTGCAGAGGTTAGTACATTATACCCACACTACAGAACCCATGGCCTCGCACTCCCATTCGGGTGGACCAACGACATTCCGATGAAACCATTTCATTGTCATGACACTCTCCCCGCCACTCCGACTTAGTCCCCATTGGGCTAGTCATGGGTGGCCCCGTGTCTACCTCCAGACACCTCGACCACCATCGTGGCCACGATCCACTCTAGGACCCGGTACCAAAACTTAACTTAACAACGGGCTCACAAGGTTATGCCTGCCTACCGGACCAGGGTACAGCACACCCATAACCTTCCCTAAATGGAGGCACCGACCAGAGGCACGACAATGAAACGCATTAAGGCCGTCCCATACCGGCAAATGTAGTTGCACTAGGAAAGACTCGTTTCAGTGGCACCATGACCCGGTCAACAACATATTCAAGTTGAGTTACTTATCAGGTTCAACTTAATGTGAAAATAACTATTGTCATGATGCCATGCTATGCATCACTTAACACATGCATCATGTAACCATGCGAATAACTAAATCAACTACGCTCCCACAGAGCCATCATCAACTCAAGATACTTCTCTGTTTCACATCAAACCTCACTTAAACCAGAGTCATTTCTAGCATTATCATTATATTTCATCATGCAAGAATAATAATTAAACTAATTACTAAACTCCATGACCATATCATTTATTCTTTACTCATCACTAAGTTCTTCTAAGCTTATCAACAAGATTTACTTCAAACTTTCTGTAAATCAAGCATTTTAACAAGACAAGCATTTTAACAGAATATAACTATCATATAAATAATTTAAATGCATGAATAATTATGATTTCAAGTAGGAAAATCACAAATATTGAAGTGGCACTATGAAAATGTTGCTGTGGCTTGCCTTAGTGTTGATGAGGTTCACAAAGCTCCTGGTGATCCTCAAGACAAGCTGGCTCTTCTGAAAATAATCAAAACCGCAAAAAGAAAACATCAAGAAACCTTCTGAAGATTACCAGAAAATCAAGACAGCAAGGAAAAAACCAATCTTTTGGATGTTGTTAGATTTTTTGTCAAAGAACACAATGCAAAAAGAATAAATGCATTTGGACTTATAGATAAAAAGTTGTGGCTGTTTGAAGGTTCTTGGAATGTAAATGAATTTGAAATAACTAAACTGGGGGGTGACGTCGAAGGCGTAAACACCCGGGGCGCCACCACTCATACCGCTTCGCGCGCGTAATGAGGGGCTAACTAGGGGGGCCTGCTAGTCAGGCCAGAGGGAGGGGAGAGGGAAACAGGGGAGGACGGCACTTTGCCAGAGCACACGCCGGCGATGAGGCGTCTTGGAGTCAAACGAGAGGGGGGAATCGACGGAGGAGAATATTGTGCACCTTCCCGTACCCATAGCGTAGCTAGAGGTGACCGGACGGCTTCGGAATCATCCTCTCCATCGAAGGCAGAGGGCGGAGGTTGCCGGAGACGAAGACGACGGCGGCTTGGGGCGGCTCCAGGGGCTCCAGCGGGGTGGGTTGGCCTCACCGATGAGCGCCGGAGGCTCTGGCAGGGTCGCCTTGGCTTGAGAGGGGTCGGAGCTGCGGGGACAACCCGTAGGGGATCTGATGTAGGGTGGAACCCTATGTGGACGATCTTTCACGTTTGGAGGGAATCCTACGGGGAATCATGAAGAACACACGGAAGCACAAAGGGGAAACACGGGGAAAACGAGAGAGAATCACTAAACCGACAAGGAATCAATCACACGAGTGCTAGATCACCGACAACAAAGAGTAACATATGATCCACAATCAACAAAGGTAAGGATACAAAGGGAACCGATCTTCTCCGTGAGGAGGTCTTGAATCCGCAAGGGGATCTTCCCATACAGGGGTCTTGAATCCAAGTCGGTCTTCTCTGAGGAGACCGCGGTCTCTCACGAAGAGGAGATCCGATGGATGAGCGAGGCTCTATCTCACAAATGAGCTAAATCAACGCTAACCCTAAAACGTACGGGAGGAGGGAGTATATATAGTCAAAGGGGCGAAGGTATACATGGGTCACGGGCCAAAGGAGCTGCGCGCAGGCTGGGGTGCCGGATGTCCGGTGGCTCGTGAGGTGCCGGATGTCCGGGCTGGAGGTGCCGGATGTCCGGTGCTTCCGGAGGGGCCGGATATCCGGTGCGTAGGCCGGATGTCCGGGCTGTCGGGGCCATCTTCTGAGCATTCGGGACGCTGTGTCCGGATATCCGGGCGGGAGGCCGGATTTCTGGTGGGAGGCCGGATGTCCGGGCTGGATGACGGATGTCCGGTCGCTGTAGTCTTCTTTTGCAGGGGCTGGCCGTGTAGATCTCCAGGGGCCGGATGTCCGGGGCCTTGGCCGGATGTCCGATGACTGGAGGCTGCTTTTGCCTTCTTCCATTGGTTCCTTTCTTCCTTGGACTTGGGGTCTTGTCCATCTTCATGTGCATCCTTGGGAGGGTCCTCTTGGTACCTAATCATGCACAACATTCCGGATTGAGGTAGTAGCCATGTCTCGAGAGGATCATATAATATATCATTAAGGAGAGAAATCACCTCGGTCTCGAGAGCTCGAGCTCGTGCTCTAGTCATGGGTCCTCTTGGTGCTTGGTGAGACGACGAAAGGTCCATGGGGATGACCGAAGGATGCTCCGCATCATCTCCTCCCCCCCCCCCTTGTGAAAGATCCGACCTCGGATCGAAATCCTCATCACCATGGTACGGGGAGAGATCGGAGACGTTGAAGATGTCGCTCACGTTGTACTTGTCGCGTGGGAGATCGATCTTGTAAGCGTTGTTGTAGTAGCGTGCTAGCACCTTGAAGGGTCCGTCGGCTCGAGGGAGAAGCTTGGACTTGCGTTCGTTGGGGAAGCGGACCTTGCGAAGGTGTAGCCACACGAGGTCTCCAATGTTGAATATCATGGGATGCTTGTTCACGTTGATCTTGGTCGTGAGTCGTTGTACTTGGCGCTCGATGGTGTGCCTTGTATCTTCATGCATCTTCTTGATGTAGCTTGCACGGGCACTTGCGTCGAGGTTGGTGCACTCTTGTAGAGGAAGAGGTAGAATGTCCAATGGGGACAACGGGTTGAAGCCGTAGACGACCTCGAGGGGGGACTTGCCGGTCGTCGAATGTCTTGCACGGTTGTAGGCGTACTCGGCGATGGGTAGACACGCCTCCCACTCCTTGATATTCTTCTTGATCAACACGCGAAGTAGAGTGGAGAGTGTATGGTTCGTCACCTCCGTTTGGCCGTCGGTTTGAGGATGGTATGCCAAAGAGAACAATAGCTTGATCCCTAGCTTGGCGCATAGTGTCTTCCAAAAGTAACTCAAGAACTTGACATCGCGGTCCGATACAATCGTCTTTGGCACTCCATGTAGTCGCAAGATTTCCCTACAAAAGAGATTTGCAATATGTGAAGCATCGCCTATCTTGTTGCAAGGAATGAAATGTGCCATCTTAGAAAATCGATCCAAAACAACAAAGACGGAATCCTTGCCATTTTGAGTTCTAGGCAAACCAAGTACAAAATCCATGCCAATGTCCTCCCAAGGTTTATAAGGAATAGGAAGGGGCATGTAAAGACCATGGGATTGAGCTTTAGACTTAGCTTTGCGACATGTAGAGCAACGGTTGGTGAAGCGTGAGATGACACGAAACATCTTGGGCCAAAAGTAGTTCTTGGAGAGCGTGGCGAATGTCTTGTCTCGTCCAAAGTGTCCCATGAGTCCGCCTCCATGAGCCTCATGCAAAAGGAGCAAACGAAGAGAAGACTCGGGGATGCAAAGTTTGTTAGCTCTCATAAGATAATCATCCCTTATATAGTATCGTTCCCAAGACGTGTGTGTTAAACACTTAGCATAAGGAGTAGCAAAAGAAGGATCATGCTCATACAAGTCTTTTATATGCTCAAAACCAATAACATTCAACTCAAGTTGAGTGACAAGTGTGCATATGCGTGAAAGTGCATCCGCAACTACATTTTCCTTACCCTTAATGTACTTGATCACATAAGGAAAAGATTCAATAAATTCACTCCATTTGGCATGACGCTTGCTCAACTTAGTTTGACCTTTTAAACATTTAAGAGTTTCATGATTGGTATGGATGACAAACTCATGAGGTCTAAGGTAATGTTCCCAAACATGTAGCACATGCACTAAAGCATACAATTCTTTGTCATAGATGGGATAGTTAAGTTGAGCACCGGAGAGTTTTTCACTAAAATATGCAATGGCTCATTTTGCTTGCATCAAAACTCCGCCAATTCCGGTACCACTTGCATCACAATGAACCTCAAAAGTTTTCTCAAAGTTGGGTAAAGCAAGAATCAGAGAATGAGTAAGCAAAGACTTGAGCTCATCAAAAGTGGTGGATTGCAAAGATCCCCAAACAAAAGGGGCATTCTTCTTACTCAAGGCATGCAAAGGAGCGGCAATTGTGCTAAAGTTTTTCACAAAGCGGCGATAAAATCCTGCAAGACCAAGAAAACTACGCACTTGTTGCAAATTTGTGGGTTGGGGCCAAGTTTTAATTGCCTCAATCTTAGTTTCATCAACATGGACACCCTTGGAAGAGACAACAAAACCCAAGAAAACCACTTTGTCAACACCAAACATGCATTTTTTTCAAGTTTGCATAAAGGCGTTCCTTGCGAAGGGTTTGCAAAACTGCCCTAACATGATTAATATGTTCTTTCATGGTTTTGCTAAACACAAGAATATCATTGAAGTAAACCACAACAAAGACTCCAATGTAAGGTTGAAGCACATGATGCATAAGACGCACGAAAGTACCGGGAGCTTTCGATAAACCCATAGGTATAACTAACCACTCATATAAGCCAAATTTTGTTTCGAAAGCAGTTTTCCATTAATCACCCTCTTGTATGCGGATTTGATAATAGCCACTTTTAAGATCAATTTTTGAGAAAAAGTTGGCTCTGCTAAGCTCATCAAGCATATCATCTAAGCGAGGAATGGGATGCCTATAGCGAACGGTAATAGCATTTATAGGTCTACAATCGGAACACAAGCGGAAACTTCCATCGGGCTTAGGCACAAGTATAACGGGAATAGCACAAGGGCTTAAGCTTTCACGTACATGACCGTTGTCGATGAGTTGTTGTACTTGCCGTTGAATCTCCTTAGTTTCTTCGGGATTGACATGGTATGGGGCTTTGTTTGGAAGTGGCGCTCCGGGGATGAGGTCGATTCGATGCTCAATGCCTCATAGTGGAGGTAGACCCAGAGGTAGCTCATCGGGGAAAACATCTGCAATTCCTGCAAAAGAGATTGAAACACTAAAGGTAGCTCGTGAGAGGTGTTAGTTTTTGGTTCTCCATCCTTGCACACAAGGACAAAGTGCATAACATTCGATGGGTTCTCACACACTTCTCTCATCTCACTTTTTCTGGCAAATAGGACTAGGTTTTTCTCTCTAGGCAAAGAGTCGCTCAAGTTTGGCTTGTGGCTCTCACTCACTTTTGGGTGGGTCACTTTTTCACTCTCCTCTCCATGATGGGTGGCTTGCTTGTCGGCTATCACTTGGCTAGGAGACATAGGTCGTAGCACATATTCCTTCCCTTTCATCTTGAAGCTATAGTGGATGACACCATGGTCGAATTGCCATGGAGTACCAAGAAGGAGGTGGCAAACTGACATTGGGACCACATCACACTCCAAAGTGTCTTCATATGCACCAATTTTGAAGGAGACTTGGACCGTATGCTCAACTCGTATAGTGCCGGAGTCACTTAGCCGTTGGACCTTGTAGGGTTGCGGGTGCTTCCTCTTGACCAATTGAAGCTTGGAGCATAGTTCTTCACTTGCCAAGTTGTGGCAACTATCTCCATCGATGATGACCTTGACGGACCTTCCATTGATGCCGGCCTTTGTGTGGAAGATGTGGCATCGTTGGTCTTCTTCTTGTTGATGTTGAAGAGTCAAGACTTTTGAGACAACGAGAGCGGGGCTCGAATCCTCATCACAAAAGACTTGATCATCTTCATCCTCATTCAAGCGCCAGTTCATGGCCACTTGCTCAAGGGCTTCCATCTCCTCTTCACTCATGGAGTCATATGTACCATCGTCGTTGAGGATCATGGTGCGCTTGTTCATGCATTGGAAGGACTTGTGGCCTCGGCCGCCGCAAGTGAAACACTTGAAGGAGCTTGTTTTGACGGTCTCATCGGTCGGAGTAGATGATGAAGCACGCGGCTTGAAGGTGCTTGTAGTAGGAACAAGACGACTTGAACTTGCCGAAGTTTTCTTGTAACTTGACTTGTCGTCGTTGCTTGGAGAAGGCTTGGTTGATGTAGATGTTGGAGGAGTCGTTGAAGCTTGGTTGTTGGAGAAAACGTAGGTCTTGGATGAGTACTTGGCGTACTTGAAGTCATCTTGCACTTGACGTTCGGCCTTGGTAGCTTGATGTACGAGCTCAATGAGGTTGGAGTATGGTTGGAAGTCGGCAATCTTCTTGATGGGATGATTGAGTCCATTCAAGAAACGTGCCATAGTTTGCTCATCTTCTTCCATGACATTGGCGCGAATCATGGCTATCTCCATTTCCTTGTAGTATTCTTCAACACTCTTTGTCCCTTGCTTGAGGAGTTGTAGCTTCTTGAAAAGATCGCGGTTGTAGTAGGTTGGCACAAAGCGTGCTCGCATGACATCCTTCATTTGAGCCCAAGTGGTGATTGGTGGTTCACCTCTTGCTTGACCGCGTTCAAGGACTTGTTCCCACCATATGAGCACATAGTCTTGGAACTCAAGTGATTCCATAGCGATCTTCTTCTCTTCCTCATAGTTGTGCAAACGAAAGATTTTGTCGACCTTCAATGCCCATGAGAGGTACTCTTCGGGATCATTGCTTCCATTGAACTTGGGCATTGTGAACTTGAGCTTGCCATAGTGTTGCTCTTCATTGTGTTGTTGGCGATGGTAATGATGACGCCCTTGACGTGGAGGGTATTCATCCTCATGTTGCTCTTGGCGTGGAGGAAGTCCATGATCAACGTGCTCTTATTGAACTTGAGGTTGAGGTGGAGCTTGACGAGCTTGTGGAGGGGCTTGAGGAACTTGACGTTGCACACATTGTTGGTAGTTCCTCTCTTGGATTTCTTCTCGAAGAGCTTCCTCTTGATTGCGCTGTTCGCGATTGCGGTTGGCGATGGCTCGACTTGATTCTTGAAGGGCATGTTGCGCCTCAAGAGCTTGCGCTTCACGTTGTTGTTGTTGAAGACGTTGAGCCTCGGCGTCTTGTTCCTCTTGGTGTAGACGCACTTGTTCTTCCTCTTGGTGACGTAGACGTTGTCATTCTTGAGCTTGTGCAAAAGCAACTTGGTGTGGTGGAGGATGAGGTAGATGCTCGTCGACTTGCGCTTGTGAATGCTTGTCATGTAGCGGATTGCGAGCTGCATGTCGGTCTTGACGCGCGGCTCATCGAAGAGTGTTCGATGATGGTGTACTTGAGTCGGAGAAGGTATCATCGAAGTGTCGACTTGAGCGGCTCCGTCTTGAGGATGAAGAAGTGGAAGGAGGGCGGTTCCTCATGAAGGCGCGGATCTCGTCCATTCTTGCATCATTCTCTTGCTTGTGAGCGTCGAATTTCTTGTCGAAGTAGTCCCTCATTGCTTGTTGCTCTTGGTGCAATGATTTTTGAGCTCCAAATAGGTGGCTCTTGGTGACGAATGATGACATGTCGTCATCGTTCTCGATGAGTGGTGGATTGGTAGAAGAACTTGGCCTATCCATCATTCCAAACAAAATGTGAGTGGTAGATGGAGAAGAACGTATACCAAATGTACCTTGACTGATGTTGAAGATGAATCAAGTTCACTCAAATGCGGACAATGAAATAGCACTTTTGGTACCGATTCTCGGTTCTCACACCTACACAAATAAAAGCTTTTGGTGGAGCTTGGTTAGGATAGTGGCACAAAATTTTATGCAAATGTAAATGAGCTTCAATAATGTTGGAAAAGATTCACAAATTCGCAAATGCAACAAGTAGACCAAGCAAGTTGTTGTACACGGAAACACACACGCAAATAGATAAGTGGGATTGTGCAAACCAAAAGTGAGCCAAAATGTGGAAACCACGAAAATGCTCTTGTTGCACAATACTAGAGAGACGCTAGCACGATTGCACAATAGGCGGATACTTAAACTTGTGCACAACCTACTAGGAAAAAATGCAACGATCTCTATCCCAAGTATGCTATATGTTTGGTGTCTCAGTGCTATGATCCAAGATGATCGGATATGACAATCTTAATGTTGTATGATGCTATGGTTCTTGCTTATAAGCTCTTTGCTTATCTTTCCTCTTTGCTTAAAAGCTTGGGTGCCTCTTTCACTTTTGAGATCTTTTCTTATGCAAAACTTCACAAACCAAGATAGCAATTGTGTATGCGATGACAACTTTGTGACACACAAGTTGACCTCAAGATATGCACCACTATTGTATGGTATGTATGCTATGGAGTATGATCACTAATGTGCACAAGTCACGTTGCCAGCAATACTCAATGGCTAGTCTCGATGGGTAAGCAATGCAAAAGATGGGCTATGATGGCTATCAATGCAATTGCAAGGTATGACAAAGATGTCATCAATGTTACCGTCCTTGGCGATGATGAGTAGTCGATGGAGATGAGCGGTGTTGATGTTGACGTCGAACTGTACCTATATAGCCAAAACACAATAGGACACGGGAAACCACAACCCAAACTCTCAAAGACCAAAACATGTCAAAATCGGCATAGGAGGTGTCGGTGATCGGTGGTGGTGTTTGTGGAAAGTGGTGTGGGTATGCAGAAGTAGGCGTGGGCTCCGAGAAAAATTGGGCGAAGATATGGTGGATGGAGGCGCGGGGGTGCAGTTTCTGTTGGCAGGGGCCGAATGTCCGGGCCTGTCAGCGTTCTGGGAACGGGGGTCCCCAGACTTGCCTGCCTGCGGCCTGCGGCGTGGCTCAAGGGGCGGCCCAGCATGGCCCATCTTCATCAACACGAGCTCAAGACCCTCGCGAGGAGCCAAGCCTCGCAGGGTGGACGACAGGAGGCTTCCTCAGGCACGGCCTCGTCAGGCTGGCTCACGAGGAGGCGGAGATATCAAGGCAGGGTACCTCGCGAGGTGCCCATGACGCAAGCCATGACGATCAAGGGCGCCAGGCGGGCGCCAGCCCGCGCAGTGTCCTTCTTTCCTCTTTGGTGCAAAGGAAGCAAGCGCAGACGAGAGCATCAAGCAAAGGTATCCATGTCGGTGCAACGAGACCAAGACCAGCAGAACGGCAGGATAGAAGTCATCGTGGAGCCCAAGCCGGCGTCACCGCCAGAGCCTTTGGCAGGCGAGGACCAACTTTAGTCAGGATAAGTGTACTAGATGTTCCCCTTCAAAATGGCCAATTGTTGGCGCCCTTCCCGCTCAATATTTGGGAAGAGGTCCTGGGCCTTTGCCTGTAAATAGGACTAGCCACCCACAAGGTAGGGGCATCGAGAGAAGCATCCAAAGAGAGAGCGACTGAACTCCCCTAGCAGTTCATCGCGCCAGCCAAGAACAGACCCTCGCAAGGCTGTTCTTCCTTGTACTGTTCATCATCCGCCCAAGAGGCAATCCACCACACACACACTGGAGTAGGGTATTACACCACAATGGTGGCCTGAACCAGTATAAACCCTGTGTCTCTTGTGTTGTCCCTTTGATTGCTAAGTTCCTAGCGAGGCGGTGGGGTGCAAGTAGGTAGAGGGCCGAATCTCCACGCGCACCCCAGTGTTTGAATCTAGAGGGTCTGCCGGAACCCGAAATCCGACATTTGGCGCGCCAGGTAGGGGTGCGCCGTAATTTGTCTTCCATCGCCTTGTTCTTCACCGACCATCGCGTCCATGTCACACGCTCGTCGGGCCCGCGCCGAGCGGCGAGCCGCTCTCACTTCCCACGTCGCCCAGACGGCCCCCGTCGGCGGCCACCCTCGCCGTTCCCCGTCTCCCGCCGTCAACGCCGCCACCGGCCCGGCGGGCAACGAGCAGTAGGCATCATCCCAGCATCCATCCATGAGGCGAGACGGCCGCACTGCCACTCCCTCGCTCGCCCCGGCTGGTTCTTCGTCCATCGCGCCCCGCGCGGCCATGGAGGCTCGGGCTGCGCTCATCGTGGCAAACGAGCTCCTGCGCTACCGCCCGGTCGACGACGTCTACGAAGAATGGCTCGACCGTGTTGCCGAGCTCGTCCGTGCCGCAGGGGGCTCCCCCGCGCCATCCTTCTCGCTGCACCGCGCCCCGCCCTGCGCGGGCAATGAAGCTCCGGGGGCGCCTCAGCCGCCTCCCCCTCAAGAAGGCGCTCTGGCCCCGAGGCGCGCGGCCCCTAGACGGAACCCACCCCGTTCGGCGTTGGCGCAGCAAGAGCGGAACTACCAAGAGGTTCCTCGCCCCCAAGAAGCTGCCTGAGTGCTCCCTGCTCCGATCCGTCACGACCACGCTCCCATTCCAGCATGCCAAGACCCCGCGCTGCTCCCAGCTGCAGCGCATGGGGGGCCGCAAGACCAAGCTCCTCATCACTAGAGGCCTCCCGTGGCCACAGTAGGCTGCCGCGCCTTCACCACCGAGCTGTGCAGCGTCGCGTGGCCCTGCAAGTTCAAGCCAGACCTGCCCCCTCGCTACGACGGCACGGCCGACCCTGCGGAGTTCCTCCAGCTCTACGAGCTGGGCATCGAAGCCGCCAACGGGGATGAGAAGGTCATGGCGAACTGGTTTCCCATGGCACTCAAGGGCGAGGCCCGCACCTGGCTCCTGAACCTGGCCCTAGGCACGATCTCCTCCTGGGATGAGATGCGCACCCGTTTCATCGCCAACTTCCAAGGTACTCGCGACCGGCCGCCTGCCGTGAGCGACATGCGCTGCATCAAGCAGCAACCAGGGGAGACCCTGCAGAAGTACATCCAGCGCTTCAACAGCGCACAACTCAAGATTCCCAGGGTGACCGAGGAGGCCATCATTTCGGCCTTCTCCGACGGCGTGCGTGATGTCAAGATGAAGGAGGAGCTGGCGATGCATGAAGATCTGTGCACTTCCCTAGAGCTGTTCAACCTGGCAACCAAGTGCGCCAGGGCTGAGGAAGGGCGCCTTTCCCTCCTCGAGCTGCGAGCCGCAGACCCAGAAGAGAAGAAATCCAAGGCCAAGGACGTGAAGCGCAAGGGGGCTGCCGTGCTCGTGGCAGAACCAGACACCATGCGGGGCAGAGATCAGGCCGAGTCTTTCAAGGGCAGCCGGTACTGTGTGTACCATGACCTCCACACCCACAACACCAACGAATGCCAAGAGCTCAAAGCCATGCGAGAAGGAAGGGTCGGCCGGCGCCCCGACCGTAACGATCGTGGCCACGGCCGAGGAGGAGGAAGGAACGCAGGACACTGGGAAGACCGCGGCCCTCGCCAAGGGTGGCGTGACCGACCTCGTGAGGATCGCTGGCAGGATCAGCCTCGCGAGGGAGACTGGAGGGATCAGCCTCGCGAGGATCGCCCGCAAGGAAACGCAGGCCTCCCTCCACTGCCTCCGCAGCCTAGGAGAAACGAGGACCATCATTAGGACGAGGGGGCTGGGGGCTTCCAGGAGCCACGCGCGATTGCCTGCATCCTGAGCGGAGCTCAGGCCCCAGCCTCTCAACACATCTTCAAGTAGTTCGCCCGCGAAGTGAATGCAGTCCTCCCCAAGCTTGAAGCCACGCGCCCCCTCAGGTGGTCGGCGTGCACCATCACGTTCAGCTCAGCGGATCAGCTCAAGTGCGCGGCCACAGCCGGAGTCCTCCCGATGCTTTGCTCCCCAATCATCAGCAATGTGCTAGTCACCAGGACCCTCATCGATGGCGGAGCAGGGCTCAATGTCCTGTCCGTCGAGACGTTCAACAATCTCCAAGTGCCATACGATCAGCTTCAGCCAACCAAGCCTTTCTCAGGAGTCACCGACGGTTCCACCGCCCCGATAGGGCAGGTCCGCCTTCCTGTTACCTTCGGGAAGCGCGACAACTACCGCATCAAGCTCATTGACTTCAACGTCGCCCACATCCGCCTGCCGTACAACACAATCCTCGGCTACCCAGCTCTCGCCAAGTTCCTGGCCGTGACTCATCACGGCTACAACATCCTCAAGATGTCAGGAAGCGGTGGAGTCATCACGGTGCCCTGTGAAGAAAGAGACGCGGTGTGTTCCCTGGAACGAGCTTTTCAGGCCGCATCACTTGAAGATCTAGATCGCGGGAGCGGGAGGCTCCCCGAAGCCGCTCCCAAGAAGAAGAAGACATCGCCAGGCCCGACCCCTCAAGAGGCAGGCCCCTCAGGGTCTGCGCCTACTCAGGGGACACCTCCTTCTGTCGCATAGGAAAGTGCGCCTGGCGCCCTCCTCAAGCAGGCTCAGGGGCTCCCCCCTGGAGGGCCACCGACCTTGCTAAGAGGGAGGCGTTTGGGCACCACTTGGAGGTGTGTTTCAGAGCATGTTTCCCTCAGGAAGGAGCAAAGCAAGGAGGGCCAAGCCCTCAGGAGTTCGTCAGTCAGGTCACACAGGAGTTGCAGGAGTCAAGAGTCATGAATGGCAGCCGCCGCTTACCCGCTGCAGCTCCCCATCCAGGCGAGGATGGTGGGTTGCGTGTCTGCATCGACATCCCAGGGCTCAACCGAGCCGCCTCTCAGGAGCGCTTCTAGCCCTCACGCGTGAGGCGCTGTGAAGGCCCACCCCACAGCTATGTTCGCATGCCCTACAGCTTGCCGAATGCGGCTGTGGTGCGCCAGCGCCTCATGAGGGGCATCCTGGAGGCTCAGGAGGCCAGGCGTTCCGCGGTCCTGGCGGAGATGGAGATGGTTCGCGAGGAGCTTCCAGCGCCTCCGGAGCCCCCCGAGGCTCCTAGGCCTGGGGGCTCGTGAAGATCGGCTCCCACAGCCTGCTACGTCTGCTACTTCAACACCCCTTCGTCGTCGACACTATCAGGTGACATCTTCCAAGTTTCATTTCCAACTAGGAGCGCCCCCAGGGCTGCATCATTCCTAGGCCACGTGGGTCCATCCCTGCGGCGTGTATCCCTTTTGTTCTTGTTTTTAGCTTACCTTGTTGGGGGCGCCCCTCGGGCTGCATCATCCCCAAGTCGCTCGGGTCAGACCCAACGGCATGTATCCCTCCTGCGTTTATCTTCTGGCTATGCATTCGGCCCATCATGCTTGTTATTTGGTGCCTGTCTGTGGCACCCCTTCTTCCTTCGTGTCGGCAGCTTGCGTGTTAAAGGGGGTACCTAAGCATCGCGACTCAGGGCTCCTACCGGCTCTCCAGCCCTCACCCTCTGGCTTTGTCCACGGCATCGCGCCCTGGCAAACCAGCAACGGCTGAGACTAGCTCGAGGGCCGGGACCCGAGGACGTAGAGTGTCGGCATCGAACCAAGCTTGCGCGTTAAAGGGGGGCACCTGAGCATCGCGACTCAGGGCTCCTACCGGCTCTCCAGCCCTCACCCTCTGGCTTTGTCCATGGCATCGTGCCCTGGCAAACCAGCAACGGCTGAGACTAGCTCGAGGGCCGGGACCCGAGGACGTAGAGCGTCGACAACTAACCAAGCTTGCGCGTTAAAGGGGGGTACCTGAGCATCGTGACTCAGGGCTCCTACCGGCTCTCCAGCCTTCACCCTCTGGTTTTGTCCACGGCATCGCGCCCTGGCAAACCAGCGACGGTTGAGACTCGCTCGAGGGCCGGGACCCGAGGACGTAGAGCATCGGCATCTGGCCAAATTTGCAGGAACACAAGTTAAGGCCTAGTGCCAGGCGCAACCCGCCTTGAGGTAGGGCCCCGTGAGTCCCGCGCTGGCTCATGGGTGCCCAGATACACCTTCTCATGCCCTACCGTGCCGGCCACGTGTCAGGGCGGGGCTGTACACGCCCCGGGGGCTCCTCCCGGAGGGGAGCCCCCTCCCACGCACCAGTGGAAGCACCATGCTCCGCGCTGGCTGACGACACTGCCGAGGAGCGGCTATGCCCGTACACATACGGAAGTGCTATGCTCCGCGCTGGTGATAAACAACTGAGGGTGGCCCCGGCCGCATCAACCTCAGGGAGCCCCGAGCTCAGTGTCTGGCCTCATCGCAACGCCTCCCCTCGGGAGTGCCGCGCGAGGGGGCTAGGCACGGGCGCTGCGCCTGGGTCACGCCCAGGCGTACGCCACCCAGCCAGGCCCCTCGGGCCTGGTTCGTCGCGCGTCTCTCCCCGAGCGGAGCCAAGGTACGAAGGTCGTTCGAGCGTCAAGGGGGACTCCTGAGCATCGCGACTCAGGAGCCTAACTGGTCATGTAGCCACTCACTCCTTAGTTCCGAAAGGCTAACGGCGGTTGAGGTATGCGCGGGGCCGGGCTGTGCAGACGTAGAATGGTAGATTCACCCACACATCTCACCTCCCTACTTGTTGTTCGTGTGCTAAGGGGGACTCCTGAGCATCGCGACTCAGGAGCCTAAGTTGTCACGTTGCCCCTCACTCCTTGGCCCCGTCCTGGTTTCCGGTCGGGGCTAACGGCGGCTGAGGTATGCGCGGGGCCGGGCCCTGCCGGCGTAGAACATAAGCAAGTAGGAAGAGTGCAAATTTCAAGGAATTCAAAAGCAAATATTATAGTCCATAACTGTTATCACGACACCAAAGGCAAGTTTAAACGCCTCCCCGAGGCATGGTGCATGTTGCAAGAACCGAAAGCAGAACAGGAGCCGCAGCAGAGTCATTCATTGGCAGCGGAGCTGCGCGGAGCGGGTTCACCTTGTGGGGCCGCAGGACCGGCAGCGCCTCACTTCGGCTTGGTGCTGAAGGCCCGGAACTTCGACAACAGAGCCTCTGCACGACCCTTCACGGCCTCAGCAGCGGCAGCGGCAAGCTCGTCGCTCGCTGGCTCCAGCAGGCTGTCAAGGTCGGCGTTGGGATCGCGAAGGTAGATGTGGGTAAGGACCCGCGTCAGCGCTGCAGAAGACAAGACGCGTGCCTCGGCCTCGGCCATAGGGCCAAGGCCAAGGGTGACATCTTCAAGGGCACGGACCATGAAGGGTAGTAGCTTGGCGGGACCGTCCTCGGCGCTGGCCAGCGGGCTCTCCAGGCCGCTATCGTAGAGCGACTTCAGCAAGCCGCGAACCTTCACCTCCGTCTCCGCGAAGGCCTCACGATCCTCGGCAAGGACCCGAGCCTTGCCCTCCACCTCGATCTTCCATGCCTCCAACTCCTGCTCCAGTACGCCCAGGCGGTTGTGGCGCTTGTTAAGTTTGGCGTCTCGGTCCTTGACGGCCGCCTCGCGAGCTTTCAGGTTTTCTTCCTTCTCCTGGCGGATGCGGGCCTCCTCGACAAGCTGGTCCCGCATGCCCTGCAGTTCGCTCTCCAGCGCCTTGCAACGGCCTTGGGCATCAGCCACCTCCCTCAAAGCGGTGTCGCGAGCAGCCTTCGCCTCAAGGACAGCCAGCTTCTCCTCATCACAAGCCGTCGAGGCCTGAACGAATGCCGCTCGAACCGAAGTGTCAGAGCAGATCCAGCCAGAAGCCAGCTCCAAGCGCCCGGCCACCAAGCGAGGGTCAGCGCCCAGAAGATCTTGCCGCAGCCGGTCCAGTTCGGCAGCAGTGCGATCCAAGACGGGAGAAGGGGTCGGAGAAACAGCAATTGGTGGAGTAGGAGGAGAGGACGGCAGCGTAACCACAGGCGGGACCTGCTGCGCCCCGACAGTTGTGGCGACGGCGTCGGGCAGGGTTACCTCGGGAGTCGCTTGGGCCATGGGGGCTGAGCTCGCCCCAGCCAGCTCCACCAGGCCTCGCGAGGATGACCGGGCAGGAGAGGCCCGTGCCTTGCAGCCACCTCCCTTCGTAGGCTGAGGTGCTGCCCCAGACGGAGCCTCGGGAGCCCCCTTCAGCTTCTTCACTGCAGGCACCAGCCTAGCCAAGAGATACAGACATCAAGCCTCAACGACAAAGCAAGGAACAAGACAAGAATCGAGCACTTACTCGGCGCCGCTCGGGACCTCGAGCAACCTCCGGCCGTACTTGAAGCCCGAGAGACGGCTGCTGGGATCGGCCTCGCGAGGTTCGGAAGCAGGGGGCACATCTGCAGATCGCCTCGGAGCCGGGGCAGACCCGAGGGGGATCAGCCCCGACCTGGCCTTCTTCAAGATCGGGAGCCAGCTCCCGCCGCCCTGCTCGTCATCATCCTCGTCGTCGCTCGGCGGCAAGCGGAGAGCGCGGGGCCTGCGCCGGGGGAGAGGCGCTCTCGACTCCCCATCGGTAGCCTCGGAGTCAGGCCCCCCTTCCCGCTCCTCTTCTTCCTCCTCTTCGCTAGAGTCGCCGGAGGACACGTTCACCGTTACCTGGGCCGTCGGGTCCTCAGGAGCCACCGCGGGCACGGGCCCGTCCCCATTAAAGACGGGCATGGAGTCAACCACCTTCTCCCAATCATCTCGAAGAAACAGGGGTACGGGGGCGCCCTCCAGCCTCGCCACGTCCCCTCCGACCAAAGAATGGAGGACCGCGGCCAGATCTTCATCGGCCAAAACGTCGGGGCTCAGGCGGGGCCTCCACAGCGGGAGCGAGTACTTGCGAAGAGGGGCCACCTGATGCTCCAGGAACTCCCTCAGGAGCGACGCGCCAGTCAGCTTCGCCGTCGCCATGTTCCCAGGCCTCAGATCCGCATCCATCTTCTCCAACACCGGCTTCGCACGGGGGTCCACGAGATCAGCGCGAGACCAGTCATCGGAGCTTGTGGGCTGCTCCCTGGGCAGAATCAGCCAAGGGTGGATGCGCCCAGCATCCACCATGACCCACTTGCTCCTGTAGCCCTCAATCCTCTTCCCGGGCTTCGAAATGGCGTTGGAACCGCCATACGTGATGAAGCTCGCGCACACGGAGAGGGGACCACGAGAGAGCCGGAGGGAGAAGTAGTGGCGCAGCAAGGCCACCGAAGGCTGCACCCCGACATGAGCCTCGCAATAATACGCAAAGATCACCAGAAGAAGGACAGAGTTGGGGTGGAGGTGCAGAGCTTGCAGGTCGTAATGACGGAGGACAGAGAAGAAGAACTCAGAGAAAGGGGGTACCAGGCCAGAAGCAATGGCGCTTACGAAGAGCGGGTAGAAGATGCTCCCTAAGGCCTCAGGAGAGGCGGAGCCGGCCTTGAACACCTGCGCCCCGTTGATGCCTTGCGCCACCACCATCCGGCGCATCCGGGCAAGGCTCGCCTCCGACACGTTCGGCGAGTCCAAGGCGGGCGAATACCAAGCTTCGGCCAGAGTCTGGCGAGGCGCCATGGCTTGCTAAGGTGCGCGGTCGAAGTAGATCTGAAGATTCTGGGGGCAGAAGGGAAGGGCGCAAGAAAGGGGATCTGGGCAATGACCGGAGGAAGCAAGGGAAGCCAAGCCTAGGAAGACGCCGCTCTTTTGACGCACGCGGCTGCTGAGCCGCCCACGTCCAATCAACCGCCACGCGGCGCCTGAGGCCGCAGGCTGTTAGGGCCCGCGGCGCTTCGTGCTTGCCCCTTCGCATCTCTGCTCAGCCAAGTCCGGGCGCGCCTTGGGCCCGGGGGCTACTGTCGGCGTTCTGGGACGGGGGTCCCCAGACTTTCCTGCCTGCGGCCTGCGGCGTGGCTCAAGGGGCGACCCAGCATGGCCCATCTTCATCAACATGAGCTCAAGACCCTCGCGAGGGGACAAGCCTCACGGGGTGGACGACAGGAGGCTTCCTCAGGCACGGCCTCGTCAGGCTGGCTCGCGAGGAGGCGGAGAGATCAAGGCAGGGTACCTCGCGATGTGCCCATGACGCAAGCCATGACGATCAAGGGTGCCAGGCGGGCGCGAGGCCGCGCAGTGTCCTTCTTTCCTCTTTGGTGGAAAGGGAGCAAGCGCAGACTAGAGCATCAAGCAAAGGTATCCATTTCGGTGCAACGAGACCAAGACCAGCAGAATGGCAGGATAGAAGTCCTCGTGGAGCCCAAGCCGGCGTCACCGCCAGAGCCTTTGGCAGGCGAGGACCAACTTTAGTCAGGATAAGTGTACTAGATGTTCCCCTTCAAAATGGCCAATTGTTGGCGCCCTTCCCGCTCAATATTTGGGAAGAGGCCCTGGGCCTTTGCTTATAAATAGGACTAGCCACCCACAAGGTAGGGGCATCGAGAGAAGCATCCAAAGAGAGAGCGACCGAACTCCCCTACCAGTTCATCGCGCCAGCCAAGAACAGACCCTCGCGAGGCTGTTCTTCCTTGTACTGTTCATCATCCGCCCAAGAGGCAATCCACCACACACACACTGGAGTAGGGTATTACACCACAATGGTGGCCTGAACCAGTATAAACCATGTCTCTCTTGTGTTGCCCCTTTGATTGCTAAGTTCCTAGCGAGGCGGTGGGGTGCAGGTAGGTAGAGGGCCGAATCTCCGCGCGCACCCCAGTGTTCGAATCTAGAGGGTCTGTCGGAACCCGAAATCCGACGGGGCCAGACGTCGGATGTCCGGTACGCCGGATGTCCGGTGGACTCGGCGGATGTCCGGGCTCCTGGATCGGGGACGAACACGATGAACTCCACGGGAAAATCGCAACTCCGGCGCAAAATTCGGACGAATTGGTGGATGGAAAAGGGTGGGGAGGGTGGGGAAAGCTAGATCCACACACAGCAACACAAATCCATGGACCAAATCCAACAAAATCTCAACTCACCAGCAAATCACAAAAAAATTTGGGGCTATTTTTGGTGGGGAATTTTCGGATTTAGGACGAAAACAACAAAATCAAGCTAGAAAACACGAGGTAGGGGCTCCAAAAACATGAGCAACGTGGCTCATGATACCAAGATGATGTAGGGCGGAACCCTATGTGGACGATCTTTCACGTTTGGAGGGGATCCTACGGGGAATCACGAAGAACACACGGAAGCACAAAGGGGAAACACGGGGAAAACGAGAGAGAATCTCTAAAACGACAAGGAATCAATCACACGAGTGCTAGCTCACTGACAACAAAGAGTAACATATGATCCACAATCAACAAAGGTAAGGATACAAAGGGAACCGATCTTCTCCGCGAGGAGGTCTTGAATCCGCGAGGGGATCTTCCCATAGAGGGGTCCTGAATCCAAGTGGATCTTCTCTGAGGAGGTCGCGGTCTCTCACAAAGAGGAGATCCGATGGATGAGCAAGGCTCTATCTCACAAATGAGCTAAATCAACGCTAACCCTAAAACGTACGGGAGGAGGGAGTATATATAGTCAAAGGGGCGAAGGGATACATGGGTCACGTCCCAAAGGAGCTGCGCACAGGCAGGGGCGCCGGATGTCTGGGTGTCGGGCCGGATGTCCGGTGGCTCATGAGGTGCCAGATGTCCGGGCTGGAGGTGCCAGATGTCCGGTGCTTCCGGAGGGGCCAGATGTCCGGTGCATAGGCCGGATGTCCGGGCTGTCGGGGCCATCTTCTGAGCATTCGGGACGCTGTGTCCGGATATCCGGGCGGGAGGCCGGATTTCTGGTGGGAGGCCGGATGTCCGGGCTGGATGCCGGATGTCCGGTCGCTGTAGTCTTCTTCTGCAGGGGCTAGCCGTGTAGATCTCCAGGGGCCGGATGTCCGGGGCCTTGGCCGGATGTCCGGTGCCTGGAGGCTGCTTTTGCCTTCTTCCATTGGTTCCTTTCTTCCTTGGACTTGGGGTCTTGTCCATCTTCATGTGCATCCTCGGGAGGGTCCTCTTGGTACCTAATCATGCACAACATTCTGGATTGAGGTAGTAGCCATGTCTCGAGAGGATCATATGATATATCATTAAGGAGAGAAATCACCTCGGTCTCGAGAGCTCGAGCTCGTGCTCTAGTCATGGGTCCTCTTGGTGCTTGGTGAGACAACGGAAGGTCCATGGGGATGACCGAAGGATGCTCCGCATCAGGATCGCCGGTGAGCTCGGCTTCGGATGGCAGCCCGCGGCCTGCCGGCCGGGCTGCGGCTTCTACTAGTTCTAGGAGGGTGTGGGAGTGGCTACAAGTGCAACAAGAGGCTGGGGTGGAGGCTTTATATAGGCGGGCGGCAAGGAGGGCTCGGGCTACGTCGGAGGGCACCTGTCCATGGCGCCCGGCGACGAACGGCGCCAGTGAGAGAGGAAGAAGACGATGGAGGTCACGCAGGAACTGTGTGCGGGCGTGGACGAGCACAAGAGCGAGGGGGAACGCGACGAGCACAGTGCACCACGCACTGTGTCGTTGGCCTGACCGTGCCCGTGCTCGCTACGGCGAGCTCCAGCGTCGGTGACTGCCAGGGGGGAGTTAAGGAGGTGGAGACGAGGATAGTGCCGAGGGGTGGCATGCCAGGGCTGGCTGGGCAGCGAGCACGCGCTCAACAGAGCGTCTGGCGGCACGCAGAGCGCGCGTATTGCATGCCAGCACGCTCGGACGAACGCGGTCACCCTAAGCACTAACCAAGATGTCTGGCGTGTAGTCCTTAGTAGATTGAAGTGTTACCACGGTTAGGCTAGGATCCAGGTGCAGTAGAATTGAATTTGTACTGCTGGTAAGTTTCTGGACAGTAACTTTGGAGAGTTACTGTGATCAAACTACTGGGTGTCAAGGGCTGAGCTTTGGGGTTTTACTTACACTTACTAAGGTAAATAAGCACAGGAAAAACCAGCTACAATGGAGCTAGTAAAAAGGTAGTTGCTGTAGAAACTACCATTTCTGCCCAGAAGTGAAATTATTTTCTGCAGCCAAAATATTCCAAAGAGTGGTGAAATATTTTTTCTCAGAAAGGTGCCCTAGGGTCCAAAGAATAATTGGGATTTTTCTCAGGATTTTTGGGGCAAGGAAAATTAGGGTTGCTTTGGAGAACAAAGGGCTGACTAGGGTTTTGGAGGGCAAAATGAATATTCTTCATTTAAGAAAAATATTCCAAGTCACATTTTGGGTTGAACCAGAGGTGAAATTATGGTTTTGAGGAGGAGAGGGAACTTGGGTGAAACTCAAGGGGTACCCAAGTGGTTAAGTCCAAATGACATGATTCAAAACTCCAACTTCAAAACCAACTCAACTAAAAATCAAGCAAAAGAAAGGAGGGCAAAAACCAGGCTGTCACAAACCTCCCCCACTTAGAATGAATCTCGTCCTCGAGATTCGGTTGCTTGGGAAAACCATTCTGGATAACATGCCCTTAGAAATTCTTCTGATTCCCAGGTTGATTCTGATTCAGTATGATGCTTCCATTGGACTTTGTAAAATTTTCGTGCTTTACTGCGAGTGACTCTTTCCATTTGATCCAAAATTTACACCGGCCTATCTTCATAAGTTAAGTCCTTGGCCAGCTCTATCTCAGTCAAATCGGTCTATTTCTCGGGCGGTGATATGCACCGTCGTAATTGTGAAACATGGAACATGTTATGCACGTCTGACAATTCAGGGGGCAACTCCAACTGATATGCCACAGCACCTACTCGTGTCATAACTGGAAATGGACCAATTAATCAAGGTGCCAACTTTCCACGGGTTTGAAACCTATTGATACCTTTCATAGGCGTGACTCGAAGATAGACATGTTCTCCGGGTTCAAAGCTGATCTGTCGGTGTTTTGATCATAATAACTTTTCTGGCGTGATTTGGCCAATTGTAATTTGTCTCGGATCTCCTTGACTTGTTTCTCGGCTTCCAGCATTAGATCTGTTCCAAAAATTCGGTTATCACCAGTTTGAGACCAATTTAATGGAGTGCGGCACTTACGGTCATACAGAGCTTCATATGGTGACATCTTTAAACTGGTTTGGAAGCTATTGTTATACGAGAACTCGGCGTACGGCAAGCAATCTTCGCATTTTGGGCCTTGGGCCAAAACACAGGCTCGAAGCATATCTTCGAGTATTTGATTTACCCGTTCGGTCTGTCCATCCATCTGAGGATGATAAGTGGTACTGAATTTCAATTCCGTTCCGAGGGCTTGATGGAGACAGGACCAAAAAGCAGAGGTGAAAAGTGAACTCGGTCGGAAGTGATGGTTTGGGGAACTCCATGCAGACTGACTATTCTGGATACATACGGTCGTGCAAGTTCATCTGCTCGGTATGAGGTTCTGATTGGGAGGAAGTGGGCTACCTTGACCCAGATCACATTATTGCCCCGTCGGGTCTTAGGCAGTCCCGTGATGAAGTCCATACAAACATCTTCCCATTTCCATTGTGACACGGGCAGCGGTTGGAGAAGTCATGCTGGCTTCTGATGTTCTGCCTTTACTTTGTTGCATATGTCACAACAGGCCACAAAATAAGCAATGTCTTTCTTCATTCCATCCCACCAGAATATTTGTCGAAGGTCTTCGTACATTTTTGTACCCCCAGGGTCAATAGAATACGAGGATTCGTGGGCTTCTGACAGGATTTTCTGCTTCAAACCTGCTTGATTAGGCACACAAATCCTTCCCCTGAATCGAAGGGTACCGCACTAATCCTTCGAGAAATCAGAAAACTTGATACGTTTCTGAAGATCGGCATCGCCTGGCTGGGCTTTGCGGATTTCTTCCTCAAGAGTAGGGGTAACCTTCAGAATATTGGTGAGGCCAGCCTCAACTATGACCAAGTTGAGCTGAGCAATCTCTTCTTTAAGTTCGGGAGGCAAAGATTCCAATATGACATTTAAACTGACGGGCTTTCGACTGAGTGCATCTGCAACCACGTGGGCCTTGCCCGGATGGTAATTTATTCCAAGGTCATAATCCTTGACCAACTCAAGCCATCTTCATTGACGGAGATTTATATCCGGCTGAGTAAATATATATATGAGGCTTTTATGATCGGTAAAAATTTGGCACCTTTTTCCGATGAGGTAGTGTCTCCAAAATTTAAAGCATGAACTACCGCAGCCATTTCCAAATCATGAGTAGGGTAATTTCCTTCATGGGGTCGTAGTTGCCATGAGGCATAGGCTACTACCTTGCCATCTTGCATAAGTACGCATCCCAGTCCTTGCCTGGAAGCATCGCAGTACACATCAAAGTTGCGGTAGATATCTGGAAGTGTTAATACTGGTGCAGTTGTCAAGCATTTCTTTAACTCGGTGAAACTTTTCTCACAGTCCGAAGTCCATTCAAACTTCTTATCCTTTTTGAGCAGCTTTGTCATGGGTTTAGCAATTTTGGAGAACCCTTCAATGAAGCGGCGGTAGTATCCGGCTAGTCCAAGAAAACTCTGGATCTGAGATACGGTGGCGGGTGGCAACCAGTCGAGCACGTATTTTACCTTGCTTGGGTCCACGGCTATACCTTCAGCGGATAGCACATGCCTGAGGAATCCAACTTGCTTGAGCCAAAACTCACATTTACTGAATTTGGCGTATAACTGATGCTCATGGAGTCGTTGTAACACTGCTCGAAGGTGTTCCTTATGCTCTTTGTCACTTTTCGAGTAAATGAGAATATCATCGATGAAGACGACCATGAACTTATCGAGGAAGTCCATGAATACTTTATTCATCATGTGCATGAAAAAGGCAGGGGCGTTGGTAAGGCCAAAAGACATGAATGTGTATTCATAGAGACCGTAGCGAGTGGTGAACGCGGTCTTGGGAATATCCTCCTTTTTAATTTTGAGCTGATAATATCCAGTCCGTAAATCGATCTTGGAGAACACCTTGGCTCCACTGAGCTGATCAAACAAATAATCAATTCTTGGCAAAGGGTATTTGTTTTTGATTGTAACATCATTTAGCTGATGGTAATCCACACACATGCGGAGGCTGCCATCTTTCTTGTCCACGAAAATAGCAGGTGATCCCCATGGTGAGGAACTGGGGTGGATATACCCTTTTTGGAGCATTTCATCAAGCTATTTCTTTAGCTCCACTAATTCTGATGACGTCATTCGATAATATTTCTTGTGTATTGGTGTTGTTCTGGGCACAAGATCTATTGCAAACTCAAGCTCTCGATTAGGAGGCATGCCTACCAGTTCTTCAGGGAATACATCAGGAAATTCCCTGACCACCGGAAATAATTCCATTTCAGCTATTGCTGTAAAGACCATCTCCTTGGAGGGTATGCTCCTATGAGCAATAAATTTTGTAGTTTGTCCCTCCTGGCTGGTCAAGTTGACTTCTCGGGTCGCATAGTTTATGCACACTTGGTACTGAGTCAGCCAATTCATACCCAAGATAACATCCAACTTATCAAACTCAATAAGTATCAAAGAGGTTTTGGAGGGCAAAATGAATATTTTTCATTTAAGAAAAATATTCCAAGTAACACTTTGGGTTGAACCAGAGGTGAAATGATGGTTTTGAGGAGGAGAGGGAACACTTGGGTGAAAATCAAGGGGTACCCAAGTGGTTAAGTCCAAATGACATGATTCAAAACTCCAACTTCAAAACCAACTCAACTAAAAATCAAGCAATAGAAAGGAGGGCAAAACCAGGCTGTCACAAGATGTTGATACATCTCCAACGTATCTATAATTTATGAAGCATTCATGCTATTATATTATCTGTTTTGGATGATTATGGGCTTTATTATACACTTTTATATTACTTTTGGGACTAACCTACTAACCGGAGGCCCAGCCCATATTGTTGTTTTCTTGCCTATTTCAGTGTTTCGAAGAAAAGGAATATAAAACAGAGTCCAAACGGAATGAAACCTTCGGGAGCGTGATTTTTGGAACGAACATGATCCGGGAGACTTGGAGTTCACGTCAGAGAAGCTTCGAGGAGGCCACGAGGGTGGGGGCGCCCCCCCCCCCTACTGGGCGTGCCCCCCTGTCTTGTGGGCCCCTCGAGCGTCCCCCAACCGACTTCTTTCACCTATATATCTCCATATACCCCGAAAACATCGAAACAGAAGATAGATCGGGAGTTCCGCCGCCGCAAGCCTCTGTAGCCACCAAAAACCAATCGGGACCCTGTTCCGGCACCCTGCCGGAGGGGGGATCCCTCACCGGTGGCCATCTTCATCATCCTGGTGCTCTCCATGACGAGGAGGGAGTAGTTCACCCTCGGGGCTGAGGGTATGTACCAGTAGCTATGTGTTTGATCTCTCTCTCTCTCTCTCTCTCTCGTGTTCTTGATTTGGCATGATCTTGATGTATCGCGAGCTTTGCTATTATAGTTGGATCTTATGATGTTTCTCCCCCCTCTACTCTCTTGTAATGGATTGAGTTTTCCTTTTGAAGTTATCTTATCGGATTGAGTCTTTAAGGATTTGAGAACACTTGATGTATCTCTTGTCGTGCTTATCTGTGGTGACAATGGGATATTCACGTGATCCACTTGATGTATGTTTTGGTGATCAACTTGCGGGTTCCGCCCATGAACCTATGCATAGGGGTTGGCACACGTTTTCGTCTTGACTCTACGGTAGAAACTTTGGGGCACTCTTTGAAGTACTTTGTGTTGGTTGAATAGATGAATCTAAGATTGTGTGATGCATATCGTATAATCATGCCCACGGATACTTGAGGTGACAATGGAGTATCTAGGTGACATTAGGGTTTTGGTTGATTTGTTTCTTAAGGTGTTATTCTAGTATGAACTTTATGATAGATTGAACAGAAAGAATAGCTTCATGTTATTTTACTACGGACTCTTGAATAGATAGATCAAAAAGGATAACTTTGAGGTGGTTTTGTACCCTACCATAATCTCTTCGTTTGTTCTCCGCTATTAGTGGCTTTGGAGTGACTCTTTGTTGTATGTTGAGGGATAGTTATATGATCCATTATGTTATTATTGTTTAGAGAACTTGCACTAGTGAAAGTATGAACCTTAGGCCTTGTTTCCTACCATTGCAATACCATTTACGCTCACTTTTATCATTAGTTACCTTGCTGTTTTTTATAATTTCAGATTACAAATACCTTTATCTACCATCCATATTGCACTTGTATCACCATCTCTTCGCCGAACTAGTGCACCTATAAATTTACCATTGTATTGGGTGTGTTGGGGACACAAGAGACTCTTTGTTATTTGGTTGCAGGGTTGCTTGAGAGAGACCATCTTCATCCTACGACTCCCACGGATTGATAAACCTTAGGTCATCCACTTAAGGGAAATTTTCTACTGTCCTACAAACCTCTGCACTTGGAGGCCCAACAATGTCTACAAGAAGAAGGTTGTGTAGTAGACATCAATCCTGTACATGCGTGGCTTCTTGTGTGCTTATCAATATAAACTATAAAACATCTTCAACTTAGCATCCTGATGTATCATCTCTAGTGGTTAGCGAAGAGTTCATTTTCGTTTATTTGTTTATAGGTGGGCAAGCGGCAAAAAATAGGGGAAAACGCGCAAGGTTCCTTGTAGACGCTCCACCGCGAGGTTCCTTACTCCTTCTTGGTCATCGGGAATATTTGTTCTTCAACTCTCTTTTTTACGTGACCTTTGTTCATCCTTTTGCCAACACGCGAGACATCTAGCATCAAGGTGCATGTGTCATGCAAGAAAATGGAGATAATCAGATAAGCAGTGCATAAGTGAGTCGTGCACTTCGATGGCACCTACTACGCAATATTTTTTCTCCTCGATGGCATGTGAATAGTGCACGTACTCAACGATGGAGCACAGGATGGTAGCCATGACATGGTCAACCCTTTTTTGGAGAGAGTGCGTAGTACTAAATAACTTTGATGCCTCCCGTCAACTCGCAGAACAACGAGAAGCTTGCTTACTACACCTTCTACCTTACCAACGCGTGCGCGGTGGCTCGCAACACGAGGAGAAACTTTTGCTTACAAGCAGTGGGCGTGCAACAGTTCATTTGGTGTCAGATTGCCAGAAGTACTATTGTAGTACCATCATTATTGTTCGACTTCCAGAAGAGGCGAAGAGCCAAGCGCAAGGTCACCTACTAACCTTAGGCTAGGCATAGTGGGAGTAACATAAGTAGGGGTACCTCCATTTTTTATTCTAGAAACAACCACACGCGAATATTGGACGGTAGCAGCACAACAACTGAATCAAAAATCGAAACCAAAAAATGAAATACTACTACTGGTGAGCGTTTGCTAGTACGTATTATCATGTACTGCTTAATGTGTTTTCCGAGACTAACTTTGGCCCTGTTTGGATCCATGGGTTAGAGTTAGAGCATAATTGGTTTGCTACCAACATTTGGCATTGCCAACATTTGGCAAAATCAGAAGTTGCCAACATTTGGCAACTTTTTGTGAGATTGGCAACAATGAAATTAGCAAGCAACCAATCTCTAGCCAATCTTTGGTAGTTGCCAAAATTTGGCATGCCAACTTTTGGCATCAAACCGATTATGCTCTTAGTTTGAGCTAGTTGGGGCTCAAATAGCCCTAAAGTATCCAAGCATGAGGGTTACATTGGAGCAAGTTGCACTGAACCCACCAAAAAAATATCCCACCCAAGAGGTGCTAATTGGAGATAGTTCTCATTGGGCCCACTGAAAAATCACTTTTCTCTCTCCATCAAGTGCATTTATTGTCAATCTAACCCTGTCACCCAAACACCTCTTTGGCTACAGTTAGTTTAGGTTAGTCATGAGTTAGTCTAACCTCTAGCTAAGTTAGAGTATCCAAATAGGAGCAGTATAGGACATGCAAGTTGCTCAAAGCATACAGTCAAATTTGTACGTGAAAGGATCTTTTTTTAAACGGAATGTGAAAGGATATTCGAATGATATAATTTTCAAATTATATAAAACCTTATCAATAGTCAAAGGCATCCTCGAAGAATACATTAGACCCTATATAAAATCTTATCAATAGTCAAAACCAAGTGTTCTAAACGAGTTCAAAACGAGAAACTGGACCCACTCATGGAACGACACGCCTGTCTCGTTTGGTCCGTCGGTCAAAGCGCTTCCTCTTCTTGGCATAACAATAGAGTACAATATTTTTTTAGAATGCTATTGGCATGTCATTAAGATGTGATGAGTTAACGACCTCAATAGATGACAAAAACGCCAGCCGGCCGCACTTTGAGAGAGATGAGGAGCGAGAAGCAATTCGGGCTGTTGGATTACTCGAGCTAGGTGTCATACAAAAGCCAAGAAATATGGTGATAGCATGGGTTAGCCATGTAGTATGATGTCGTGTTTCGTACTCTTCCATTCCACTGTGGAGATGATTGGTTGATTTTATATCGATGAATAATATAAAATATTATGAGTGCAGACGCTCCACCACGAGGTTCCTTGCTCCTTCTCGGTCGTCGGGAATCTATGTTCTTCCACTCTTTCTTTTGACGTGAGCTTTGTTCATCCTTTTGCCAACACGCGAGACATCTAGCATCAAGGTGCACGTGTCATCCAAGAAAATGGAGATAATCAGATAAGCAGTGCATAAGTGAGTCGTGCACTTCGATGGCACCAACCACACAATATTTTTTTCTTCTCAATGGCACGTGAATAGTGCACGTACTCAACGACAGAGCATGTGATGGTAGCCATGACATGGTCAGCCCTTTTTGGGAGAGTACGTACTAAATAACTTTGATGTGTCATGTCAACTCGCAGAACAATGTGAAGCTTGCTTACTATGCCTTCTCCCTCGCCAACGCGTGCGCGGTGGCTCGCTGCACGAGGAGAAACTTTTGCTTACAAGCGGTGGACGTGCAACAATTCATAGTGGGAGTAACATAGGTAGTAACATAGCGCAGTCTAAGACAAGTTTGCTTATGTGGCATGTATTTAATGAGGAGAGATGTGTTTAAGTAACATAATATGTTACTGTAAAATAGCATTTTCCAAGAGAGGATGAGTCTACAAGGTAATAAATGAAGCCAACTAGTATGACACTACTACTATGTTACTTTGCATTATGGATGTAGTAACTTAGACTAGTGTCATATGCATGACACTAGTCTAAGTTACTCTCCACTATGACCAGCCTAAGAGCATGGTTAATAGTATAGCCAGCTGATGGCTATAAGAAACTGCCATGTCATGTATAGCCATCATTTATAGTCACTCATATAGTAGTGTGGGCTACAAGGTTGGCTATAACATTACTATGTAGTACTTTTTTCAACCTTCTCTCTTTCTCTTTCTTCACATTTATTGTATTTGTCTAGGAATTCGCATATAGCTAGGCTCTTGCATGAGAGCCCACTCTCCTTAGCATGGATAATAATATAGCCAACTGATGGCTACAAGGAACATCCATGTCATCTACAGCCATCATCTATATGACTCATGCAATAGTGCTCTAATTTAACCCTTATGTTTGGATACTTTAGGGCTATTTGAGCCCCAACTAGCTCAAACTAACTCTAACCCATGGATCCAAACAGGGCCAAAGTTAGTCTCGGAAAACGCATTACGCCCTATATACATGGGCAGACGGAGTACATGATACGTACTAGCAAACGCTCACCATTAGTAGTAGTTCATTGGTTGGTTTCAATTTTTTATTCGGTTGTTGTGTTGCTACCGCCAATATTCGTGTGTGGTTGCTTCTAGAGTAAAAAAGGAGGTACTGGTACTTACTATGCGAAAGCTGAAGTGATGGTTGCTTTACTCGAGCAACTTATTACTCTGGGAATATGGGAGTACTAGCAGATTCAAGGAACAGAAAAATGATGGTTGCTTCATCCGACCAACTTACTGTGGCGAAGGTGGTGCTCTGTGATTTGACTGCTCACTAGTCATTACTACTGTGGCACAACGACCGGGGTGAATCTTTCCCTGCAGTTGTCCACTCAATATTGCTGCATGGCAGGTGGAGCCGGATGAGGGATGTCCCACATGTCGGTGAAACGAAGTTGAATTGTTTCTGGCATTGCTATCAATCCTTTAGGATTTGTTTATATGTACGCATAATTTTAATGAAATTGTACTGTGATGCTATAAAGGTTTCAACTTTGGTTCCTGCAGGAAAAAAAGGTTTCAACTTAGGATTCATGTCTCTTGTCTCAAGATTATCTCGTTACAACATTCCATCAAATACAAATGAAACTACCATGGCTACTAATGCATCTCAATGGTTCGTAGTCAGTGCCAATATTCACATCACAACTGAAGACAAAGTTGTGAGAAGGTGTACAAATAAAGAAAAATATATAATTGATCGATGTTGTTCGTAGGCATGGCTCCATTTCCTGGGCACAGTGTTCATTGCTTGGCAGCTAGTTTCACCCAACTATGTTGCCAAAAAAGAGGTGTATGGAGGACACCACAATCCGATCATTTTGTGCAGCTCCACTAAAATTGAGCGGACCATCCCTGTTTGCAAAGATATCCAGCCAGTGTGATTACAATAATAGTGCAACTAGATGATGAAACATAACACACACAAATAGAGGCCGATCACCTCTACGATCTCTCTTTAGGACTAACTACTTGTTGGATAAGATTAGGCACAGAGTTGGATGAGGAGGATAGCAAAACCAATCTCCCTTTCTACAGTCCCACATAAATGTAAAAACGTTGCACGTGTGACATTTTGGCGGAACAAAACACTGTTAAGAAAAAAAGTGACTTGTGTAGTTCACCAAAAGGTCGCAATAGCAACGAGGTGAAAATGGATAGCCCTGTTTGCAAAAGGAGGTAGAAAGGAAACAATTACTGCCCAATAACATGAGTTGAAGACACATACGCTGACAAAAAAGAAGCATATTCCATGTAATAAGGGAAAGATAGTACATGGTGGTTTATCAAAATGGTTTGAGGACGAGAGTGCAAGATGGAAAGTACACTGGCCGAGATATGTTTTAAGCAAACAACTAAAGAAGATCCACATGCAGCAATGTGGGAAGATGGTAAGTGGAGCAAGGCCGGAGGAAGCTGTACCTGAGGGTCGTCGAGATTTTACTAGGAGGGCATCGGCGGCCGGGATCTGCCCATACTGCGGCAGTGAGCAAGTGGCGAAGGCCCTACCATGCTGGAGCTTGGTCAGAGAGAATGGAGGGTACTACAAATTGGGTCGTGCTGCCTCAATGCCATCGATCGGAGAAACGATGCACGTCCTCCCTTTCCGTCGGCGGACAGGATGCGGCCAGATCACTGACCAACGGTGGGAGAGAGAGAGGTCACCGCCGCCTTGTATGACATGGTGTGACGAGAGACAAACCTCGGCATGCACGCTCCGTTCTATATAGTGGAGCGGATTTTTCCATTTTCCCCACGGCAAGCATTTTATATTCTATACGTGCCATTGAGGAATATATAACTTTATTTAATACTAATGCATCAATTCAAACTTTGTTCCGTCTAGGTGTGGTACCCGACCCTCCTTCGACTAAACAACCGCTACACGTGTCAAATTATCACCTGGGCTGCCTTTTCATATAGAAACGAACTCCATAGTGTAGCCGCGCTGGTGTGGCCGGAAACGAGACTTGAGTATGTGCATCATGCGTGCACCTCTTCTTTAGGTGCACATACATACGTGGGTGGGTGTGAGAGAGATGGTTTGTGCAAAACAGAGGCAATGTGTCGATGATATCTCAAACAAAAAAATGTAACATATGCAATGTGTGTGAAATGGAGTAATGGATGTGAGATATCGATAGAATTGAAAACAGGGATGAAGTGTGTGGTTGCGCGATCGATAAAGAGTACCATCGAATTTGTGTTTTCCCACGTCAAAGATACAAGGCGGCTGGCCTACTGGAATTTGAGAGGGTAGAGGTGCAGTTTTTCTGTGTGGCATGGATACCTACCTGCAACGTTCGACTATTGGTGTGGGGGGAGCAGGGAGGGGGCAGAGACCGATCGACTAGTATATGTGTGGGGAAGAAGAGAGACCTAGCTATGTATTAAGGGAGATCGATCGGCATCCATGGATATGTGTAGCAGAGGAATAAGGTTGGGAGAAAGACAAAGGTAGAGTGTCAGACGGTTGGTGGTGGAGTGGCGTCTCACAAATGGTGGGAGAGGCCTGGTAGAAAAACGGAGGGTACGAGTCCAATATCAATAAGAGAGGGCGGGGGATGTCTGTCTGTCTATGCACATGCGTGTGAGAGACGGGTCGGGAGGTATGCAAGGATGATGAAGGGGAGACGATATGGTTGTGGTAAGCATACGTAACTACATAGGAAGATCAACCGTCGTGTGTCCAAGAAAGGGAGAGACATAACTAGTGAGGTAAGTGTATCGATGCATGGGGAAAACGAATTATAGTCGACCTGGCTATATGTAGGGAGATCGGTATGTATACATGCATGCATGTGTTAGAAGCAAATAAGGTACGGAGAGACAGACAGGGGGAGAGGTGTGCGGCTAGGAGGTGGTGCGAGAGGCCTACCATGTCGAGGGGGGAGGAGTGTGCGAGTATGAGATCAATGAAAAGAGGGGCGGGAGTGTGCACCTGCATGGAATCATATTGGACATACGGGGGCATGGACGATGAGAAGAGAAGAGGGGAAATATATATGTGTTTATGGTAGGCACACTTGGCTAGAGAGTTATATCGACCGGTGTGTGCCGGAAAGAAGGAGTTGGGGGGCCTACACACACCGCAGGTGAACGACCTAAAGAGAAATAACGAACGTGCGCGATGGAGGGGACGCTGAGGGAGGGTGAGAGGGGGGCGAGCGTGTGCATGCACGATAGAAAGTTAGCGCTAGCTAGCTACAATAGAAGAGGATTGTGAAGGTGCAAAAGATGAACAAATATCATAATTCATTATAAAAAAATGGGTACGGATACTTGAAGAAGATATCATAATGTAGAACATTAATTATAATTTGGGCTAATGTGTGGCTTTTGCAGCTCAGGGCTAAATACTTTTCATAATGTAGGGGGCGGGGCACTATACTTTGTGTGTTAAATACGATGTACGTATGGAACATGGTTTAGATTATGAATATATAGTTAGTACATCAAATTTACTATTATTTGGAATCAACACCAAGTGTATTCAAAAAATAGAATTCGAGTTCATATAGTACACATAGTTCATATCTATCTCTATAGTAATCATGTGGTGTGTTTTAAGGTAATACACGAATGATGGTTGAAGTTGGCAACAATCATGATTGTAGATTCTTATTGAAATAGAGAAACGAATTCAAATTCAATTCGGATTGCAGCAGTAGTATAGACATTTGGAATGCACTAAAATGTTAGTATGAGTAGGTTGCATGCATTATACAGCCAGTGAAAAAATTTAGTTGGACATAACATGGATTCATACTCCCTCCTTCCATCTATATACGGCCTAATTCGTTTTTTAAGACCGCCTTTGACTATTGACAAGATTAATAGTACATGACATGCACAATGTGAAGATTATATGATTGAAAGCTCCTTTCACACACGAATTTAACGGTGTGCTTTGTGTAAGTTACATGTCATATATTATTGCTCTAATATTTGGTCAAAGTTAGCATCGAAAAACGCATTAGGCCCTATGTAGATGGAATGAGGGAGTAGCTTTGAATAACATTTGTATAGTAAAATGGGACAACACTCTCTCTTTGTGCGGTGTGAATAGTTTTATTTTTTTTCATTTTTTTCGTTGAGGGAAGTGCGAATTGATTTGGTATGTACAAGTACAATATTACATGTTAGGCTTGTCCCTAAAATTCAACCTGCGCCTTGTTATATCCCGAAAATTCAGATATCGTGCTCCCAAAACTAGCACCTTCACAACCCATGCCTTGCTATACTGAAATTACAATGCGCGCAAAAACTCCCTCCAGCTGCCAAATCCCGACACGTGAAATCCCTCTTCTAACCCTGAGCCGAAAGGGCCGCTAGTTCAAATTGGTGGGGGTACTTTTGTAACGCACACTACATTTTGGACAATCGCGTCCCTAAGTCATGGTTCCCACCTTCCATCGCCTCCTTTTCACCATTCAAAATCCCAGGCCGCCATAACCACTCTGCTCCAGCCGCGAAACCCCACCCTCCTCCGTCTGCCACGTCATCGCTGCCCAGCCAGAGCCTCTTCCCTGACGATGTCGTCCACCGCAACAACTCGACGTCCCTCGTGCACCTCCCCAGATGAGGATTCGTCGTTCATCTCGTTATCCCGCCGGTTCAGCCGACCCGTCCTCCACCTCCAAGGAGCTTCTCCAACGATCGCCTCATCTATCGTGGCTGCTCCATCCCCACAGCGCCGCTTTAACCTGCACCACTGGAACCGCAACATCCTCATCGACTCCTCAGACAAAGCCGAGTCCTACTCGGCGCCACCAAAGAGGTTGTACACTCATCGCGTCGCACCTTCTTCTTAGCTCGACCTCTCGACGCCGACAGTGCTCCATCCCGCACCCCCATGGAGCGGCTACCTCAAAGCTGGCACCACGGGCAACATCTCTATGGAGGCTCTCCCCTAGTGCGAGGCCCCTTCGGTTGCGGCGTCCATACCAGCCGGATCTGTTGTTGCTACTCCGGTTCTTCCTTGCTTGCTCGCTTGCTCGCTCGCGCGGCTGCTGCTACTTTGGTTCTCGCTCGCTTGCTCGCTCACACAGTTGTTGCTGCTCCGGTTCTTGCTCGCTTGCTCGCGCTACTGCTGCAGCTCCGACTCTTGCTCGCTCGCTACTGCTCTGGCTCTCTCTCGCACTGCTGCTGCTACTCCGGCTCTCGCTCGCTCACTCGCGCTGCTGCTGCTGCTCTGCCCCTCGCTTGTGCTGCTGCTCTGCTCTGATTTAGCTACACTTCAGTCGACTGAATTGACTTTTGGGTCAGTCGATTTTCAGGGGGTGGGGGGCTCGCCGGAGTTAAGGAAGAACCACCCACAATGGG
>NC_041391.1:637560466-637598174 GCF_002162155.2 Triticum dicoccoides
AGTTGGGGGGGCACGGTGGGGGGGCGGTGGCGTGGGGGTCGTCGGAGAAAAAGCTCGGCATGGGGGGGCTAGAGGGCTGGCCGGGGCGGTGGGGCGGCGGCGGACCGGTGGTGGGGGGTTGTTTCGGGGCAGCGAGGCGGCAGGGGGGCCGGTGGTGGCTGGCAACTTAGGGGGGTGCAGGTTGAAGATGAACTGCAGGCCCTCCCTAAACTACATGCCAAGTGCCTCTCTGCTACCATTGCGTTCAGTTTTGATAGTAACATTCAGACTCCACAGTAAATTTCAGTTTCGACAGTTAAGTTTAGAGTCAACAGTTTTTACCTCGTCTGTTGTAGTCAGGTGGTTTTTGGTGATGTAAATTTTACATTTATTTTGCATCATCTATTGGAGATGCTATTAGAATTGCACTTGATATTAATGATGTCTGTCTTGTGCTGCTTCAGCCTTGATGTCTTACGGCTCACTAGAGTTGCTCCAACGACAGAATGATCCATCACAACAGAGCAGTGCCCTGGACGCCATCTACAGATTCCTCAGATCTTCCTCCACACCTCCGACAGCCACCTCTGCCTCAACTTCTTCAGCGACCAACCCAATGATGTTGAGGTCGACACGACTACGGCAAAGAGGTTGTACACTTGTTGCATCACTTATTACTCTACATTCATGTCGATCCATTATGGCTATTTTGGTTCAACAGAAAAACATAGCAATAGGAAATTTTCCTATGGCACTCTAATATTCAATTATTCATGCATTTTGTTGAAAGGAATGGAGCAAAACATCCACCTAGACCTACTTTTCAAAATCCTATGCATGGAAACAAGACCAAGTGCATTAGTGGCAGAATAACATTCTAACTATTCACGCTTTCATATGGTTTCACTTTATTTTGGCCACGTTTCTTTGCATTCCTCTGCTCTTCCAACTCCTGTGAACCAAACACCCAAGTTGACAGAAATCATGTGTTTACAAATGCTCTGTTTACCATGTGCATTCCTATCCTATTCCCGTGTTTTTCCTATCCCTGCGTTTTTAGAATCATGCAAGCGAAATGAGCCCTTACAGAATTACTTCAGTTACAGGTAGGTGTCGAAGGGAACTTTGTGTGGTTTGTCCTGCTCCTGCCGCGACGTCGTCCACCTCACCTGAGCTGCTCCATCGACAGAAGCATCCACCAAACCAGACATCACGACTCCTGACCGTCTTTCGCCGCCTCATATCTCCTTCCTTGCCGCCGGCACCCACCGCAACGGCATCACCATCATCGACTCAGCAGATGAACCTGATGAGTACATGGGTCCACAAAAGAGGTCGCACTCTTTTGTTTCTGCTTATGTTATGCATTGCTTAAAATTACCTGCTACTTTATCGTCCTATTCACCTATTAGACTCCAAGTTAGATCAAAATTAATGTTCAAACTTGAGTTCTAAATTAGTTGTGGAGCACATATCGAGGCAGCAATGAGTAGTATCTCTGTCTAATATCTGGTTCACCTAGGGTATGCCTATGTTGTTCATCTTGGGTCGGAAACAAATAGTAAAGCAATCATCATCTGTCTTTTTATTAAATTAAAGCAATCATCATCCTGCTATCATTATTTTTGGATCCATCCACTGGTTGTTACCATCACTCTAAATTTCCGCATGCTCTTCTTACATAATCTCACCATATTTTTTTCGTATGCATGTCAGATATTGTACGCAGTCATGCTGAACATGTAGAGAAAAAGAGAAGAGTTTTGTGCGGCAATATAATGTCATGCAGACATTGCTCCATGGTGGGTTCAATGGCAAACCCTCCCCCCTCTCCAGATTGTAATCCAGAGGAAGATATCTGTTCTGAGGCGGATCCAGACGTAGCTGACCACTCCTATTTACCCCCCAAGGTGTTTGCTCTACCTTGGCATAATGATGTTAGTCATATCATACATATGTTGCCTTGCAGTGCCTACTTTTGACATCATATATGTCATCTTCTTAGTTTAGACATGTTCTGTAATGCCACCTATTTAGTTTCTATATCATATATGGGAATTATGCAGTCTCATGTCTTTTAGCCAACCATAATATATGTGAAATGTGCAATGCCATCCTGTTTAACCAGGCATCATATATTTGAATGACATCTTGCTCATCCTTTTCTTCATTACATTCCCATTTGTCGATAATGTTTGTACATTAAACTACTCTTCCTGTGAATCAGCCATTTGGGTGGGAGATGGGAAAAATCTGGAGTGAAAACAAGGCCTTCGGAGCAGGCAGAGCTACCTGTCGAAACAAATCTCTTGTTGGGTCCCGATAGCTCCTTGAAGATGGATTCAGAGACAGATGACCAGTCCTATTCCCCCACCGAGGTGTATGCTCTAAGTTGGCATGGTTATACTTCTCATATCATGCATATGGTGTCTTGCATTGCATAGTTTAGACATCATATACACAATATTCAACACCATGTTCTTAGTTTAGACATCATATCGAATGCCCTCTATTTAGCATATAAATCACATATGTGAATTAAATCATGCGATCCTGATTACTTAGATAACATGGATGTGAATTATGTCATGCGATCATGTTTATTTATTCATCATAACTTTGAATTATGTTATGCTATGCTATCTAGTTAATAGACATCATATATGTGAAATTATGTCATGCTATCCATTTTAGTTAAACAATATACATGTCAACTATTGCATGCCCTCTTTTTCCACACTATCTTTTGCATCTGTCTCTCATACAATGTATGTGCATTCAACTATGTTTCCTGTTTATCATCCATTTGAATTGGAGCGGGTGATGTCAGTATCTAGCGGAGTAAATACACGGTCTTCAAATAAAATAGTGCTACCTCTTGGTGGAGACAGCACCCCGGTTGTACATGCAGGAGAACCAACCCTACAACACATAACCCAGACTCTTGCAGATTGTACCCCTACTGCGATGGACAGAGAACCAGCTTCACCCAATCTAACCCCAACCCCAACAGATAGTAACCCAGTTCATGTTGACACAACACCATCTCCACCACAGAGCTCCCAAACAAGAGCAGTTAGTAAGGCCGCTCCAGTGCCCAAAGGGCCAGTACTACCACGGTGAACCCCAACTCCACCAGTTAGTCGTAGTTTAGCATCTATCGCATTTGATGTTGTTAAATCCTATGTGCGTATCTTCCCATCTTGGAAATATTATACTGAAGATGAAAGAAAATGCCAGTTGCAGGTGTTTGTCCGGGAGTTATGTGTAAGTAATGTTATTCATGGCAATTACTTTGCTTTGTCCCATACATCCTACCTCCATGATGGTTATAATACAGCAAATTTTCCCATTTTTCTCTATAGAGAAGGACCAATTTGGAAACTCAGGATGAGGTAACCTGTGCTAATACCTCTGCTATCTTCAAGAATGCTTGGTGGCAGTATCGGAATTACCTGAAGAAAACGTACTTCACCGGCAAAGAAACTCATCAAATTCCCTTACGTTCTCTTGAGACACATTTACTGGACGATGACTGGGAACGCCATGTTGTGGACTGGTCCCGAACCAAGAATGTGGTAAGGTCTATGAGCTCATTTTCTATTTTAAGTACTATATTCTTGCGTCTTACTGTACTCTATTCATGTAGAACAAGTGCTTAAACCTGAAGAACAACTATTCTAATTTAAGATTCCATTGCTATCGTGCATACTGCTTTGCTCTTGTATCACTGTATTTACTCATACAAACTTATTTTTAAATTGAAGGATCCAATGAAACTCCAATGGCACAGCAGGTATGTTCACGCATGTTTCTTTAACAAGTTTTCTCTTATCAATAGCTCTGTTGATATCAATTTCAATTGTGTATACACTTGACTTCTCATATCATGCACATTACTAGCATCACAACAGAGCCAATAGTGTTGTTGTACATGTAGACCTGTGGTACCCATCTAAAATCTTGTTGTGTCGTGTAGTTTCCCACGCTTTGTATTCTTTCACTACTGCTTTGTCTTGAACTTATATGATTTGAACCATGTCTCTATTTTGATTTGGCAAGACAATGCAGTGACCATAGGACATAGATATATGTTTGTTTGATGCTTTTATTATGTACTAGTACTTGGCAATAGAAGACTTGGTAGTTTAATCCTGTCCACCTTACTAATGAACTGGTTCACCGAAATGAGTTTCGTATACTAGTACATGCTAAATCTATTATGTGTCTGCTTGTTTCTTCTTTTAGAATGTTGACCGAATATTGGGGAAGAGTGCCTTATTAAGCAATAGTAAAGGAAGTAATGCAGATAAGGTTTAGGATAGTGAGACATCCTTGTTGGTCTCCAACAAAGCTGATAAAACAGCTAAGGAAGACTATCTTGAAGACAATGAGACAACCCCAAAGTCCTGTCTTGGTTTAGTGTTCGAGTTCCTGGCCACTACCGCTTGCACAAGCTATTCAAACTCACTGTCTGAATCAGTTCAGTTTCTTGAGTCTCAACTACAAGCTGAAAACATCGACCAGCTGTGCTGTGACAAGAAGCGGAAGGACTGCAGAAGTCCCTAGAGCATTCAGATGCATACTTTCTTGTGCAATAGTAAGCGTTGGAGGATTTTGGCGCCAACCAAGACAAAGCTAATAAGTTTGCTAAGCTTATTGCCAGCATGGTGGATACCCAGGATAGCGTTTCTTGAGATCTTCTAAAGTTGTTTCAGTTATGCTCTTGTTTTACTGCCACGTTTATTTGCACTGGTGGCCAATTTTGACAGCCAGTGTATGTAATATGCTGCTTTCTTCCCTATATTTGCACTGGTGGCGAACTTTGATGCCTAGTGGATGTAATATGTGTAATAGAGGTAATAGGCTAGCGTTAGTTGCTTGCTTATTTATTTCCTTATTGTCTTGTTTAGTTGTTTGCTTGTAGTCACTGCGGTTCTTTTTCCGCGTTTTTCTAGTGGCCACAATAACCTAATTCTGGTAACTAGGCCACAATAATCATGGCAACACACGGAGTGTTGTAACCATGGGCCTCCTGCAGGCCGTATGATCCATGGGCCTTCTATGGGCCGTAGGATCCATTGGTCTTCTATACGGGCCGTAGGATACATGGGCCTTCTACGGGCCATAGGATCCATGGGCCTTCTATGGGCCATAGGATCCATGGTCTTTCTACGGGCCGTATGATCCATGGGCCTTCTACGAGCCGTAGGATCCATTGGTCTTCTATGGGCCATAGGATCCATGGACCTTCTATGGGGCATATAATCATTTCGCCAATCATGGGCCATACTATTCATGGACCATAACGGGCCGTTAATAGGCCGTATTTGATAACTCTATGAAAACAGCCCAACGGTTTTTTTTACATGAAAACGGCCCAACGGTTAACGGGCCACAAATGGGCTGAATGTAACCACGGGCTGAATTTGGCCCACAAAAGGAACAGGACAGTAACGGACCGTAACTAATAGAATTCTAGAAAGGAAATGGGCCCTTAGAAGGCCGAAAGTTAACACGGGCTGGAAATGATGGACGGAATAATGGGCTATAATGGGTATAAAGCGATACACTGTTCATTATGGGCCAGTTTCATCTCGGGCCTTTAATGGGACCAGAGTTATGAAGGGCCTCATATGGGCCGAAAGACATCATGGGCCATACATGGGCCGGAAGTAACAACGGGCTGGAATCATATTGGAAGGCCCAAATGAAGCTACTTGGCTTAATTCCGATAGACCATAACGGGTCGGGTGTTAGCGAGCCATAAATGGGCGATATATGAACAAGCCGTTAACAGGCTTTCCGTGGGCCGGCTCATTACCTTTTGACCAAGTCAAATGGGCCGGCCTTTTCACCGGAATGGGCCTCTGTTGGGTTGTGCCACATGTCGACGCATCATAGGCGCCTCATGTCCAATGAGTGGATGACATCTATCCCAACAGTGAGCCAACACGTGTTTCCTCCGGCCAATGAGAATTTTACACGTGGAAAATCCCCATTGGTCCGGGCTGTTAACGGGTTATCGGATCCAAAATCGGACCCGACAGCTTAACGGCGAGCCATTACAGTGGATGACATGTGCCGGTCACCCATGACAAAAGCACTTCTATGACGCACGATTTATCGTCATGGAAGTGGACACTTCCGTGATGATAATTTTGTTAATGTCATGGAACACTTCTACGATAGCATAGGTATGACTATCTTGATTCTGTCATAAAATTGTCATGGATGTACATGCATGACAGAAAACGTGACCTACTGTGACAAACACGTATCATCACGGAAGTGTATTTTTTTGTAGTGTTGATCACCATCTTCAAAGCACCGTCATGATCTCCATTGTCACCGGCTTGACACCTTGATCTCCATCATAGCATCATTGTCGTCTCGCCAACTATTACTTCTACGACTATCGCTATCGCTTAGTGATAAAGTAAAGCAATTACATGGCGATTGCATTTCATACAATAAAGCGACAACCATATGGCTCCTGCCAGTTGCGGATAACTCCGTTACAAAACATGATCATCTCATACAACAATTTATATCACATCATGTCTTGACCATATCACATCACAACAAGCCCTACAAAAACAAGTTAGATCTCCTCTACTTTGTTATTGCAAGTTTTACGTGGCTGCTACGGGCTTCTAGCAAGAACCGTTCTTACCTACGCATCAAAACCACAACGATTTTTCGCCAAGTGTGCTGTTTTAACCTTCAACAAGGACCGGCCGTAGTCAAACTCGATTCAACTAAAGTTGGAGAAACAGACACCCGCCATCCACCTGTGTGCAAAGCACATTGTTAGAACCAATCTCATGAACGCGGTCATGTAATGTTGGTCCGGGCCGCTTCATCCAAAAATACCGCCGAATCAAAGTAAGACGTTAGTGGTAAATAGTATGACTATTATCGCCCACAACTCTTTATGTTCTACTCGAGCATATCATCTACGCATAGACCTGGCTCGGATGCCACTGTTGGGGAACATAGCATGCAATTTCAAAAAAAAATCTACGATCACGCAAGATCTATCTAGGAGATGCATAGCAACGAGAGGGGGAGAGTGTGTCCACGTACCCTCGTAGACCGAAAGCGGAAGCGTTATGTTAACATGGTTTATGTAGTCGAACGTCTTCATGATCCAACCGATCTAGCACCGAATGTATGGCACCTCCGAGTTCAGCACATGTTCAGTTCGATGACGTCCCTCGAACTCTTGATCCAGCAGAGGGTCGAGGGAGAGTTTCGTCAGCACGACTACGTGAAGACGGTGTTGATGATGTGATCCGCGCAGGGCTTCGCCTAAGCACTACGGTGATACTATCGGAGGAGTAAACGATGGAGGGGGGCACCGCACATGGCTAAGACAATGTTGTGCCTTTGGGGTTCCCCCTGCCCCCGTATATAAAGGAGGGAGGAGGAGGCCGGACACCAGGGACGCGCCAAGGGAGGGGGGAGTCCTACTAATACTCCACTCCTAGTAGGATTTGGCCCCCCTTCTTTTTTTTCCTTCTTACGGAGGTGGAAAGGGGAAAGGAGAGGGAGAGGGAGTAGAAGAAGGAAAGGGGGGTGGCGCCCCCTTTCCCTAGTCCAATTCGACCTCCTCCATTGTGGGGGGTGCACCAGCCCCTGGTGGGCTAGTTAGCCTCCCTCCCATGACCTATATCTTCCACAGGGGGGTTCCGATAACCCTTCCGGTACTCCGCTTTGTACCCGGTACACTCCGGAACACTTCCAGTGTACGAATACCACCTTCCAATATATCAGTCTTTACCTCTCGACCATTTCGAGACTCCTCGTCATGTTCGTGATCTCATTTAGGACTCTGAACAAACTTTAGTCACCAAAACACATAACTCATAATACAAATCGTCATCGAACATTAAGCGTGCGGACCCTATGGGTTCAAGAACTAAGTAGACATGATCGAGACACATCTCCAATCAATAAGCCATAGCGGAACCTGGATGCTCATATTGGCTCCTACATATTCTACGAAGATCTTTATCGGTCAAATCGCACAAAAACATACGTTGTTCCCTTTGTCATCGGTATGTTACTTGCCTGAGATTTGATTGTCGATATCTTCATACCTAGTTCAATCTCGTTACCGGCAAGTCTCTTTACTCGTTCCATAATGCTTCATCCCACAACTAGCTCATTAGTCACATTGTTTGCAAGGCTTATAGTGATGAGCATTACCGAGAGGGCCCAGAGATACCTCTCCGATACAAGGAGTGACAAATCCTAATCTCGATCTATGCCAACCCAACAAATACCTTTGGAGACACCTGTAGAGCATCTTTATAATCACCCAGTTACATTGTGACGTTTGATAGCACACAAGGTGTTCCTCCGGTATTCGGGAGTTGCATAATCTCATAGTCGGAGGAACATGTATAAGTCATGAAGAAAGCAATAGCAATCAAACTTATCGATCATTATGCTAAGCTAACAGATGGGTCTTGTCCATCACATCATTCTCTAATGATGTGATATTGTTCATCAAATGACAACACATGTCTATGGTCAGGAAACATAACCATCTTTGATTAACGAGCTAGTCAAGTAGAGGCATACTAGGGACACTTTGTTTTGTCTATGTATTCACACATGTACTAAGTTTCCAGTTAGTGCAATTCTAGCATGAACAATAAACATTTATCATGATATAAGGAAATATCAATAACAACTTTATTATTGCCTCTAGGGCATATTTCCTTCAATGAGGATTGTGGGGCATGGACGACATGGGCGCTCTGGTCGTGCATGCGGCCTTTGTGGGGGGTCAGGGATGACCCTGACATGTGGGTCCTACTAGTTAGTGTTCCAAAGGAGAGAGAGAGAGAGAGAGAGAGAGAGATAGAGAGAGAAAGAGAGAGAGAGAGAGGGAGAGAGAGAGAGAGAGAAACGGTGCGCTTGGATCTGCTGATCATTACTTAAATTGGATGTCATGTTGGTTTGACCCAACCGAGTTAAATGGGATCGACCCATTGCGCTACTACTTCACGTTGCGCGTGTAGGCATTAGGGAGGGGTAGGCCTAGTGGACTGGGCCTAGTGCCTAGGGCTAGATATGGTAGGCATTAGGTAGGGGTAGGCCTAGTGGCTAGGGCTAGATAGGTTTATGTTTTTATCCGTCTTTCCTTTTTTTCACTTTTGAACTTATGATTGATTCAAAAAACCAAAGTGCCTCAATTGATTGGAAATTTTACACAGACTCAAGATAACATTGAGGATTGGGGAAATTTATTCCCTCCTAAGCTATTAGTAAGTTTGTTGCCTTATTTGGAATATTTCAGTTATTCCCTTTTTTTATTTTGAATTGATTCAAGAATCGAATTCACTCGAATCCTTGTGGGAAAAGATTATAAAGGTTTAAAAGGATATTTGGGACTTAGGAACATACTTTCTAGCCTAAATTAACTAAATAAATTTCACCCTATTTTGGGATATTTATTTTATTCCCTAATCTTTTTAGGGTTCAGTTTTCGTTCCCAATTTAACTTTAGGGTTCAACAATATTTGGGGTTTATGACATTAAACATGATGTAGCACATATTTTTGTCGCTCAATTTTGGTTTCAGAAATGATCCCTAATTGACAATCTAGGGTTATGAATAATTCCAAAATTTTATTTGAGCAATAATTTCACTCAATTCAATCAACTCCTAGTCAAATTTAGCTTATGCCATTGTAATACATCAAGTCCCCTGCTTCACGATGATAGCAACATCCTAAGTCCACAGGGGCTAAATGTTGTGCAGTCCACAATCACATAATATCATGGATAATAGTTAACATAAACAAATGCTACAAATTGAATATCTTATTCAAGGAGGATGTGAAATTTAAAAAGAGTGTGAAATGATTGCGGTTTGAATTCAAACGAAGGAGAGGGTGAAAAAGTCGAGGAGAAATGGTTCATGATACGTGTGATGGCTACATGTCGAGGGAACTGATGGGAGAACCAGGATGTAGCCAATCAATACTGGATAGCATAAATCGAGGAGCGGTCTCTACTACCTCTTGAGCTTGCGTTGGTCTTCCCTTGAAGATGAAAGGGTGATGCAGCAAAGTAGCGCAAGTATTTCCCTCGGTTTTGAGAACCAAGGTATCAATCCAGTAGGAGACACACACAAGTCATCGAATACCTGCACAAACAATCAACAACTTGCACCCAACTCGATAAAGGGGTTGTCAATCCCTTCACGATCACTTGCAAAAGTGAGATCTCAAGAGATAGATAAACGGTAAAGTAAATATTTTTGGTATTTTTAATTTATAGATCAGAAAGTAAGGATTGCAAAATAGTAGATCAAAAACTAACAAGATGTAAACAAGATTCAATATAATGGAAAAGAGACCCGGGGGCCATAGGTTTCACTAGTGGCTTCTCTCAAGATAGCGGGGAGGGGAGAGTGTGTCCATGTACCCTCGTAGACCAAAAGCGGAAGCGTTTAGTTAACGAGGTTGATGTAATCGACCGTCTTCACGATCCAACCGACCCAAGCACCGAACGTACGGCACCTTCACGTTCAGCACACGTCCATCCCGATGATGTCCCTCAAGCTCTTGATCTAGTTGAGGACGAGGGAGAGTTCCGTCAGCACGATGGTGTGGTGATAGTGTTGATGATGTTACCGGCACAGGGCTTCGCCTAAGCACTACGATGATATGACCGAGGTGTGTAATTGTGGAGGGGGGCACCGCACACGATTAAGAGAACTTGATGTACTTTGGGGTGCCCCCTTGCCCCCGTATATAAAGGAGGAGAGGGGGAGGCTGGCCGGCCCTTGCAAGGCACGCCAGGAGAAGGGAGTCCTACTAGGACTCGAAGTCCTAGTAGGATTCCACCTGGTGGAAGAGGGGAAGGAAGGGAGAGGGAGAGGGAAAGGTGGGGCGCGCCCCCTTCCCTTGTCCTATTTGAACTCCCCATGGGGGGGCGCCTCCCCAATGTGGGTTGTCCTCTCTCTCCCCTATGGCCCATGTTGGCCCATTGCTTCCCCCGGGGGGTTCCGGTAACCCCTCCGACACTCCGTTTTTAGCCGAAACCATTCGGAACTCTTCCGGTGTCCGAATAATGTTGTCCAATATATCAATATTTATGTCTCGACCATTTCTATACTCCTCGTCACGTCTGTGATCTCATCTGGGACTCCAAACAAACTTCGGTCATCAAAAACACATAACTCATAATACAAATCGGCATCGAACGTTAAGCGTGAGGACCCTACGGGTTCGAGAACTATGTAGACATGATCGAGACACATCTCCGATCAACAACCAACAGTGGAACCTGGATGCTCATGTTGGCTCCTACATATTCTATGAAGATCTTTATCGGTCAAACCGCACAACAACATATGTTGTTCCCTTTGTCATCGGTATGTTACTTGCCCGAGATTCGATCATAGGTATCATCATACCTAGTTCAATCTCATTACTGGCAAGTCTCTTTACTCGTTCTGTAATGCTTCATCCCACAACTAACTCATTAGTCACATTGCTTGCAAGGCTTATAGTGATGAGCATTACCGAGAGGGCCCAGAGATACCTCTCCGAAACATGGAGTGACAAATCCTAATCTCGATCTATGCCAACCCAACAAACACCTTCAGAGACACCTGTAGAGCATCTTTATAATCACCCAGTTACGTTGTGACATTGGATAGCACACAAGGTGTTCCTCCGGTATTCGGGAGTTGCATAATCTCATAGTCTGAGGAACATGTATAAGTCATGAAGAAAGCAGTAGCAATGAAACTGTAACGATCATAATGCTAAGCTAACGGATGGGTCTTGTCCATCACATCATTCTCCTAATGATGTGATCCCGTTTATCAAATGACAACACATGTCTATGGTTAGGAAACATAAACATCTTTGATTAACGAGATAGTCAAGTAGAGGCATAGTAGGGACACTATGTTTTGTCTATGTATTCACACATGTACTAAGTTTCCGGTTAATACAATTCTAGTATTAATGATAAACATTTATCATGATATAAGAAAATAAATACAAACTTTATTATTGCCTCTAGGGCATATTTCCTTCATTAAGTTCATAAAGAATGGAGTAACGCATTAAGCAAGATGACATGATGTAGAGGAATTAACTCAAGCAATATGATGAAAACCGCATCTTTTTATCCTCGATGGCAACAATACAATACGTGCCTTGCTGCCCCTACTGTCACTGGGAAAGGACACTGCAAGATTGAACCCAACGCTGAGCACTTCTCCCATTGCAAGAAAGATCAATCTAGTAGGCCAAACTAAACCGATAATTCAAAGAGACTTGTAAAGATATCAAATCATGCATATAAGAATTCAGAGGAGAACCAAATAATATTCATAGATAATCTTGATCATAAATCCACAAATTCATGGGATCTCGGCAAACACATCGCAAAAGAGTATTACATCAATAGATCTCCAAGAACATCGAGGAGAACATGGTATTGAGAATCAGAGAGAAGAAACCATCTAGCAAATAACTATGGACCCGAATGTCTGTGATAAACTACTCACGCTTCACCGGAGAGGTAATGGTGTTGATGTAGAAGCCCCCCATGATCAAATCCCGCTCCGACAGGACGCTGGAAAAGGTCCCTAGATGGGATCTCACGGGTACAGAAGGTTGCGGTGGTGGAAAAGTGGTTTCGTGGCTCTCTTGGATGTTTTCAGGGTATAAGAGTATATATAGGCAAAGGAACTAGGTCAGGGGAGCCACGAGGGGGCCATGAGGGTGGGGGCGCGCCCTCCTGCCTCGTGGCTTCCTCGTTGCGTCTCCGACTTCATATCCAAGTCTTCTAGTTTGCTTTCGGTCCAAGAAAGATCATCACGAAGGTTTCATTCCGTTTGGACTCCGTTTGGTATTCCTTTTCTGCGGAACTCTAAAATAGGCAAAAAAAACAGAACCTGGCACTGGGCCCTCGGTTAATAGGTTAGTCCCAAAAATAATATAAAATAGCATATAAATGCCTATTAAACATTCAAAACAGATAATATAATAGCATGGAACAATAAAAAATTATAGATACGTTGAAGGCGTATCAGTCTCCGCAACGACATGACCAACACACATGTGAATGCGACATAGTTTGCACTCTCATATAAGGTGCCCCTCCACTGAAGGGAGCGGTCTCCGCAACGACATGGCCAACACACATGTGAACGCGACATAGTTTACACTCTCATATAAGGCGCCCCTCCACTCAATCAATCTACAAAATTGCATGCACCTACGCACCTAGACCAAAGGAAAGAGTGATTCCTCCAATCTCAAAATCAAGTGCCCAGGATTCAGACAGATGGAGGAGATCCTCGCAAGCAGCAGGCGGCTGCGCCATATGGTCCATGATGCAAGGCTACAGCCCGACACCGGGCAACACATTCGCATGTTGCTGGCGGCCGACAGGATGAAATGCCTCTTCAACGTCAGGTTCGTCTCTTAGTCCCACGAGGCCTTCGTCACCTTCTTCGACAAGTTTACCGTCATCACGAAGCTCACAGGCTGATCTAGCTAGTGTACGCGTTGAGCCCACACACCTAGGTTCCACGTTGCCTGCCACCCTCGCCGACCTCTACGGAGATAACCTCTTCCACACACTAGTGGCTCTGTGACTGCCGCCGTTGCACCGGAGAACATCCACCTCAAGGTTGTCGTCGACGCGCAGCGCGTCGCCTAGCAAATCACCATCGACCTAATACCTCATGCTTGCGAGTAAGTGGTCCATAAGGACCACTACATTGGCGCGAGCGAACCAACCCGGCCGCAGCTGGCGCTTGCGGATGCTGACGTGACCCAGCCTCCCCATCTCGCGTGGGGCAGCGCGCGAGAAGGCGCACGTGGGCGCGACGAAACCCACTACAGAGAGGTGTCCTGGGTCGCACGCGTGGCCCACATGTCATGGACCCCGGAAAGACGGTGGGCTGTCGTGCGCCCGGGCAGATCGAACGGCGCAAAACTCCCCAGGGAGCCAGCGGCACGAGGCAAACGCAAAATGGACGTCGCGGAGGGCACTCTCACGCGGCCAAGCCTTAGGCGGGCACTCAAGCATCCTTCGCCAATCTGCTACGTTTGCGGTGGCCATCTTGTTCATCCTACTTTGCATGCGAGGGACATTTCTTCCATAGCTAGTTGTGACGATGTTAATCATGACCCAAACCAAACGTGTTCTTAATATCTACTACTACTCCCTCCGTCCGAAAATACTTCTCATCAAACTGGATAAAAGGGGATGAATCTAAATATATTTTAGTTTTAGATACATCTCTTTTTATTTATTTTGATGATAAGTATTTCCGGACAGAGGGAGTACAACTACAAGCGTAACAAAAATATCTTAGAAACTTTTTGTATATACCGACTCAACAAATCTTTCCCCATTCCCACGGCCTTCTCCACGCACACCACCTCTGACGAAATGTTCTCCGTATCAGGAGCCCGCGAATTGCACGCCAAGGAGAGGCGCATATAATGGTAGCTTAGCTCGCCATGGCTATGCATGCCCCACCACAATGACCACATTCCCATCGATCATTCATCACTCCATGTACCAACTCTCACGTAACAACCAGTGAAGGAATCAAGCAAGAGCCGCTAGCTAGCTTGATATTCGTGGACATGGAGGTGGCTTCCAAGCATAAGCTTTCCACTCCCATGCTCTTGCTTCCATGCGCATCCATCCATTTGCTGCGTCCTCGCGTCCGCGTCCAGTCAAAGGCTGTACTCCATTATCACCATCGTGTTCGTGTGTACCTCTGACAGCCAGTGTACGTCCAATTATACGTCGGCAATGATAATGGACATGGACAATGATATATAACCTCTTTTGCTTTCATAACATTGTGTGGTTTTTGCAACACGGCCAGACCATGCACCTAGCTGCCCATTTCTCGCAATATAATGGTCCCATATTTATTGAACGAGGATATGGATTGACCAGTCCGGTTTCCCATAAAAAATGGTCCGGTAATTAATTCCATCCATCTGCCACCTTACTTTACTTCCCTTCTATATATACACCCTCCGTGCTCCGACGTGCCGGAACGGCAACCAGTTCAACCGCGCGCGCGTCCCACCTTCCTACGCACCATCGATCGATAGGTCCTCGGCTCCGGTCGAGCCGACGACGTTAGGCATGGCCTCCGACGGCGATGGCGTCTACGGCGGAGGAGGAGGCTTCTGCAACGGCGACTTCATGGAGCTGCGGCCGGAGAAGGGCGGGGTGCGCGACCTCGTCCACCTCCTCTGGTCGCCCAACGTCGCCGAGAACGACGCCGTGGACTGCCCCGCGGGCACGGAGATCGGGTCGGCGCGGCGGCGGTGGGCCGTCTTCGTGTCGCTGGTGGCGCAGATGCTGCTGCTGTGGGCGAAGCGGCCCGTGGCGCTGCTGGGGCGGGCGGCCGAGTACTGGATGAACCTCCTCAACGAGAACGGCGGCGGCGTCCTCCCGCTCCTCGCCAACGCCCTGCATGGTACGTTCTTCATCAGTCATCGACATCGACCGGTCGTCCCGTGGAAGGACGTGCTCGATCGTATCCAACTGTCTGTTCTCTTGACCGCACGGATTGGTTGCATTTATGGTGCTTTCGCCTTCAACTACTCTGCTCCGCTGGTCTTGTTCCGGAGAGGGTGGATAACTGGACATGAACATTCATTCCCTACCCCGCAAAAAAATAAAAAGAACATTCATTCCCGACCTCGTGCGATCGTATGATGCAGTTCCAATTACCTGCAGTGATGCGATCAACCAACCTACCTAACTTGCATATTAATTTGACGCTACTCCATGCAAATTAAGAAAAGGAATACTGTCTCGATACACCAAGCTAGCTACTAATATCTCCTTGCAGCTTTATGAGTTCATGCTTATTTTAGTACTCTTGGTATATATGGTTACTCGTGGTTTCATTCTGGTTCATGGAGCCGGGGATCACTCCCTATTTTTCTAAAAAGAATAGCTCTTGGTAAGCGGGTGTAAAGTCATACGTAGTTATCAAAACAGAAACTGAGGGAGTATGTTGGATTTTGACATGATGGACGCCGCTAATATATATCTTGTGTGCCGCTGAACCGCTGATTCTTCAACGAACTAAGAACACATATTTTCAGGACTAGTCTTTGACTAGAGACTGCCCACCATAAAAGCAGAAATTACAAGTCGTTTTCTAAAAACTGATAAAAGGTCGTTTTTCATACTTAAAACTGAATGATAATGTTCTGCTGTAGCAGTCCAGCTTACTGTTCAAAATGTTGACGATTGCGTCCTGAAGAGGACAAACCCTATAATTGATTGATTGAGCACCAGTTCTGAGAATTATTGCCCCGATATGTACATTGTCACACACTCACAGAGCCAGTTGCGTGTGACAAAATGACAAGTAAAGTATGTCTGTTCTGTGGGGAAAAAAATTCTATGAGACCAGGTCTCACGGATTAGCAGGTGAGACCCATCATGATGGATGACACGTGACATTCATAAATCACAAAGCATCTATCCTATCCCTCACCTGAAATCAAGAGAGAGAGATTAGATACTTTGTGATTTGTGAATGCCACGTATCATCGGTCTCACCTGCTAACCATGAGACCTGGTTTTATCTAAAAAAAATTCGCTGTGTGGTACCACCCCGAATCCCTAAACAAGGAGAATATATGCTAGTAATACCAACTCTTTGCTGCAGGGAAGGTGAAAATGCCAGACAGATCATCCCTGAATTACCGTTCCTGCATCGGGCTGCTCGACACGAGGGTCGAGCTCGACAAGAAGATCAAACCCGGGGACAGCAACTACCACGCAGCTCTGTCGATCATGGCCGCGAAACTGGCCTACGAGAACGAACTCGTCATCAGCAGCGTCGTCAAGAACCACTGGCACATGGAGTTCCTGGGCTTCTACAACTGCTGGAACGGTAAGACAACCAACAACTCCGCCATCTTCGGTCGCATGCATGACGATGCATGCGCTTAATTAATAGCGTGTCGCGCTCTGGTGGATGGATCTATTGTTCCAGATTACGAAGGTGACTACACGACGCAGGCGTTCATGCTGGCGGACGCGCCGGCGCCGGACGCGACGCTGGCCGTGGTGGCCTTCTGCGGGACCAAGCCGTTCGACACGGAGCAGTGGTGCACGGACGTGGACTTCTCCTGGTACGAGCTCCCGGGAGCCGGCGCCGGCTGCCGCGTGCACGGCGGCTTCATGAAGGCGCTGGGCCTGCAGCGGCGCGGCGGCGGCTGGCCGAGGGACGTCGCCGACCCCACCGGCGCCGGCGACGGAAGACCGTTCGCCTACTACGCCATCAGGGAGAAGCTCAAGAGGTTCCTGGACGGGAACCCGGGCGCCAGGTTCGCGGTGGCCGGGCACAGCCTGGGCGGCGCGCTGGCCGTGCTGTTCCCGACGGTGCTGGCGCTGCACGGGGAAGAGGCCGTGCTGGGCAGGCTGCAGGGCGTGTACACGTTCGGGCAGCCCCGCGTGGGCGACGAGCGGCTCGGGGCGTTCATGGCGCCGCACCTGGAGAACCCCAGCCGGTACTTCAGGTTCGTCTACTGCAACGACATCGTGCCCCGGGTGCCCTACGACGACTCCACGCTACTGTTCAAGCATTTCGGGACGTGCCTCTACTTCGACAGCTTCTACAGAGGACAGGTCCGTCCAGTCACTCGCCATGACACTTTCATTTTTCTTTTGAAAGATCTCCCACTTGTTATCCAAAAATCGAACGAACTTTCTGTTTTGCAACTAGAACAAGTAAATGTATTTCTCTACAAGATACTACCCAAAAAAAAATAAGTTACTTGTGATCGATAGAAGGAATGCATGTGATGCTGTAACAGGATTAAACTTTCAAGGCAAGACAAGCAGAGCATGGCTTGGAAGCAAGAACCTCATCTCACTGCAATTTTGGAGAAGAGACCACCGATCTATATGCTTCGTGGATCCCACTAAGACTGTAACTTGACAGACGCTTTTTGTGTTGCGTTGCTGAGAAGCAGGTGACCGCGGAGGAGCCCAACAAGAACTACTTCTCGGTGCTGGCGGTGGCGCCCAAGCTGGTGAACGCGTGGTGGGAGCTCGCCCGGAGCTTCCTCATCGGCTATGCGGAGGGGCCCGAGTACACCGAGGGGTGGCTGATGCGGCTGGCCAGGGTGGCCGCGCTGGTGATGCCGGGGCTGCCGCCGCACGCGCCGCAGGACTACGTCAACGCCACCAGGCTCGGGGCGGCATCGCTCGGGCCGCTGGAACTAGCCGAGCAGCCATTGTAACTTTATTTAGTACTGCCTTCATCCGGAATTAACTCTCGCTGAAATGAGTGTGCGATAGTTAATTCTAGACGAAGGTTGTAATTTAGAATCAGATTAAACATATATAACTGTCGCTGAATTGTTCTTGTTCCATCGTTCATTGCTCGAGCAAATGATTGAGTGGACATGCTAATAACAGTTCGTTTACGATGCGTGCACCTCCTTATTATCACGATCATATTTTTCAATAAAGAATAATATATTAATGTCAAGATGATACAAATATATCTGGCCTCAGCAAAGACACAATATCAACATCAAATCAAGACATCAAAGATGCACACCATCAAAAAGGTTAAAAATACGGAAATGTTAACGCCCACACGTGTGGGCATTGACTATCTCGACCACACGCATTCATCACCGTCCAGTACTATATGCACGAATCTTGGCACAATTTGGCTGATTTTTTGTGCCACGTAGGACAAGGCGTGTGTGTGGTGTGTGACATAGTTCGTCCACACATCCGTTTTACCACACGGAGGGGCCGATGTGTGGGCGTTTAGCAGTTCACCCACACACCAGTTTTCAGTCACGCACAAGGACTGGTGTGTGGGCATTTGCCATCTCGCCCACACGCCCGTCTCATCTCCCACACCCCAGCTGCTAGTTGCCATGTGTTTTTGCAGCACACATGGCAACTGCCCCTAGTGTGCTTTATAAGCAGGTGGCAACTCTCTTTTTTTACCCAAGTTGCCATGTGTTTTTGCAGGGTACACGGCAACTTCCTAGTGTGCACGTAAGCAGATGGCAACTCTCTTTTACCGAGTTGCCATGTGTTTTTGTATGGTACATGGCAACTGCCCCAACGTGCACGTACATGACAACTGCCCTAACGTGCACGTTAGCAGATGACAACTCTTCCTTTTTACATGGCAACTGCCCTAGCATGCTTGTGAGCACATGGTAACTCTCTCAACTGCCTAGTGTTAGTATGTGGCAACTCCTAAAATTATGAAATCATGGCAACTACATTAGATCAGACCATACATGGCAACTGCAGTTGAGCAACCATGGCAACTGCAGTTGTCCGACATGGCAACCGTAGTTCAGAGACATGGCAACTGCAGTTAAACGAACATGGACGAGGGTCTGGACCATGGCAACTGCGGACGCGCGGTGGGCGTCACGCGTCGCGTGCGGGACCAGGAGGGTACGAGGCCTGACATACGGACGTGTGGGCATTATCAACTTCACCCACACGCACGCGTGTGAGAGGGTTCGGGAGGGAAAAAAAGATGTGTGTGGGCATTAGTTATTTTTCCCCCACGTAGGTGTGTGGGCTGGTTGCTGTCCATGCCACACGAGGCGTGTGGCACAACTACCCGATACACCACACGTGTGGCAGTTATCGGGACCCTAAAAATAAGAGGGAGGGGAAAAACTGGGCACAGCAAACTATATAGAACAGATAAGCAACAACAACATCCATGGTCCTAGATAACAGACGAATTATGAAATGGTCTTTCAAAGGCAATGCCTCGAGAAAGAAAACGATGTGCAGGCGCCAATGTGGTCGGATCCCACCACTAAGGGTCAGAGCTTGGTTTTCACCTTGAAAAGCACGTCTTGGTAGACTCCAAAAAAATGTCTTCGACAAGGATGAAATGCTCCCCACAAAGATAAACAAGAATGTGCATAAACACAACCATTGTGAGGTGCAACCACGGAATGCCAAAGCTTGGTTTTAAACACGGTGCTCAAAAAGCACCACCAAAGCAAATCACCGGTTGCTGCCATCACCCCATGATGTTGCATGGAGGAGCGCACACACACCCTGATCAAGAGAAATTGAAATCAACTGTTCCATGGCATGCATGCATGGAGGCAGCTGCTTCCATGCATATCCCTAACATGGACATTCACCCAAATCCATGCTTACAAAGACAAAACTATCACAGAACGCGGAGAGCCGAACGTCATCAGCAGGTTCAACTTACGCGCGTGCTCCAGAGCCACTTTGGTAGTGGCCGATGATTACAACGTTCGGAGGCACAACGTAAACTTCGCGGCCGTCACAGGCCGTAGCCGCACAACCCCGCACTGCCGATGCATCACTTCATGTCGCCACTATCGCCCGCTGACTAGGCCGCCGATCAACCTCCAGGCCGCAGCTAACGATCGATGGCTACACCTAGACAGCCCTAAAAAACCACATCTAGGCGCCGAAGGCCATCCACGCCATCCGCCGCTACCCACGCAACACTGTGGCACGGCCACCTCCTAGACTGCTCAGGGCCACCGTCTCGGCATCCAAACCCCATCACGTACATCGCAGACATTTGATTAGGAGCGCTCCTCGCACGAGAAGGCAGCCCTGCCGCCGCCGTCCTCTGGCCACAGCGAGGAGGGGAGAAGAGAGGAAGCGTCGGCTAGGGTTTGCCTGAGCCACACACTCCCCTCCCCCAGAGCGACCCAGGCTGGACCACTCTAATTGGAAGCCTCCTATTACGGCCACATGACCATTACACCCACAACCTAACAAACAAGTGAACCTCCTTTCCAAAACTACCATTCGTGGATCGGAGGAAGAAAATACTAAGGGAATTTGGGTAAAAAAGAGTGTGCTAATAGAGGTAACATCACTTACAATGAGCCTATTTCGTCTTAACTTTCGCTTGGTGGCGTAACTTATGTTCCGCTTCGATTAGATGCCGGTCACTGACAGTTAAATTGGATAAGATTATTGTGTCATATTTACTTCCATATGCGGTTGATATATGATCCAAACGGCCAGCGTGTATTACTTAGCCGATGCGAACTGACAGCTCGACTCTTATATTTTCTTTTGAGAGTTACTCAGCTCTTATACCGAAAAAGGCTTTCGCCCCGCTTTATATATAAAGAAACAACCCACAAGCATTCAGTACAACCACACGCTACGCCACCGCAACTCACGCACACACCCAGGACGGGATACAAAGGCACTGAGCGCAGCAACACTACTCCTAGCACTACCGCCCCGAAGATATGAAGCTACATATGACGGACCATGCGCTCCAAGGCGGCGCCTTCAGGAAGGAAATGACGCCGGAGCGCCGCCACCGCCCGATCCAAGGATCAAAGTTTCCCCCAGAGCCGCAAGACGGACAATGAGAGCCGCGACGACGCCTTCAAGAAGGGAGCGATCTTCGCCGCCGCCGGTCCGTCCGAAGATAGAGCAGGTTTTCACCTCGGCCAACATTCACCGCCACCGAACGCCACACCCCGCCAACCACGCCGCCCACACGGCCATGATGAGCGGGCAGCACCAAGGCGCGGGCTTTGTCCAAGAGCACCGCGCCACCACCACCACCAGGGCCGCCGCCCCAGCATCCAAGACCTCGACACCACCTCACCCGTGACCCGGCGCACCCCAACGAGAGAGACGAGCGGAAAGGTCCCACCTTTCGCGCCCCTGGGCAACCCCCAGCGTCGGCATCCACCGACCCATCCTGCTACCCCAAGCGTGGGATGAGCTCGGTCTTGCAGCAACGTGCGCGAGACGAGCTCGGTCCTGCTGCAACGTGCGCGAGACGAGCTTGGTCCTGCTGCATCGTGCGCGAGACGAGTCCGGTCCTGCTGCATCGTGCGCGAGACGAGCTCGGTCCTGCTGCATCGTGCGCGAGACGAGTCCGGTCCTGCTGCATCGTGCGCGAGACGAGCTCGGTCCTGCTGCATCGTGCGCGAGACGAGCTCTGTCCGGCGGCAACGAGCGCGAGACGAGCGGTGGATCGCAGCTGGGAAAGGACCAGCCCTTTGATGGGAGTAGCGCCCGGGTGACGAGGAGATGGGGTGAAGGACGAGGCGGCCCGAACGCAGACAAACCGACGCCGGAGGAGCCGGCCGTTGCCGCGGACAGATCCGTCGAGTCACCGTGAAGCCGCCACGACACCGGTAGGCCACCGAGACCTACCCATGTCGCCGCCCACGACCGGAGCAGCAGCCACGCCCGGCCGCTGCCCTACCCGCGTCGCCCGGCGGGCTCCAAGCGCCGGAGCCGCCGGGCACGCACCACCGGTACCATGCGCCGCCGGCCAGCCCCCAACGCCAGATCCGGCTAGATCCAGCAAGAGAACAGTCGCGCGCACCACACCCCCCGCGTCTCCACGCCCTGGCCAGGTCCAGCCGGAGCCCTGCCACCCCACCAGAGAGGATGAGCCCCGGCTGCAGCACCACCACCTGAAAGGGGCCGCCGGACGCCCCTGAAGCCGCCAACCGCCACCACCCGCCGGATCTGGGCAGGGGGCGCCAGATCCGCCGCCAGCACGCCCCGGGCCTCCAGAACCCCATGAGCCGAGGTCGAGGGGGAGGAGGAGAGGAGGCGACGCCGGCTGGCCACCAAGGAGCGGGGCGGAGGAGGGAGGCCGGAGCAGAGGCACGCCGGCGCCCGACGCCACCGAGCAGGGGAGGCCGCCCCGCGACGCCCGCCACCCGCGCAAGGGAGAGAGCCACCCCGCCGCCGCCTGCGCCACGCGGCCTTTGGCCGGCGACGCCACCGGCGACGGCGAGGGAGGGGGGATGGGGCGAAGGGACGGGGGCGGCGGCGCTAGGGTTCCCTCCCAGGGGCGCCCGCGGGAGCGCCACGGGAGGGGACTGGAGGTTGCAATTAAAACATCATACCACAGAAGAGGAGTTCGTTGGCCGCACCACTCAGCTCTTATAGTAACCACATTTGGTTGATTTGTCTGAGTTTTATCATTGCTTGTTATCAGCGGTAATGTAAGAAGAAAAGTACAGATGAGAAGCTTTCATTTGCCCAGCTATCCATGCAAGTAGGCAAATAAATGCAGGTTGATATAAGAACCAGTAAATTTTAGTGCTAACTATCAGCTGCAAAACTAACAAAAAGAGAGAGCTGACGTCAACAAAGACTAAAGATTCCTAGCATAATTTTTTTGAAACACAATTACCCAATGAGCAACTTGGAATTGGCAACACGTCTCACAAACAACCAAAGCATGGATTTATCATTCACATATCATTGTCAGATACAATCATCCTTGTTGAAACATAACGAGGAAAGCATCATTTAGAAAGCTGACAAAATAACTACAAAAACGTCCATATCGCAGCAGTTTCGATGATGGCGTGGTGGCTCTTTCACACAGGTGGAAGCGCCTAGAAAACACAAAAATGATTGATACTTGTGGATGGCGATTAATACTGAGATGCACTCCAGTATCTCAAGTAGGGCTGAGTTTTAGCTCGGTAATTAACTCGTGAGCTAAACGAGTAGCTCGTGACTCGACTCGGCTCAACTTGAAGTCGATGACTAACAAGTCGAGTCGAGTTTTGATCTGAGCTCTTTAACAGAAACAAAAGTAAGATGATTGAACAGTGCATCCATTAAGAAACAAAATTACAACAACATGGTGAAGAAACATTAGGATGTAAATATACTTCATTGATTGTTGATTATTCTAAAAAAAATTAGGCAGACTGGAACGATATTTACGAAGAACATAAGGTGGATCAGTTGCAAATGAAAAAAAAGTAGAGGCTAGTGTCAACACCGAGTACAAATTATTGGCATAAAATTCTTTGAAGCACCATTGTCCAATGACCAACTTGGAATTGACAAAGGTCACAGTCAACCAAGGCAAAGATTTGGCGCACTCACATCATTGAAGCAACATAAGGAGAAATCGTTAGATATCTAACTATCTTGGAAAAGTTAAATAACAAGCTCACAGCATGAGTTTAAGTGACCAAAGCATAGTTTGTGTAACCACTTATGTATCATCGAATAAACTAATAACTTAATATATACACCAGCGTCCAGGTGCAGAGGTGCTCACTGAGATTAAAAATTATGATCAAGTGAAGGCGATGATTACAATCCCCAGCTTGAAGCTGGTGTCAGAATCAGAGTCTATAAATACGGCCAGTCACAAACTGAGCAATACACAACTACTCAAGTAGTAACACATTAGCAGCAGCTGATTGGCCAATTAGGCACTGATAACTTGTTGCATCAGTAACTAGCTAGAAAGAGGCATGGCAATGGAGATCGCCGCCGCTGGCGCAAGAATGCCGGTGTCGGTGCTGGTTCTCGTGGCATTGGTAGCGGTCTGCCTGTCCGCCAACGGGGCGGCGGCGCAGCAGGCAAGCGGCGTGGCGGCGACGTACAACCTGTACCACCCAGAGAAGATCAACTGGGACCTGCGCGTCGCCAGCGTCTACTGCGCAACGTGGGACGCCGACAAGCCGCTGGCTTGGCGGCAGAGGTTCGGCTGGACGGCGTTCTGCGGCCCCGCCGGCGCGCACGGACAGTCGTCCTGCGGTCGCTGCCTCAAGGTACGTACTCATATGCTTGACGATCTCCGTCCATGGATGATTTGCATGAGAAAATGGTTAGCTTTATTATGGATCGCTTGTTGACCGGTGGGACATTGTCCCCAGGTGACGAACAGGGCAACGGGGGCGCGGACGGTGGCCAGGGTGGTGGACCAGTGCGACAACGGCGGGCTCGACCTTGACGTCGCCGTGTTCCAGCGGATCGACACCGACGGAGGAGGCGTGGCCAACGGCCACCTCCTCGTCGACTACGAGTTCGTCGGCTGCCGAGACTGATCGTTCTCGAGATCACCGCATGCTACACATAATTACGCTCGTTGCACCGAATAAATATGCATGGAGATAAGTAGCCCCTGCAAGAATAAAACGCAACCAAAATCCAGTATGTCGGCTTCGAGGCCTGCAGCACATGTTGTTTTTCGATTCTGAATAGTATCTCTTTTCATGTAACTCAGATGTCAGAATCGATCGTCGCAATGGCAAGTTAATTATGTATCTCATTGACATCGACAAGCCATGTACTCCCTCAGTAAAGAGCGTTTAGATCACAACTTAGTGATCTAAACGCTCTTCTATTTTTTTACGGAGGGAGTAACTTGCTAAGTTGCTATTGGCTTATTATACGCTATTTCCAAATAAATTAAATTTATAATGTATTAAAAAAACATCATGACATGTGCGCTAAGACCAATTATATGCTAGTGCGATAGATGCGCTCCAGGGCACCAATTGCTATTCGGTTTTACAATTGAGAAATGTCTAACAGCTCCCGGGTGCCCCTACACCCTCATGAAAGGTTTGATGTTCCTGTAAAGTTTCAGCAACAAATAACCTTCGTGGAGCCCTCACAAAAAAAATCACTGCTAAAAAATGTACATAAACTTTGACAATGATTTTGTTTTTTTATTTGAGTGCTCTTCAAATGTTATTTTTAGCTAAAACTTTGCAAGATCATCAAAAGTTTCATGATGTTCGATGTCCAGAAGTTCAGATTTTTTTTTTGAATTTGTTTTGAATTTACTGTTCATAGAGGGTGTAGGGGCACCCGGGTGCTGAAAATCCTGTCTCTTTACAATTAGAATGGATAACTTCCTAATGAAATTCTTGTATTTTCCAAAAAAAATGTAAATCTTATATTTAGTAATTGGGGGGCACCTTTTTTGTGGGATTATTGAACTTGCGTGAGAAAAATCACAACAAAGCCCAAGATGGAGGTGATGAGGATAGAACCAACCTGTGGCGATCCATGCGCTTATACCAAATGGTGCAAGGAGATCTACTTCCGGCAAGGATGACTGTTCTTCACGGATTGGAGGAGGAAAAGTGGCAAATTAACAAGAACGAAGGATAAATAGTGAAGTCTATTCGAATAGCACAAACCGACAACAAACATCTATAGATATGCAAGCCTCAATTTGGATTCCAAGTCAACAACGCTCACGACCTACTCAATCAGTCCAAACGATCCACTCATTTCAAAAGAGAAGATAGGACAAGGTAGATTTCTTCCCCAAATCCTAAGAGATGGATGGCTTCAAACGCTCCATGAGCTACTCGCTTAGCTCGCGAGCTTCAAGTCGATGCAACCTTAAGGGTACCAATTTTCTTATGTTTGCAACATGGGCACAAATATTCTAGTAATTCAACATTAACTATGTCAAACATATATCTTTGGATTCAAACATTTGCATGGGGACTAATCAGGAAAGCTCTTCCAACGGGTAAGAGAGTAGGTAAATACATTCCTCATATAAGTAAACTATGTTCTAGGTGCGGAATGGAAGAAGATGAGCAACATATTCTCTTTTTCAATTTGCCAAAGCTGCTTGGTTTGTACATCCCTGGTATATTAGAATAGATGAACTCTTGAAAGATTGCAACTCCATTACATATATGATTTCTTGTATTCTCAACTCCAATCATCCACATGCTGCTTTAAGCAATATATTTACTTTCATGTGGTGTATATGGAAGTTAAGGAATGACAAACTGTTTTAAAGAAAAGAAACCTCTGCTCTACAGGTTTTTTATGCAGCCCAAGCTATTCAAAAGTGTCTATCACAAGAAAGGGGAGTCCGGGAACAATCTCATCAAGAGGAGAGAAATCAAGAAACACAAATATCAGGTTCTCATATGCAAGGGACAACAATAGATTTGTCACAAATACCAACAACAAACAGAATCTTCATTGACGCTGCATGGAAGGCACAGGATCAACACAACAGCAATACAAGAATTGGATTAGGTGTTCTTTGCAGGTAAATTAAGGAGGCCGAAAACTGAAAGTCCAAGTCTGGGCTACTGGACATCAAGCAAAATCAGCATTTCAAGCAGAAGCACAAGCTTTAGTACTTGCAGCCAACTTGTTAGTCCAATTACAAATACAAGAAGTAGCAATCTTCACAGATAACTTATCTTTAGCAAAAGTAGCAACAACTAGATCTCCTAGAACGGATCCAGGACATTGGGAAGCTAGAGGTTTAACTGCAGAATTTTGTGCAATCACTAATCCTACTTCAATTCAGGTATTTCAAATCCCAAGACTTCATAATAAAGAGGCTCATGATTTAGCCCAGTTAGCTATCCAACAAAGATCAGTTCAAGCACTTGAAGTCTCTTGTAGCAATGTGATTCCTGTTCAGGAAGTTTGTCCTTTGAAGTGGCTATGTTCTAGCATGAAAGTTCAGGGAGTTGTAACACTCAATGTAATTGTTTGAACTCTGAATAATTTGGTAATGAATTGGCGCCTTGGCGCCTTTGGTTGTTCAAAAAAAAACATAACCAACTTTTTTGTACCACTAAATAGTTGTTGTCTTCCTCCACCACTATTTTCGTCTCACAAATCCAAGCAACTACATATTGTGAAAATCAATGACTGAATTTCGATAAAGCACCCTCTATCAAAAAAATAGAAGTAAATTCCATCATGTACAATTCAAATCAAACCAATTCAGCGAACAAGCTAAAGAGGAACAACATAGACAGTTATAGAACTAGACATTATATGGCTGGTCCAATGCCATCATAAATCAATGTGAAGGTCACATCTTGGAGTTTTGAGTTAACTTCTCTTGAGCGCTTCTTTCTCCTTGTGTTCTTTTTCTCCCTTGAGGCCTTCCTTCCTACTCATTAGTTAAATTTTAGTACCACGTTAACAAGGCAAATTTTAGTACAAGAATGTGAAATTTTAGTAACAAGGTAACTTTAGTACAACAAGGTAAATTATAGTACAACAATTAGAGGGTAAATTTTAGTACAAGAAGTCTGAGTATCTTGACAAAAATCCAGTAGGAATCAAATTTAGGCGCAAATGGATATTTCAATGGCTCCAGAAAAAAATCAATACAAATGGCCCCCATGTCACTGTAACTTTATTCGGTAGTTTAGAACTTCAGATTAAAGATAATATTGTTATACAAATAGTCTGCATTGGTCTTGTTCTAGTGTTCGAGCAAATGATTAAGTGAATATGCTAACAATAGTTTGTCCAATGTGTGCACCCTCCATTCTAGTACGGTTACATTTTTCTACAATGAATAATATATTAATATCAAGATATATCAATTACATCCGACCTCTGCAACAACATAATCTCGAGACCAAATTGAAACACCAGTATGCACACAACCAAAAAGATTTAAAAGAACAAGAAGGGAAAATAAAGCTCACACAACCAACAACTCAGAACAGATAAGCAACAACCTCACTCATCATCCTTGGTAGCACATGAACTACAAGAAAGGTTCTTCGGAAGCAATGTCTCTAGAAGGAAATGATGCGTACACACCGACATCGTCGGATCCAATCACTGAGGGTGAGATCTGGGTTTTCAACCCGAAGAGCACATCTAAGCAAACTCCAATGCGTTTAACAAAGACACGATATGTAAATATCGTCATTGTGAGGTGCAACCACGGGAAGCCAGACCTAGGGCCACCATGGGAGGCCAGATCTAAGCAAACTCCGAAGCAATGTTGTTGACCAAGCTCCATCGTGTACGTCACGCCGTTCAGGGCCACCATGCCGTTCGAGTGAACCTCCTTTACAAAACTACCATTTGTGGAGAGATAGAAAACAAGTAAGGTAATTTTGGTACTAAGACATAAGTTAAAAAAATCAAAACTTTGCAAATGAAGGTAACATCGCTTACAATGAGCCTATTTCGTCGTATCTTTCACTTGGTGGCGTAAATTATGTCCTGCTTTGATTAGATGCTGGACATTGACAGTCAAATTTGTTAAGATTACCGTGTCATATGTACTTGCGTATGCGGTTGATATGTGATCCAAAGGGCCAGCGTGTATTACCTAGCTGATGCGGACTGGCAGCTCAGCTCTTATATTTTCTTTTGAGAGTTACTCAACTCTTATAGTAATCACATTTGGTTCATCTCTCTCAGTCTTATCATTACTTGTTATCAGCGATAATGTAAGAAGAAAAATACAGATGAGAAGCTTTCATTGCCTAGTTATCCATGCAAGTAGGCAAATTACTGCAGCTTAATCTAAGAACTAGTGCAATTTAATGCTAACGAACACCTGCAAAAATAACAGAAAGAGAGAGGGTGACGTCAACAATGACTACAAACTCCTAGCATAAAATCTTTGAAATGCAATTATCCAATGAACAACTTGGAATTGGCAACACGTATCACAAACAACCAAAGCAAGGGTTTGGCATTCACATATCATTGTCAGATACAATCATCCTTGTTGAAACATAACGAGAAAAGGATCATTTAGAAAGCTGACACAATAATTACAAAAACATCTATATTTGGTTCCTTCACCTCTAAAAGCAGTTTCGATAATGACGTGGTGGCTTGTTCACACAGGTGGAAGCCTAGGCAACAGAAAAATTATTGATACGAAGGGTCGCGATTAATACGATATGCAGTCCAATACCTCAAGTCCTCAAGTATCAATTTGTCATAGAAGCTCCTTTTTTTACGGTAATGCTATCTCACGACCGAAGCCGATGCATCAAGAACAAAGTAACTATTTTGTTGGAATTTAGAATAGACAAGTCTATTGATGCAATAACATATGGAAGGTCATTTACGACGGTCTCATGATTTCCCTTAATGTCATGATACATGATAAATTACTTGTTCATTATGATAGTGCAATTAGCGCCTTTCGTTAGACTCCGGCCAGTGACTGTCATCGTTCATTTGCACGAAATTACGACACAGCTCGATAGCTCAACTCTACGATATATGATGTAGAATAACAACGTCATGATTGAAGATTGCACACACTACAAAATAAAACTACAGCATGTCAGCATCAGCATTGTGAAATCGCATTGAGATGTAAACATAGGTTATCAGTTGCTCATTTCTTGTCCCTGGTAAAAGCCATTTGACAGACACAAACGATATTTACAAGAACATAAGGTGAATTAGTTGCCAATGAAAGAAACAGAGAGGCCGCTGTCAACTTTGAGTACAAATTATTGGCACAAAATTCTTTGAAGCACAACTTGTCCAATGAGAAGCTTGGAATTGACAAAGCTCTCAGAAACAACCAAGGCAAATATTTGGCACACTCACATCATTGAAGCAACATAAGAAGAAATAGCTACATATCTAAACATCTTGGAAAGCTAAACAACAAGCTCACAGCAAGAGTTTAAGTGACCAAAGCATAGTTTGTGTAACCTCTTATGTCTCATTGAATAAACTACTAACTTGATACACATACTCCAGGTGCTTACTGTGATTAAAAATTATGATTAAGGGAAGGCGATGATTACAATCGTCCTCCTTGAAGCAGGTGTCGGAATCAGGGTCTATAAAATGGCCAGTCAGAACTGAGCAATACACTACCACTCATTAGCAGCAGCTGATTGGCCAATTAGGCACTAATAACTAGTTGCAGCAGTAACTAGCTAGAAAGAGGCATGGCAACGGAGGTCGCCGCTGCTGGCGCAAGAATGCCAGTGTCAGTGCTGGTTCTCGTGGCATTGGTCGTGGTCTGCCTGTCCGCCAACGGGGCGGCGGCGCAGCAGGCAAGCGGCGTGGCGGCGACGTACAACCTGTACCACCCAGAGAAGATCAACTGGGACCTGCGCGTGGCCAGCGTCTTCTGCGCGACGTGGGACGCCGACATGCCGCTGGCGTGGCGGCAGAGGTACGGCTGGACGGCGTTCTGTGGCCCCGCCGGCGCGCACGGCCAGCCGTCCTGCGGCCGCTGCCTCCAGGTACGTACTCATATGCTTTACCTATCTCCGTCGATGCATCATGGATAGTTCCTATAAGGAAATGTGTATCTTGTTATGGATCGCGCGTTGTTTGATCGGCGGGACACTGTCATGTCACCAGGTGACGAACAGGGCGACGGGGGCGAGGACGGTGGCGAGGGTGGTGGACCAGTGCGACAACGGCGGGCTCGACCTTGACGTCGCCGTGTTCCAGCGGATCGACACCGACGGGGGCGGCGTCGCCAACGGCCACCTCGTCGTCGACTACCAGTTCGTCGGCTGCTAGGACTGATCACGCACGAGATCACCGCATGCTGCTGCATAGCCTGCATATGCCTACGATCGTTGCGGCGAATAAATATGCATGGGAAATCAGTAGTACCGGCAAGAATAAAACGCAACCGAAATCAATATCGGCTTCGATGTTCGATCGAGGCATGCAGCACATGTTGTCTTCCGATTCTGAATGTCTCGTTATGTAACTCGGAATCCAAAGTCGAAATGACAGATTTTATGTCTCAGCGTCAAGCCACGTAATCTGGCTACTTGCTGTTGGAGTATCGAGCATTTTTCAAATAATTTTAACTCATAAAACCATTTCTAACCGATCCCTTAAATTTAGGCCCTCAAACGGGCCCTCAAACCTTAACTCCTCAAAATGGAGGAGTTAGAAACGTTCCTTAAATTTAACTTTCAAAAACTTTTTTCCTCACAAATTCATCTCAAACATAGAACTACTTGATTCAAACACAAAGTTAAACAAAGGTAGCACAATTCGATACACTGCATAACATGAACATAAACTACTCAATTCAAACTTAAACTGAACAAAACTAATCTTCTCCGGCCATGATTTTCTCCCAATCCACTTCACCCTCGCCAGAGCCGAAGTCGGAGTCGCTAGATGAAAGATATATCGCTTGCGGTCAGGCCTCATCGTCGACCTCCCCACCGGATAGCTCAACCTCATCGGTTGTCTTCTTGTAGAGCTCGTAGATCCGAAGCTCCTCGGCGACGAGCTCTGGATGTTTCGCTCGGAGCGAGACCATGTACGCCTCGTCGGTGCACAGGGCCTTGATTTGCTCGAAGGCCTCCTGATTCTGCCGCGCCTTGTGGTGGGAAAAAACCGGGAAACCACTCGGGGGGTCGACGGTGATAAGCTCCAGGACATCGTGGATGTCAATATCTTTGCACGACTGTCGTGGAAGCAGACCACCATGGCATCATCACGTCGTAAGTGTGAGCCCCTTGCTCCGCCGACTAGAACAAGCTGATCCAGTGCAGCTTCCCCATGTATCGATCCTCGATCTCGCACACCCAATCCTCCACGGCCACTCCCGCACGTCGTGGTACTTCCTCTTATGCGACGACGACAAATCCAAAATGGACCGGGAGTGGGGTGTATCGGTGGGTGCTCAGGGTGGCTATATGGCCCCTTCTGGTCGCGACGCCGACTAGGTGTTGCCCATTTCGTCCGATTGAAAGAGAGAGGGTGTGCCGGCAGGGAGGGTGCGGGTGGATTAGGGTGCCTGCAGTGTGGGGGCAGGAGCTGCGGGGTGGATTTGGGCGGCACTAGCGTGGTTGTGGAGTGAGCGAGGGAGAGGGTAGTCGTAGGGGAGGGGGTCGAAATTATCCTGAGACTTGGTTGCGGCAACACTTACATTTTGTGATGAGTTAGACCAGATAAAAATTTGGCTAGGTCCAGTTTAACTCCTCAAAACAATCTTTTTTTAAGGAGTAAACAGGTTTTGAGGGATCGGCTAGAGATGCTCCAGTGACTGCATATCGTGTCTCTCTCGGCCCATGCACATGTTCAAGTATTTTCAAATTGCATCACCTCGGGCTTCAGTGAGAAAATTGGTTACGAGTAGATGTGATCTGTACGAATAGGGAAACTTTCCTTGGATTTACTATTCAATAGTTCCTTGATCCAAACGCACCAAAGATGAAAAATCCTTGGAAATCTTTCCTTCAAAGCTTCCTGCAAAATTCCTCTAAACCAAACACACCCTTAGAGCATCTCCAGCAGCTTGTCCAATTTATGAGATATAGACAATATAAAGCTTCCTGTAAAATTCCTATAAACCAAACGCACCTTTAGAGCATCTCCAACAGATTGTGTATAAGGCTGAAAATGACCTTATTTAAAGGAACGGAGGGAGTAGGATTCTACCACTCAGAATTTAGACTAGACAACATAAGGAGAAATAGCTACATATCAAAATATCTTGGAAAGCTAAACAACAAACTCACAGCCTAAGCTGGACATGCATCAGAGTTTGATTGCCACCGATGGCGAACCCTGATCAACTGGTGGCAGTGCTCAAGTACTACAATGGCCAAGGAACAGGCTAAGTCGTGGAGATCCATTATCGCTCTGGTGTGGTGGAACATATGGAAAGAACGGAATGCCAGAGTTTTTAGAAATTCCTCTTGCGGCCTAAGACCACTATTTCTGGAAATTCATGTGGAGGCCAAGGATTGGATTGATGATGGTCGGAGGCGGGTTCTGCACATTGTCGAACGACCCTAAGAACCAGATTGATGTACCTATATGACCTAAACTCCCTTCCCCTGTACTTCTCGTGCAGTTTGTAAACCTTTATTCCTTCTAAGCGCAATGAAAAGCAGTGATTTTGTCTTTTCATCAAAAAAAAAATTCATGGCTGCACCCGAGCCAGCCATGGCTGAGCCGCTCAAGCTCGTCTATAGAGAGGAATGTGAGGTGAGAGCAGAGGGCAGACTGGACGAAGGGGAGAGGGGAGAAAGAAGCAGGCGATCGGTGGATACGTGATTAGCTTTTTTTTTAACATATATTTTTTATGTCTAGTTTTTTCATCAGGAACATTTTATATATGTATGTTTAACATTTTTCAAATACACAGTTAACATTCTTTTTTATATACACGTTTAACATTGTCCAAATACATGATTAACATTTTAGAAAACTTTTTTATATCTACTTTTTTATACACATTGTACATTTTTTATATACATCAGAAACATTTTCTATAAATATTAAACACTTTACAAATGCATTATCAGTATTTTTCAAAAAAAAATATGCTTTTTTCATACACATTGTACATTTTTTGTATACATCAGAATCATTGTTTCTATACACATTTAACACTTTTTAAATGCATGAAAATATTTTTTAACTTTTGCATATAAATTGATTTTTATAGTGGATATTTTTAGAATATTTTGAAACAAAAAAATGAATGCAAAAATAAAAGGAAAAACACTGAAGACCTGTGTCCGGGCTGGGCCGGCCCAATCGGGCGGCTGCCTGAGCGATACGTCCTACTGTCTGGCCTCAAGCGAGACATAGGCGCGGGGACACAGTACACGATCACTGTTCATACCAAATTACGTGGACTTTGTTCAATGTTTCGTCGATTTTTTGGTTGTCTCCGGCACTGCTACCAGCAGAGCCGTTCATGAGCTACTGTATCTCATATGCTACAACGTAGGCTAACGGTCTACATGACATTCTTTCGCAGAAAAAAAAACTGTCTACATAACATTACTGGCTTAATTTTCTCACGTTGGCTATTTCACTGGCAACTGAAAAAAGTTTTTCAGTTCAGTCGAGTTTCTTGCCCGCAAAAAAAAAAGAGTTTCTTGCCACATAGAAGAGCAGTGACCGAGGTTGAGACGGGGCCTCACTAACTTTCTCTGTGGTGTTCCCTAGCGAATTTTTTATTTTACTGCAATGGTCGAGGAATTTGGATTATCCACTCAACTCGATTTCTTCATAATTCATAATAGATCGTCTTGCAGTGTGTGCACCTTCTTCCTATTACGACCGCATGACCACTACACTCACAGCCTGAAGAACAACCGAACAAGTGGACCTCCTTTAGAGCATCTACAACCGGAGCGCTCATATTCATCCCAAACGCACCCGTCTGGACAGATAACAGCTCATAACCGGACTCGGCAAATCCGGCCCAAACGCCCGGGCTGGCCGGCACTCCCCATACCCGGCCTATATCTGGGTCGGGTATGAAGACGTCCGGACGCGTCTGCCATGTAGGATTGATTGCAAGAGTCCATACAGACACACGCAAAAACCATCGGTCTGACGGGCGCCTCCTCCGTTTCTCGGTGAGGACACATTCATGGCGTCGTGTGGCGCTACTCCGGCGATCTGCCCGATGGACCAAGTCCAACTATTTAAGCTGGACGATGGCGACCCAACCCTAGCCCGTCCACATTTCTACCCTCTTCCTCCCCTCCACACCGCCAACTTCAATCCGGCAACCGTCAGCCGCTAGCCATGGCCCGATCACCACCTACGCCATCTTACTCCGGACCGGCGGTTGCAGATGCTGGAGGAGATTCGGGCCGGGCGCGAAGCTCGGATCGTAGCCGGCTTGCCTCAACCGGAGGAGGAGGAGGAGCAGGACTAGGAGTAGGCGGAGGGGCAGGGCTGGAAAAGGACAACGCGGCCGTGGAGGAGCAGGAGCCGAAAGAGGCATAACCGGAGGCTTCGATTGCAGGCTTCGCCATGGCCAATGCGCTGGCGGAGTTCAAGGTGGCCCAAACAGAGGAGGCAGCGGAGCAGCAGGCCATCCTCGATTCCATCCAGTCAGAAGCGGAGGTGGAGGCCAACCGCCGTTTGACTATCAGGCGGACGCAGAGATATTTGCCGACGAGGAGCAAGAGGAGGCAGAGCCGGAGTCGGAGGTGCGCCCGAACGCCAATGATCACAAGGCCGGCGGCTCCAGCACAAACTTCATCAACATCTCCAACAAGAAAGACGAGTTGTGTAGTTGATAGTGGTGTAGTTTGTACGTAGATCATGTCGTTGCATGCTTTTGTGTGAAAATGATAAGCGTGAAATAGCTATTATGGTTTTTGTAGGTGAAACATAGGGTATGATCGGTCACCGTCCGCGAACGCGTCCAGACGTATCCGCAGACGTTTGGCAGCTTATATTAGCTATGTGTGATTGTACTAGGTGCTCTTACAGTACTATTATGCCATTTGTGGACGGGCTAATGGAGGTAACACCACCTACAATGACCCTATTTCGTCTCATCTACTTGGTGGCTTACCTTATGTCCTCCGCTGATTAGACGCCGGCCATTAACTGTCAACATTTATATTAAGATTACTGTGTCATATTTACTTTCATATGCGGTCGATATATGATCCAAACAGCCAGTGTGCGTTAACAAGCTGATAACATCTGGCAGCTCAAGTCTTATTCTTGGCTGTGGTGAAAGACGTTCGACTGTCTGAAACGATATTTACAAGAACATAAGATGAACCAGTTGGAAATAAAAGAAACAACAAAGAGGCTGATGTAAACACTGAGTACAAACTCACCTAAATAAAGTATAAAAACACGGAGTACAGAGTATTGGCATAAAATTCTTTGAAGCGCAATTGTCCAATGAAACTTGGAATTGACAAAGCTCTAACAAACAACCACGGCAAAGATTTGGCACACTCACATCACTGAAGCAACATAAGGAGAAATAGCTACACATCTACTTCCTCCGTTCCTATAAATCTTTTTAGACATTTCACTATACCGAAAAAGACTTCCGCCCCGCTTTATATATAAAGTAAAGATCCATATCACCCGGTACAAACGCACGCCACCACCACACACACCCAAGGCAAGGAACAAAGGCGCTGAGCGTAGCAACACCACCCCTAGCACTACTATCACTAAGAGATGAACCCGCATACGACAAACCGTGAACTTCAAGGCAGCGCCTTCAGGAAGGAAACGACGCCGCCCGATCCAAGGATCAGAGTTTCCCCCGGAGCTGCACGACGGGCCGTGAGCGTCGCGACGACGCCTTCCAGAAGGGAACGAGCTTCGCCACCGCCGGTCCGTCCGAAGACAGAACAGGTTTTCACCCCGGCCAACACTTACTGCCACCGAACGCCACACCCCAGCTACCACGCCGCCCACACGGCCATGGCCACCAGGCAACACCAAAGCCATGGTCTCTGCCCAAGAGCACCGCGCTACCGCCTACAGGGCCGCCGCCCCGGCATCCAAGACCTTGACACCACCTCACCCGAGGCCCGCCGCTACCCCGACCAGAGAGACGGGTGAAAAGGTCCCACCTTTCGCACCCCTGGGCGACCCCCAGCGTCGAGACCCAATAAGCTGGCCAGCACAGGCATCCATCGACTCATCCTGCAACCCCGAGCACGAGACGAGTTCGGTCCTGCAGCACCGAGAGGGGGACGAGGTCAGTCCTGCTGCATCGTGCGCGAGACAAGCTCGGTCCTGCTGCACTGTGCGCGAGACGAGCTCGGTCCTGCTGCACCGGGGGCGAGACACGGGATGGAACGCAGCTGGGAGAGGGCCAGCCCTTCGATGGAAGAAGCGCCCGGGTGCCGAGGAGATGGGGTGAAGGCCGAGACGGACCGAACGCAGACAAGCCGACGCCGGAGAAGCCGGCCGCCGCCGCAGGCAGATCCGCCGAGCCAACGGGAAGCTGCCACGACACCGGGAGGCCGCCATCATGCGTCGGGCCTCCCCACGCCGCCGCCCCTGGCCGGAGCAATGGCCACACCAGACCGCTGCCCAACCCGCGTCGCCCGGCGAGCTCCAACCGCAGGAGCCGCCGGTCACACACCACCGAAGCCAAGCGCCGCCGGCCGACCCCCACTGCCAGATCCGGCCGGATCCAGCAGGAGGCCGTCCGCGCGCCACCTCCCTAGAAGGGAGCGCCGCAGCCACCCGCCGCGAGCGGATCCAGGACACCGGCGCGCCGCTAGCAGCCAGCCACCCCGCGGCCCCGCGAGCCCGCCACCGCGCCGCTGCGCCCCGCGGCCGCCCAACGCCACCGCTCGGAGACGCCGCCCGCGCCAGCGCACCACGAGCAGAGGGGGAGAAAGGCCCCGCCGCCGCCGCGCCCATCGGGCTTTGCCCGACCGAG
>NC_041391.1:637598577-637605977 GCF_002162155.2 Triticum dicoccoides
GGGAGGGGTGGGGGGACATTCCAGTATAGACTACGTATGGAGCAAAATGAGTGAATCTACACTCTAAAATATGTCTATATACATCTGTATGTAGTTTGTAGTGTAATCTTTAAAAAGACTTATATTTAGGAACGGAGGAAGTAAATACCATGCAAAGCTAAACAAGAAGCTCACATCATGAGTTCAAGTAACCAAAGCATAGTTTGTGTTTTCTCATAAAGGGTGTTTTTGATTAACTTAAAATGTAGCATCAAGCATATACAAAGTATTAAGACTTAAGAATGATACCGGCCTATGCACATACAGCTAGGATACACAAAGCCAAAAGTAACAAGTCCGACTAAAAATAAAAAACAAACATAATGGCAACCGCAGATGCCTATTGAGATTGAAAATTATGATCAACTGAAGGCGATGATTACAATCCCCAGCTTGTAGAATTCAGAATCTATAAATATGGCCACTTGGCCAGTCACAACCTCAGTAATACTCAAGTACTCCCTCCGTCCGAAAATACTTATCGGAGGAATGGATGTATCTAGACATATTTTAATTCTAAATACATTCATTTTTATGCATTTTTGCGACAAGTATTTCCGGACGGAGGGAGTACTACCATATTAGCAGTAGCTGATTGGCCAATTAGGCACTAATAACTACTTGCAGCAGTAACTAGCTAGAAAGAGGCATGGCAACAGAGATCGCGGCCACTGGCGCAAGAATGCCGGTGTCTGTGCTGGTTCTCGTGGCATTGGTCGTGGTCTGCCTGTCCGCCAACGGGGCGGCGGCGCAGCAGGCGAGCGGCGTGGCTGCAACGTACAACCTGTACAGCCCAGAGAAGATCAACTGGGACCTGCACGGCGCCAGCGTCTTCTGCGCGACGTGGGACGCCGACATGCCGCTGGCGTGGCGGCAGAGGTACGGCTGGACGGCGTTCTGCGGCCCCGCCGGCGCGCACGGCCAGCCGTCCTGCGGCCGCTGCCTCCAGGTACGTACTCCGTCCATGGATGATCCGCGTAAGAAAATGTGCATCTTGCTATGGATCGCGCGTTGTTTGATCGGTGGGACGCTGTCGCCAGGTGACGAACAGGGCGACGGGGGCGCGGGCGGTGGCGAGGGTGGTGGACCAGTGCGGCAACGGCGGGCTCGACCTTGACGCCGCCGTGTTCCAGCAGATCGACACCAACGGAGGCGGCGCCGCCAACGGCCACCTCGTCGTCGACTATGAGTTCGTCGGCTGCCAAGACTAAATGTGCTTGGGAAATCAGTAGCCCCGGCAAGAAATAAAACGCAGTCGAAATTAATACTACTCGCGGCCTGCAGCACGTGTTATTTTCCGATTCTGAATATCTCGTCATCATGTCGATATGACAGATTTTATGTCTCATCAAAGGCACGTAATCTGGCTACTGAATAACAAATTTAGTTCATATAAACATCTTTCAGCCAGTAGGCGCGTACCATCGCGTTCAGTATTGGTTTTGACACTTGGCTATGTTTGATAGTAAAGTATTGTACGAGTCTGTTGTTTCTCCCCATTATAGCGTAATATAGGTTAGAAGGCACGAAAAAAGACATAAAAAATGCATCGATTTGGTAGTTGAGATTGAACATACAGTTTGGGAACTTATAATTTACACAATCGCAAGAACGAAACCCGTCTGCCTGTCTGGCTTGGAAGATTTCTGCATGAACAAGCAAGTCTGACCAGTAGCACCACCACCACTATCAAGGCACGCAACGCAGGCGTGCAATCTGGTTTGTTGCTTGATGCTGCATGGACCAAGTCTGCTGGAGTTGCAAAGTTCCATGTAAAATCAAGCACGAGAGTTTTGGCATTCTTGCAATTGCATATCAAACATCATAATGCCATAATGGTTAGAAAACTATCGTCGGGAAACAGCGAAGCATCTCTCTCCAGCCAACGTGGGCAAGCTTGCCAGCTTCTACTGCTGTCAGACCATGTTAGTTCCAGTACCGAAAGAAGGTTTCTCTGTGCCATGGACAAAATGGCAGTTTCAGCATCCCCGTTTTCCTCCAAATGACAAACGATATGATATGCGCGCCAACTCAACTGGCGATCAACCAAGATCACAAATAACTAGAGCAAACGTCACCTCGCCAATAGATGGTCTGTCTCCGGTCTCTCCCCCTGACTGATCTAGTGAGCATGGTTCCACTGACTGGTTTGCACAGCCCAACATCAATCACTGAAGTAACTTTCCTTTTCTCGTGATCCTCGTCCAAATGCATATCAAACAACATAGCCAGGCACAGAACTTGGTGGGTTAATATATAGTCCTCGTTCGACCGAGGAAGAATTCGGAGGATGTGAAGATTCACCTGCAAGTCATAAGAGCAGTGAAACCATGAGAAACGTGCGACGATTGAAAATCTGAGAAGGAAGCTCATAATACAAACCTCAGCTTCCATTGCACGAAGATCATTGTGCCATTTTAAATCTTCGGTCTTTTCAGAAACCAGCTGCAATCTGAAAAGTGGTGGCCTAAGAGGATACTCCATGCTAATTTTAATCTGCAATTGTAAACCAACAGTGAGAGAGCAAGCACACATGGAGATTCTTGCAACAAGGCCTATAGGAAGAGTGGCTGGAAAATTACCTTGGCTTCCAGCATGATTTTTGCACCATTCTTCAAAGTTTTACTCAAGACCATGGTGAACTCTCTGGAAGCATAATCCTCCCAGGATTTATCTATAGTGAGGCTACCTTGCTCAGTTTCTTGGTCAGCACATGCCAGCTCCTCCAACTCACTGTCACTGTCCATTAAGAAATCAAGATCATCCTCATTTCTACCAAAACTGTGTGAGATGCTTAGCTTAGATGGTGCAGAGCCCTTTGATATAAGAGATAAGCCTCTAGAATGGTTTAGAACTTCAGGTGAGACCTCCGCCTGTGATACTTTAGAATCATCTGGCATATCTTCAGCGTGAACCACAATTGGAAGCTCACCATCCTCTCTGTTACCCTCGGTTTCTTGCCCATTTGTCACAGATCTTCTCTCCAAATCACTGTCAACACTTCCTGCAGGCCCACTCACCACTAAAGCAGAACGAGCCGAAGGCTCAGGAAAAACTCCTGTCAATGACCAACTGTGCATACTACACGATGGGGTGCGTGATGCCCATGGTGTATTCTCGTGTTCTATTTGAGGCCACCTCAGCTTAGTTAAATAATTAAGTTGCCACCTGTAAATGACAGACCCAAAAACTTCAAAGGAATGCATTCGATCAAGCAAGATATGCATAGGAGTCATAAGAAGCAAGAGAAAGATGGTTGACAAGAACCAGCTTAGATCAAAGAGAAGACATGAAGAAGCTGTAAACGAGGTGTTCCCAATTTTTTCCCAGGAAATGTTTCATTAACTCATGCAGCATGTCTCAGAATGACATGTACAATGAAGCAAAAGCATCATCCGACGAAAATTGTCAGCCAAAGTACAATGCACACATCTGTAAAGATCTATCATCCAGATTTGGCTATTGACATCCCAAACTGCAAACATGGTAGAGCAGGTGACTCACGTGAGAGCCATTTGTGCAATTTTCCGAGAGCGGATTCTCTGCAAAATAGTCTGTGCACGATTCTGCTGACGGTATAGTGCAAGCCCAGATGACAAATCAGCATTTCTCGACGCTCTGTTAGAACTATCCCCAACAGATTGAGGAACCTCCGGGAGGAAATCTATACCAGCTAGATGCTGTGCCCACTTGTATGGACGCGAATCCTTTTCGCTAAAATTTGGAGTCTCCCCGGCATAAAGCTTAGCCATCTGCATAAAATTTATAGGTCACCATTTTAGATTATATGGAGAAAGCTGCGGATAATCTGGAATCATAATGCCCAACAGCTTTTTTGCTGCCAAAAAATAAACAAAAACCATGGTAACTAAATGCTGCCTATGAAGAAATAAAAGGACAAAAGCATGTAACTGCTGGCCAGAGGCTTAAATAACAACAGGGATACATGTGAAAAGAAGCTGCTCTAGAAAACACACCTGATGAGGCAGCTCTAAGCCAGTGTCATCTGGAAATAGGTTGCACAGGATATTGCTGTCCATTCCATCTGAATCTTCAGATCCAACACAGACAACATTCAACTTTGCCAAGTATTCAAACCTCAAAGTGATGAGCTTACGACGCTTGGTTCCAGAATCTTCAGTATCATATACATGGAGAACAACTTTGAGTGGATGAAGTTGATATGCTAATGCAGGATTACTAGCTTCCTTTGAACTCTTCCTAGACCTTGATCTTCTTCTCTGAGCATCTTCTTCCTCATCAATTGCATCGTCATCCATCCTATTATTATCATCGTTTGCCAAAGTGCCTGCTATTGCAGATACATAAGAAACATTTCATCCATAATACTAATATCCTCAAAGTTATGACTTACAAACTGTCACATAATCAATTTGATTCTGACTGTGTTAATCTGCTCAGAAACTCAAGTGTAAAGATGAACAAAGCAGCAACTGTGTACTGTTGGCATGTTATTCCATTTCCAGTGGAAAATTATAATAGATCATACAGCTTCTAAAAAGGCTTTGATAAATGTGCATATGCTGCAATACAGAGCACAAACTGTTCTAAAACATTCACTAGGAAAAAATTATGTTTGGTTATTAAGTGCCTCACGTGACCAGCACGTTCCTTTTGCACTGTTGTAAAAATAGTAAGCCTAAAAGAATTTTGCATAGACTATCTATGATACGTCCAAGGTTGCAAAAAAGTTAAAAAAAAAGATCACAAGTCCTTGTTCTTGCAAGGACATGACCACTCGTCTACTAAGAAACAGCAATGTTGAGAAATGTAATAAAGGAACAAGTGCAGGGAGACATAGCATGCTAGATTTACACATTAATCAGATGTGCTACATTCTCAAACAGATATAACATACCCATTTCCTGCTTGGCTTGCTGTTGAGCAAAAGTTTGAGCGTCCTTTGTGCTTCCATTTACCTCCACTTCAATATTCTCGCCAAATGCTTCTTTCTGTCCTAACAACTGGGTGTAAGTTATATAAAGAGGAGATGGGAGCAACTCAGCTGCATGGTGCTGCTTTAGTTTCTTGGTATGCAGCATCCCAAGCTGCTGCTGCACTGGCAATGATGCTTTCTTCAGTGATTTCAAATGCGATGGGAGGCTTGAGAGGAACTTCTTCTGATTTGCAATTGTCCCCAGCAAACTGTTCTTCTGTTGTTCCAATTTCTCATGTCGCTCACATAGCTCTTTACGCTGTATCAGAATTAACACATATTTTAGAAGACAGAAATCAAATCCTGAACAGACCGCGATAATCGACTTCTGACTAGCAAGGGCACACAGATTCAGAGCACATGAGACACAAGCAATTTTATAGCAGGATGAAAAATCTATGTCCAGAATTCATGAATGAAATCATAGTAGTAGCACAAAGGACACTCACACACATTTGTAATAGTACGCAAACAGACCTGGTGCATTGTACATGTACGGTAAGTTAAATAGAGTTCCCAGCAGACATTGTGTTCTAGTAGTTATTAAACAAATGTTCGCCAAGATAATCAGTACAATGGTGAACCGAACACAGTAATAATCCAAAGGTGATACTAATAAGCAGCAGGAACTTCCCTACTTTTGTGATATAAAACTAATATCAGACCAATCCTGTACCAAGTTAAAGTTACTTCAGATTGTGAACAGTTAGCTCGGCTAACATTTTCTAAACCTTACAATTATAAGTTCCACAACCTAAACACACTATGAATTTGAAACCATCCGTGTGCTCTCTGTCAAGCTGAATTTAGATTTTTCATGCATGTACAAAACCACAACTACATTAGACCAGCAACCGAACAAATTTGATGATAATTAGAGCTCCTATGCGAGTGGCAGCTGATCACAGTACACAACCTGGACGAGCTCGAAGTTGAGGCGCTTGAGCATGAGGTCGTGGGCGGTGTCAGCGGCGAGCGTCTTGTCGCGGATGTCAGCCGGCGCGGCGCGGTGGAACTCCTCCTCGGGCACGAGCTCTATCCCCGGGTGCTTCGTCTGGAAGTCGAGGCACGACCTGATGGCCTTGACGTAGTGGTTCTTCTCGTACAGCAGGTTGTGCAGCCTCAGCGTCGTGGAGTCCACGGGCGCCTTCGCCGCCTCCGTCTCCCCCTTCACCTTATCCTCCTCCATCAGTATCTCCCTGTTCACCTGCGCGAAAAAAAAAATCCAGCTCGAGTTGGAGCGGCGGATCTAGAGCTAGGGTTTCTGCTGCAAGGTGGGTCGGGGTTTTGGAGCGAGAGACGCACCTGGCGGAGCGTGATGAGGAGGAGGGACATCTGCGCGACGAGCTCACGGAGCTCGGACTTGGGGGCGCCGTCCTTCTTGATGGCGAGTATGCGGGCGGCGACCTCCTCGACGGAGGCGCGGGTCTCGGCGAGGAGGTCGTGGGGGGAGCGTGGCTTTGGCGCGGTGGTGGCGCTGGGCGGACGCGCCGGTGCCTCGACGTCCATGGCTTCCGCCGCCGGCACCTTTGCCATCGATGCGGCCGGAGACGAGAGAGACGATGCCGAGCGCCGGAAGTGGGAGCGGAAGTGGTAAATGGGTCGGGTTCTGGCTGACCTAGTTCATTCAGGTAAGATGCTCGGGCCGTTCGTTTCTTGGGTAATCGAGACCAGCCCAAATTTGCGGAGGTATCCGGCCCAAATCAGGAGAGGAACCGGCCGACAAAGCTACATGGGTTGGACCCAAAAAAAAAAAAGCTACATGGGGTCCTTTGTTTCGACTCTCGAGAGAGGTTCTCATGAACAAGAAATCTAGGGAGCAACTAATTAACGAGCGCTCCTTCAGAAGCCTCGCAACGATCAGCACCACTTGGCGCGCTCACAACCATTCGCCACGTGTCGCGCTCTAGGCGCTCCCTCCGGATTTTATTTTTTTATTTTTACGCACGCGTTTTCGGGTTTTTAAAAGGTTTTCTTCAGGTTTTTTTAACGTTTTGGTTTTCTACAGGTCTTTCCTAGCTTTTCGATCAAAAAAATCAAAAAAATAAATTTTTGTGTAAAAAAATGCAAAAAAAATTCGCGAGAGTCACGATTTTGTTTTCGCGAGAGTCGCAGTTTTGCTTTCGCGAGAGGCACGGCCGTGCCTCTTGAAAACGGAAAAAAATGTGTTTTCTATTTTTTTTTCCTCCACGAGAGGCACGGTTTTGTTTCCGCGAGAGGCACGGTTGAGCTTTCGCGGGAGGCACGAGCGTGCCTCTTTCGGAAAGAGGAAAAAACACGTTTTCTGTTTTTTTTTTCTTTCGTGAGAGGCACGGTTTTGCTTCCGCCACAGGCACGGTTGTGCTTTCGCGAGAGGCACGGGCGTGCCTCTTTCGGAAATGGAAAAAAATATGTTTTCTGTTTT
>NC_041391.1:637606316-637629416 GCF_002162155.2 Triticum dicoccoides
GAGAGGCGCGGTTTTGCTTCCGCCAGAGGCACGGTTGTGCTTTTGTGAGAGGCACGGGCGTGCCTCTTTCGAAAAGGAAAAAACCGTATTTTCTGTTTTTTTTTCTTTCGCGAGAGGCACGGTTTTGCTTCCGCCAGAGGCACGGTTGTGCTTTCGCGAGAGGCACAGGCGTGCCTCTTTCGAAAAAGGAAAAACGTGTTTTCTGGTTTTTTTTTCTTTCGTGAGCGGCACGGTTTTGTTTCTGCGAGAGGCACGGTTGTGATTTTGTCAGAGGCACGGGCGTGCCTCTTTTTGGAAAAGGAAAAAAAATCATGTTCCCGGTTCGGTTTTTTCGTCGGGTTTTTTCGTCCAGTTTTTTTGTGAAAAAAAAGTTCGTCAAAATCTATCAACATGGGATGTAGTTTTGAAGACCTCGACGCGAGGAATCAAATGGCAAAAGCGTTCGAGATTTGGACGCACGGTTTAAGAGATAAAACATTTTGAATAAACGGATCTACGAAAAAAGGGAAACTCCCAGGTTGCGACAAGTGGCGCACATGCAGCGCGACACTTGTCGCAACCTGGGGAAGTTGGTGTGATCTCCGCAAGGAGTACTCCTTAATTAGTGATTTCGAGAAATCTACATGAGAGTTCTCATTTGTACACCTCTGGTGGTGGATTTGGAGGAACCATGGCGCCCACAATGGTTGGCCAACTTCTGTGAGGACCAGAGTCCCGATTAACTGAATTTATGCGCAAACTAACTGAATTTACGGCAAGAACAGGGGAAATTGAGCTAGGGTTCGCATTACGCATAGAAGGGGAAAGTAGTAGCACGCCACTGGCGGCTAGGGTTCACACCCAATATTTCTATTACATGCCTCAAATGAAAGAAAGAGTGGGCTTATATAGCCAATTCAGCAGCTAGAAAGCTAAAAAAGCAGAAAAGCAGAGCACATGGCTTGTCGGGCGATGAACAGCTTCTCCCGCGCCCTCTGAGCCCTTGGATGGTCGATCGACGAAGGAGAGAGAGCCACTTGAGTGAACCGTTATCATCACCTGGTGACCCTAGGATGCAGGATGAACGGTTGTAGAAGCAACTGGCACGTAGTAACAGGGGATCTTCAGACTTGGGCGTGACAATACCCCCCGATTAAGCTGGAGCTTGTCCTCAAGCTCTGAAATCAGGAAAAACCTTGTGAATGAACGTCGAATCTTCCCAAGTTGCTTCCTCTGGAGGCAGATTTGCCCATTTCACCAACCACCTGACAGCAGGAATACTTATACTCCCCTGCTTTCTTGGAATTAGCTTCCTTTCCAAGATTGCTTCAGGCTCAATTCGAATTGTGCCATCAGTACCCACCAAGGGTAGGTTGGGGGAGGGAACCACTTTCGTGCCAATGTGTCTTTTAAGTTGACTGACATGGAAAGTGTCATGCAATTGGCAGTCTTCAGGTAGAAGTAATTTGTAGGCATGATTCCCAACTTTACTCAAAATTTTGAATGGCCCATAAAATTTTGAGTGTAGTTTGATGTGCCTGTGCAAACTGAGAGAAGTATGTCTGTGAGGTTGAAGCTTTAGATATACCATGTCCCCTACAGCAAACGCTCTCTCTTTCCGGTTTCTGTCAGCAAAGCATTCTAGCTTGTGCCTTCAACAGATTTTGTTTAATCACCTCCACTGCCAATTCCCTGTTCTGTAGCAAGTTTTCATTATCTTCACAAATAGTGCCAGGCAGAGCTAATTCAGCCACCATTGGAGGAGGGAAGCCATAAAGAGCAAAGGAGTCATCTGTAGGGATGTATGGAAAGATGTGTTATACCACCACTCAGCTAGGGCTAACCATCCATGCCATTTCCTGGGCTGCTGGAAACACATACATCTCAGATAGTTCTCCAAACGCTGATTCACTCTCTCTGTTTGGCCATTTGTTTGTGGGTGATAACTAGTACTCATGTGCAATTTGATGTTTAGTGACTTGAACAACCTTTGCCACAGATTGCTAGTGAAAATTCTATCCCTGTCTGTCACAATCACTAGGGGCATACCATGCAATTTAAACACATTGTCAGAGAATGCTCTTGCTACAGACTGCACTGTGATGGGGTGCTTCATAGCAATGAAATGAGAGTATTTGGTAAATCTATCAACCACCACTAGAATTAAATTCTTGTTTCCTGATGTAGGCAAGCCCTCTACAAAATCCATACTGATATGAGCCCATGCAAAATCTGGCACAGGAAGTGGCTCTAACAAACCAGGGTAAGGTGTATGTTCAGATTTGTTTATCTGGCATACAGGACAATTTTTCACAAATGTGATCACATCCTGCTTCATACCCTGCCAATGGAATACCAACTTAACTCTGTGATAAGTAGCTCTTTCTCCAGAATGCCCACCTAGTTCAGAGTTATGAAATGTAGATAAGATCTCCTGCCTCAGGTTAGTATTCTTTCCCACTACAATTTTGTTGTGGAATCTCAGTATACCATTCTTAAAGGAATAAGCATTGCTAGTGTTTTTATCCACAGAACATTCAGCAATTAGCTCTTTAACCTTGTCATCCTGTTGATAGCTGCTTATTACTTCTTTAACCCAAGTAGGGGAAACTACTATAGTAAACAGTGCAGAAACTGCATGTTTCACCCTGGATAAGGCATCTGCAGCCTTATTTTCCTTCCCTTTTTGTACTCAATAGTGAAGTTGTATCCCAACAATTTTAACAATAACTTGTGTTGGATGCCCTCAGTAATCTTCTGTTCTTGGATGTACTTAAAGCTCTCTTGATCTGTTCTTATAATCAAGGAAGTAGCAGAGAAGTCATGTTTCCACTTTTTCACAGCCTCAATGATAGCCAGTGGCGGTGCCAGGGTCTAATCATCGCGATGTCAAGGTTTTTTAATGAATTTTTATTGACAAATTAAACATGATCAGAAAATATCATACTACTTTATTGTGAACATATATATTGTAGCACCTCTTAGAGATAATACATATTTTTATATTTGTTTGCATGCTGTCAGCCGTACTTGCCTTCCAACATAAGTAATGAGACAACCATACAAGAAAACATGGTCTACTTTATTGCACAAAACTGACTTATATATTTCATCACGAACAATGCAATTCTTATTCTAAATAAGAACAATATTTTACTTCCTAACATGGCTAGAGAGAGAGAGAAAAAGAAGACAAGGAAGAGTATCGCAATGTTGGCAAGTAAAACTTACATATAAAAGTGGAAGAGGGGAGGACCTCGTCCTGGTGCTCAATCGGGTAAGTGCCGACTTGTACATTAGTATTGATCAACGCGATGGACAATCCCGTGTGAATCTGTCTACGGGTGGGTTGCTCATGGCTTGCTAGACCGTCGGAGGTGGCCATGCCTCACATCTCATGGCCAGATCGGAGATCGCCAGCACCGGGCAAAGGACAGGAATATGCAGGGGTGCGGTGGCTGTACCCGGTCATTGGAGAGACATGCAACAATAGCAGGAGAAAATCAAGGAAATCACGTGATCTAGGCCTTCTTCTTACTAAATGGCCCAGTGGCCCAGCTAGTTGTTAGAATTGCAGATAATACATGGGCCCGTATAGCCAAATTCCTATTTTCGTCATACACTAGCGTGGCATGCGGACCTGTGGGTCATCGGCGTAAACAAAACCTGTGTAGTTAAGCAACTACACAGGTATAACATGGCTTCGCCACTGATGATAGCCATAACTTCTTTAGCATAAGTACTCAATGCAGCAGCTTTAGGGCCAATACTTTTACTGAAATAAGCAAGTGGTCTGCCCTCCTGCATTAAGACAACCCCTAAACCATACCCACAAGCATCAGCTTCCAAGATAAATGGTTTCTTGAAGTCTGGCAGGCCAGTACAGGAGTATGAGTGAGTTTTTGCTTGAGTGTTTCAAATGATTCTTGTTGCTCTTGTGCCCAAGAAAAAGCATCTTTCTTCAAGCAATCAAACAGTGGTCTGCATATTATCCCATATCCCTGGATAAATCTCCTGTAGTACTCACTTAATCCCAGGAAACTCCTTAATTCAGTGACAGTAGTAGGAGCAGGCCATGCTTTTATAGCTTCAGTTTTAGTAGGATCAGTAGAAACTCCCTCAAAGTTTATGACATGGCCCAGATACTCAATTTATTTCTGACCAAAAGAACACTTATCCAGCTTAGCATATAGCTTATTTGCTTGCAAGATCAAACACATGTTTGAGGTGATCCAGGTGTTCTTCCATGGAGAAACTGAAAACTAGAATATCATCAAAGAAGACCACCACAAACTTAAGGAGACCAAATAAGAAGTTCATCAGAGCTTGAAATGTAGGAGATCCATTAGTAAGTCCAAAGGACATTACTAAATACTCAAACAGTCCCATGTGAGTAGCAAATGCAGTTTTAGGTATATCCTCCTCAGCCATTCTGATCTGATGATATCCATTTCTCAAGTCAATTTTTGAAAATACTTTGGCTCCTTTGAGTTGATCCAAAAGATCTTCAATGACAGGTATAGGATATTTGTTTTTGACTGTGATAGCATTTAACTTTCTATAATCAGTACACAGCCTCCATGACCCATCCTTTTTCTTGACCAACAATGCAGGGGAGGAGAAGGGGCTAGTACTTGGCCTTATAATTCCATTTTTGAGCAACTCTAGAATAATTTTCTCCAGGATTTCTTTCTGATGTTGAGGAATTCTGTAGGGCCTTTGGTTCACCACCTTTGCTCCCTCTATTAAAGGAATTCTGTGATCACATGGCCTGCTGGGTGGAAGTTCAGTAGGTTCTTGAAAAAGCTTTTCGTACTAATCAAGGAGTGGTTTCAATGCAGCAGGCACCTCTTGAGTAGTTGCTACCATTTTAGGGCCAGAAGTTGTGAACAAGAAAAGGCCATAGACCGCTTGTTCCACTAGTTTTTCAGTGTTATCAGTTACTTCGGTAACAGGAGTGAGAGGCACTGTTTCATCCACAAATGTGATAAACTGCCCTGCAGGATTAGAGATCTTCATTTCCATTTTAATGAAGTCCATTTGAATGGGACTGTACTTCCTCAGCCAATCCACTCCTAAGATGATGTCATAGCCTTTTAGCTTTAATACTCTGAAACTGTCCTGAAAGGCATGGACTTGTATTTCATACTGACAGTTTTTTGCTTGAAACTCACTCCAGAGAATGCCTCCACTAGCCACCACCACTTTGGTTTTGGGAGTAGGACTAGGAGTGACATCCAATTTGCTGGCCATTTGAGGGGATATAAAGGTAGTAGTACTCCCACTGTCCACTAGTGCTGTTGCTAGAGTAGTACCCAACTTAACTATTAATATAAAAGTATTTTTAGCTGCTCCAATACCCATGCCAGCATGCATTGATACCTTTAACACAGTTTCCTCGGTAAGTTGTTCTGCATTATCTAGCTCAGTGTCATCATAATCTGCCACAAAGATAGTTTCAGGAGCTACATCCTCTTGGGCCTGCAGAGCCTGGATTTGTGCTCTCTGGCTCATTTTGCATACTTTCCTGTGACCTGGCACCCAAGGCTCTCTACATTTGCAGCATACTTGATTTTGCTTAGCCTGCTGGATAATCACATTTCTATTTGGTGTTGTACTAGTACCCGGTGTCTTTGGCTGTTCAAAAAGAACTTGTCTTCTTGGTTGAGGCACATACTGCTTATTTGGTATTGTTTGAGCCTGAGGTTGAGATTTCTCCATTCTTCTAGATACCACACAACAGTCTGTAGATCTTTAGGTCTGAGACACTCCACCAAGCTTCTGATGTAAGGATTAAGCCCTGACACAAAACTAGAGACATAGTAATCATCAGGTATAGCAGGGTTTTCCCTCCTCATCACATTGATCAATTGCTCAAAGTGCTCTACATAAGTAGTTACTATTGTGGTTTGATGTGCAGCATCAAAACTATTGACAATATCACAAATAGACTCCACAGAGAACCTATCAGACAGGTAAGAACAAAATTTATGCCAAGGCACATTAGAAGGTGTGTACCCAGTGCCCCTCCACCATTGAATAGTAGGGCCTTTAAGATAAGAAATTGCCAGCTCTGTCCTATGCTCAATGGGAGTCCTTGTAGCAGCAAAATACTGTTCCAAGTTCTGAATCCAAGATTCAGGGTCTTGTCCTTCAAATTCAAAAATGTTCAACTTAGCTGGCTTGACAGTAAGTACATTCCTTCTTCTGTAGTAATTCTCAGCCCCTTCTTCTTCTTGGATTTCTTCCAATTGCCCTACATCTTTCTGTACTGCATGTATGTTTTCCTTTTCCTTATTCTGCCCATAGTGTGGGTGCCTGTAAGGTACTTTAGGAGTACCATACATATTCAGATCCTTGCCTGTATGATCATGCAGAGTAGCTGTACCCACTGGCAAATGAGCCCCCTTTTCATGCATTGCGACACAAGGAGGAGTTGGTGCTTGGAGTTGTTTGGGTCTACCCGGAGCCACTCCCGGTGAATTAATCTGATTGCCCCTCATTTGCACACTGCCTTGCCCTTTGACACCTTCTTCCTGGGTTGGTTCTGGCTCTAGTAATAAACGCCTGAAGTTTTCTTGGATCTTGTTGAAATTCTTCTGCATCGTGGCAAAGTTCATGTTCACTGTCGCTTGAAATTGTTGGAACTCCTTGCGATCTTTCTCTCGGTCCTGCTAGAGCGTCTTGATGTCCAACTCGAGGGACTCGAGCTGTAATTCCGTTGTGGAACCAGAATCAGCGGGGCCCGTCATTTTAACCTCGTCAGCGATCACCACCATAGAGGGTTGGGAGGGTGGGATGACTTGTCACCGCCGCCAACACCGTCGCCTGTGCCCGCCTTCGATGGTACACGGCCAGATCACAGGAGCTGGAATTTTACTACCGGAGAAAGATTCCCAGGCAACCAGACTGTCTCCCTGATTGTACCCGAGTGTTGCCACTCCGGCCGCCTCCAGCTGCCTCCGCCGCCAGATCAGAGCTCAAAGAGGGATTTTACAGCCGAAACCAACCTCGACGCCGCCCCAATCAACACCGCCACCGAGGAAGGACTGGCCTCTAATACCAATTATCAGGACCAGAGTCCCGATTAACTGAATTTATGTGCAAACTAACTGAATTTACGGCAAGAACAGGGGAAATTGAGCTAGGGTTCGCGTTCCACATAGAAGGGGAAAGTAGTAGCACGCCACCGGCGGCTAGGGTTCACACCCAATATTTCTATTACATGCCTCAAATGGAAGAAAGAGTGGGCTTACATAGCCAATTCAGCAGCTAGAAAGCTAAAAAAGCAGAAAAGCAGAGCACATGGCTTGTTGGGCGATGAACAGCTTCTCCCGCGTCCTCTGAGCCCTTGGATGGTTGATCGACGAAGGAGAGAGAGAGCCATTTGAGTGAACCGTTATCATCGCATGGTGACCCTAGGATGCAGGATGAACGGCTGTAGAAGCAACTGGCATGCATTAATAGGGGATCTTCAGACTTGGGCGTGGCAGCTTCTTCCGACGACCCATCGCATCCTCAGGACGAAGGGTGGCCAGTATCATTCCTCCCCGCCATGATGCCAAAATGGGAGGCGTGCTTCTTTATTGGGGTGTCTATGACGACCTGTTGTAGAGATCTCGGCGGACCAAATGGTTTAGTCCCCGGTGTCGGCGGGATTGAAGCCACCGTGAAGAAGCTTTGGACCCGATCGCTCTTTCATTTTTCTGTCCAGGGTCTTCTTTGTAAAACTTTGGGACCTGTTTGTCATTTCTTCTTTCTATTTGCCATTAAGTAGTACCAAATATGCTTATGCACTTCCAGTAAGGAATTTTATTTTAAACATGATAATGTTTTTCGATGACTAAGTTTTTTGTCAGACAAGCAACCTCCATTATATACTAACTACAAGGCATTAGAAAATCAAGTATTGATTTTGCAGGAGATAAGCATCTCATATAAAGAGGGTGTATTCATTTTATATTAGAAAACCATCTTCCAGATAGTTATCCTACAAACTGACATTGCAGACTTTGAGTTACATGCCATTGCATCTTAGAGATAAGCAAGTATATAAGCATCTCATATACTAACTACAGGGTATCCGAAAATCAAGTACGTATTTTACATCTTTACTTCTTTCTTGGATGCCTGAAGTTTGCGTTCGCATCTCATAAAAGGAAAAGTGGGATGTACCCACTGTAAGTGCATCTAGTGCCCCTTAGTGATTTTGGTGTATTGAAGACTTATAGGTTAAGAGACTGATGCGTTTGTGAGTGTACACAGGTCTATAAGTCTATGAGGAGTTTGATATTTACAGAGAAAGTCGACCCCTAAAAATGAAGTTCTTCGACTGAAGACTGTTGGGGAACGTTGCAGAAAATAAAAAAATTCTACGCTTCACCAAGATCAATCTATGGAGTCATCTAGCAACGAGAGAGAGGAGTGCATCTACATACCCTTGTAGATCACGAGCGGAAGCGTTCAAGAGAACGGGGTTGAGGGAGTCGTACTCGTCGTGATCCAAATCACCGGAGATCCTAGAGCCGAACGGACGGCACCTCCGCGTTCAACACACGTTCGGTTGGGAAGACGTCTCCTCCTTCTTGATCCAGCAAAGGGGAGGAAGAGGTTGATGGAGATCCAGCAGCACAACAGCGTGGTGGTGGAAGTAGCGGTGATCTCGGCAGGGCTTCGCCAAGCGCAGCGAGAGGGAGAGGTGGTGCGGAGGGAGTGGGAGGCGCCAGGAGCAGGGGTGTGCAGCCCTCCCCCCCTCTTTATATAGGGGCCCTGGGCCCCCCCCCCTAGAGATTGGATCTCAAGGGGGGGTGGCGGCCAAGGGGGGGGGGCTTGCCCCCCAAGCCAAGTGGGGCGCCCCCCACCCCTAGGGTTTCCAACCCTAGGCGCAGGAGGAGGCCCAAGGGGGGTGCACCAGCCCACCAGGGGCTGGTTCCCTTCCCCACTTCAGCCCATGGGGCCCCCTGGGATAGGTGGCCCCACCCGGTGGACCCCCGGGACCCTTCCGGTGGTCTTGGCACAATACCGGTGACCCCCGAAACTTTCCCGGTGGCCGAAACTGGACTTCCTATATACAATTCTTTACCTCCGGACCATTACGGAACTCCACGTGACGTCCGGGATCTCATCCGGGACTCCGAACAACTTTCGGGTTACCGCATACTAATATCTGTACAACCCTAGCGTCACCGAACCTTAAGTGTGTAGACCCTACGGGTTCGGGAGACATGCAGACATGACCGAGATGACTCTCCGGTCAATAACCAACAACGGGATCTGGATACCCATGTTGGCTCCCACATGCTCCTCGATGATCTCATTGGATGAACCATGATGTCGAGGATTCAAGTAATCCCGTATACAATTCCCTTTGTCAATCGGTACGTTACTTGCCCGAGATTCGATCGTCGGTATCCCAATACCTCGTTCAATCTCATTACCGGCAAGTCACTTTACTCGTACCGTAATGCATGATCCTGTGACCAAACACTTGGTCACATTGAGCTCATTATGATGATGCATTACCGAGTGGGCCCAGAGATACCTCTCCATCATACGGAGTGACAAATCCCAGTCTCGATCCGTGTCAACCCAACATATACTTTCGGGGATACCTGTAGTATACCTTTATAGTCACCCAGTTACTTGTGACGTTTGGTACACCCAAAGCACTCCTACGGTATCCGGGAGTTACACGATCTCATGGTCTAAGGAAATGATACTTGACATTGGAAAAGCTCTAGAAAACGAACTACACGATCTTGTGCTATGCTTAGGATTGGGTCTTGTCCATCACATCATTCTCCTAATGATGTGATCCCGTTATCAACGACATCCAATGTCCATAGTCAGGAAACCATGACTATCTATTGATCAACGAGCTAGTCAACTAGAGGCTTACTAGGGACATGTTGTGGTCTATTTATTCACACATGTATTACGATTTCCGGATAACACAATTATAGCATGAATAATAGACAATTATCATAAACAAGGAAATATAATAATAATCATTTTATTATTGACTCTAGGGCATATTTCCAATAGTCTCCCACTTGCACTAGAGTCAGTAATCTAGTTACATTGTGATGAATCGAACACCCATAGAGTTCTGGTGTTGATCATGTTTTGCTCGCGCAAGAGGTTTAGTCAACGGATCTGTGATATTCAGATCCATATGCACTTTGCAAATATCTATGTCTCCATCTTGAACATTTTCACGAATGGAGTTGAAGAGACACTTGATGTGCATGGTCTTCTTGTGAAACCCGGGCTCCTTGGCGAGGGCAATAGCTCCAGTGTTGTCACAGTAGAGAGTGACCAGCCCCAATGCATTGGGTATGACTCCTAGGTCGGTGATGAACTCCTTCATCCAGATTGCTTCATGCGATGCCTCCGAGGCTGCCATGTACTCCGCTTCACATGTAGATCCCGCCATGACGCTCTGCTTGCAACTGCACCAGCTTACTACCCCACCATTCAAAATATACATGTATCCGGTTTGTGACTTAGAGTCATCCAGATCTGTGTCGAAGCTAGCATCGACGTAATCCTTTACGACGAGCTCTTCGTCACCTCCATAAACGAGAAACATGTCCTTTGTCCTTTTCAGGTACTTCAGGATATTCTTGACCGCTGTCTAGTGTTCCATGCCGGGATTACTTTGGTACCGTCCTACCAAACTTATGGCAAGGTTTACATCAGGTCTGGTACACAACATGGCATACATGATAGACCCTATGGCTGAGGCATAGGGGACGACACTCATCTTTTCTCTATCTTCTGCCGTGGTCGGACATTGAGCCGAGCTCAATTTCACACCTTGCAACACAGGCAAGAACCCCTTCTTGGACTGATCCATATTGAACTTCTTCAATATCTTATCAAGGTATGTGCTTTGTGAAAGACCTATGAGGCGTCTCGATCTATCTCTATAGATCTTGATGCCTAATATGTAAGCAGCTTCTCCAAGGTCCTTCATTGAAAAACACTTATTCAAGTAGGCCTTAATGCTGTCCAAAAGTTCTATATCATTTCCCATCAATAGTATGTCATCCACATATAATATGAGAAATGCTACAGAGCTCCCACTCACTTTCTTGTAAACGCAGGCTTCTCCATAAGTCTGCATAAACCCAAACGCTTTGATCATCTCATCAAAGCGAATGTTCCAACTTCGAGATGCTTGCACCAACCCATAAATGGATCGCTGGAGCTTGCATACCTTGTTAGCATTCTCAGGATCGACAAAACCTCCCGGCTGCATCATATACAGTTCTTCCTAAAGATAGCCGTTAAGGAATGCCGTTTTGACGTCCATTTTCCATATCTCATAATCATAGTATGCGACAATTGCTAACATGATTCAGACGGACTTCAGCCTCGCTACGGGAGAGAAAGTCTCATCGTAGTCAACCCCTTGAATTTGCCGATAACCCTTAGCGACAAGTCGAGCTTTATAGATGGTAACATTACCATTCGCGTCCGTCTTCTTCTTAAAGATCCATTTATTTTCTATCGCTCGCCGATCATCCGACAAGTCTGTCAAAGTCCATACTTTGTTTTCATACATGGATCCTATCTCGGATTGCATGGCTTCAAGCCATTTGTTGGAATCTGGGCCCGCCATCGCTTCTTCATAGCTCGAAGGTTCACCGTTGTCCAACAACATGATTTCCAGGACAGGGTTGCCATACCACTCTGGTGTGGAATGTGTCCTTGTGGGTCTACGAAGTTCAGTAGCAACTTGATCCGAAGTACCTTGATCATCATCATTAATTTCCTCTCCAGTCGGTGTAGGCACCACAGGAACATTTTCTTGAGCTGCACTACTTTCTGGTTCAAGAGGTAGTACTTCATTGAGTTCTACTTTCCTCCCACTTACTTCTTTCGAGAGAAACTCTTTCTCCAGAAAGGACCCGTTCTTGGCAACAAAGATCTTGCCTTCGGATCTAAGGTAGAAGGTATACCCAATGGTTTCCTTAGGGTATCCTATGAAGACGCATTTTTCCGACTTGGGTTCGAGCTTTTCAGGTTGAAGTTTCTTGACATAAGCATCGCATCCCCAAACTTTTAGAAACGATAGCTTAGGTTTCTTCCCAAACCATAATTCATACGGTGTCGTCTCAACGGATTTAGACGGTGCCCTATTTAAAGTGGATGTAGCTGTCTCTAGAGAGTATCCCCAAAATGATAGCGGTAAATCGGTGAGTGACATCATAGATCGCACCATATCCAATAGAGTGCGATTACGATGTTCGGACACACCGTTACGCTGAGGTGTTCCAGGCGGCGTGAGTTGTGAAACGATTCCACATTTCCTTAAGTGCGTACCAAATTCGTGACTTAAATATACTCTTCCACAATCCGATTGTAAGAACTTTATTTTTTGGTCGCATTGATTCTCTACCTCATTCTGAAATTCCTTGAACTTTTCAAAGGTCTCAGACTTGTGTTTCATCAAGTAGACATACCCATATCTACTTAAGTCATCAATGAGAGTGAGAACATAACGATAGCCCCCGCGAGCCTCAACGCTCATTGGACCGCACACATCAGTATGTATGATTTCCAATAAGTTGGTTGCTCGCTCCATTGTTCCGGAGAGCGGAGTCTTGGTCATTTTGCCCATGAGGCATGGTTCGCATGTGTCAAATGATTCATAATCGAGAGACTCTAAAAGTCCATCAGCATGGAGCTTCTTCATGCGCTTGACACCAATGTGACCAAGGCGGCAGTGCCACAAGTATGTGGGACTATCGTTATCAACTTTACATATTTTGGTATTCACACTATGAATATGTGTAACATCACGTTCAAGATTCACTAAGAATAAACCATTGACCAGCGGGGCATGACCATAAAACATATCTCTCATATAAATAGAACAACCAGTATTCTCGGATTTAAATGAGTAGCCATCTCGTATTAAACGAGATCCAGATGCAATGTTCATGCTCAAAGCTGGCACTAAATAACAATTATTGAGGTTTAAAACTAATCCCGTAGGTAAATGTAGAGGTAGCGTGCCGACGGCGATCACATCGACCTTTGAACCATTCCCGACGCGCATCATCACCTCGTCCTTCGCCAGTCTCCGCTTATTCCGCAGCTCCTGCTTTGAGTTACAAATATGAGCAACCGCACCGGTATAAAATACCTAGGAGCTACTACGAGTACTGGTAAGGTACACATCAGTTACATGTATATCACATATACCTTTAGTGTTGCCGGCCTTCTTGTCCGCTAAGTATTTGGGGCAGTTCCAGTGACCCTTCCCTTTGCAATAGAAGCACTCAGTCTTAGGCTTGGGTCCATTCTTTGGCTTCTTCCCGGCAACTGGTTTACCGGGCGTGGCAACTTCCTTGTCGTCCTTCTTGAAGTTCTTCTTACCCTTGCCCTTCTTGAACTTAGTGGTTTTATTGACCATCAACACTTGATGTTCCTTTTTGATTTCCACCTCCGCTGATTTCAGCATTGAAAATACTTCAGTAATAGTTTTCACCATCCCCAGCATATTGTAGTTCATCACAAAGCTCTTGTAGCTAGGTGGGAGCGACTGAAGGATTCTGTCAATGACCGCCTCGTCCGGGAGGTTAATGTCCAGCTGGGACAAGCGGTTGTGCAACCCAGACATTTTGAGTATGTACTCACTGACAGAACTATTTTCCTCCATCTTACAATTGTAGAACTTGTCGGAGACTTCATATCTCTCGACCCGGGCATGAGCTTGGAAAACCATTTTCAGCTCTTCGAACATCTCATATGCTCCGCGTTGCTCAAAACGCTTTTGGAGCCCCGGTTCTAAGCTGTAAAGCATGCCGCACTGAACGAGGGAGTAATCATCAGCACGTGACTGCCATGCGTTCATAACGTCTTGGTTCTCTGGGATGGGTGCTTCACCTAGCGGTTCTTCTAGGACATATGCTTTCTTGGCAGCTATGAGGATGATCCTCAGGTTCTAGACCCAGTCCGAATAGTTGCTGCCATCATCTTTCAGCTTGGTTTTCTCTAGGAACGCGTTGAAGTTGAGGTTGACATGAGTGTTGGCCATTTGATCTACAAGACATTTTTGCAAAGGTTTTTAGACTAAGTTCATGATAATTAAGTTCATCTAATCAAATTATTTAATGAATCCCACTCAGATTAGACATCCCTCTAGTCATCTAAGTGATACATGATCCAAGTCAACTAGGCCGTGTCCGATCATCACGTGAGACGGACTAGTCATCATCGGTGAACATCTTCATGTTGATTGTATCTTCCATCTGACTCATGTTCGACCTTTCGGTCTCTTGTGTTCCGAGGCCATGTCTGTACATGCTAGGCTCGTCAAGTTAACCTAAGTGTTTATGCATGTGTAAATCTGTCTTACACCCGTTGTATGTGAACGTTAGAATCTATCACACCCGATCATCACGTGGTGCTTCGAAACAATGAACTTTCGCAACGGCGCACAGTTAGGTGGAACACTTTCTTGAAATTATTATGAGGGATCATCTTATTTACTACCGTCGTTCTAAGCAAATAAGATGCAAAAACATGATCAACATCACATGCAATCAAATAGTGACATGATATGGCCAATATCATATAGCTCCTTTGATCTCCATCTTCGGGGCGTCATGATCATCTTCGTCACCGGCATGACACCATGATCTCCATCATCATGATCTCCATCATCGTGTCTCCATGAAGTTGCTCTCTAGCTATTACTTCTACTACTATGGCTAACGGTTTAGCAATAAAGTAAAGTAATTACATGGCGTTTAATCATTGACACATAGGTCATACAATAATTAAGACAACTCCTATGGCTCCTGCCGGTTGTCATACTCATCGACATGCAAGTCGTGATTCCTATTACAAGAACATGATCTCATACATCACATATATATCATTCATGACAACCTTTTGGCCATATCGCATCACAAGGCACATGCTGCAAAAACAAGTTAGACGTCCTCTAATTGTTGTTGCATGTTTTACGTGGCTGCAATAGGGTTCTAGCAAGAACGTTTCTTACCTACATAAAAGCCACAACGTGATATGCCAATTTCTATTTACCCTTCATAAAGACCCTTTTCATCGAATCCGATCCGACTAAAGTGGGAGAGACAGACACCCGCTAGCCACCTTATGCAACTAGTGCATGTCAGTCGGCGGAACCTTTCTCACGTAAGCGTACGTGTAAGGTCGGTCCGAGCCGCTTCATCCCACGATGCAGCCAAAACAAGATAAGACTAGTAGTGGCAAGAAAATTGACAACATCTACGCCCACAACAAATTTGTGTTCTACTCGTGCAAAGAAATTACGCATAAACCTAGCTCATGATGCCACTGTTGGGGAACGTTGCAGAAAATAAAAAATTTCTACGCTTCACCAAGATCAATCTATGGAGTCATCTAGCAACGAGAGAGAGGAGTGCATCTACATACCCTTGTAGATCGCGAGTGTAAGCGTTCAAGAGAACGGGGTTGAGGGAGTCGTACTCGTCGTGATCCAAATCACCGGAGATCCTAGCGCCGAACGGACGGCACCTCCGCGTTCAACACACGTACGGTTGGGAAGACGTCTCCTCCTTCTTGATCCAGCAAAGGGGGGGGGAGAGGTTGATGGAGATCCAGCAGCACAACGGCATGGTGGTGGAAGTAGCGGTGATCTCGGCAGGGCTTCGCCAAGCTCAACGAGAGGGAGAGGTGGTGCGGAGGGAGAGGGAGGCGCGAGGAGCAGGGGTGCGCAGCCCTCCCTCCCCCCTCTTTATATAGGGGCCCTGGGGGGGCGCCGACCCCCTAGAGATTGGATCTCAAGGGGGGGCAAGGGGGTGGCTTGCCCCCCAAGCCAAGTGGGGCGCCCCACCCCTAGGGTTTCCAACCCTAGGCGCAGGGGGAGGCCCAAGGGGGGCGCACCAGCCCACTAGGGGCTGGTTCCCTTCCCCACTTCAGCCCATGGGGCCCTCCGGGATAGGTGGCCCCACCCGGTGGACCCCCGGGACCCTTCCGGGTGGTCCCGACACAATACCGGTGACCCCCGAAACTTTCCCGATGGCCGAAACTGGACTTCCTATATACAATTCTTTACCTCCGGACCATTACGGAACTCCACGTGACGTCCGGGATCTCATCCGGGACTCCGAACAACTTTCGGGTTACCGCATACTAATATCTGTACAACCCTAGCGTCACCGAACCTTAAGTGTGTAGACCCTACGGGTTCGGGAGACATGCAGACATGACCGAGATGACTCTCCGGTCAATAACCAACAACGGGATCTGGATACCCATGTTGGCTCCCACATGCTCCTCGATGATCTCATTGGATGAACCATGATGTCGAGGATTCAAGTAATCCCGTATACAATTCCCTTTGTCAATCGGTACGTTACTTGCCCGAGATTCGATCGTCGGTATCCCAATACCTCGTTCAATCTCATTACCGGCAAGTCACTTTACTCGTACCGTAATGCATGATCCTGTGACCAAACACTTGGTCACATTGAGCTCATTATGATGATGCATTACCGAGTGGGCCCAGAGATACCTCTCCATCATACGGAGTGACAAATCCCAGTCTCGATCCGTGTCAACCCAACAGATACTTTCGGGGATACCTGTAGTATACCTTTATAGTCACCCAGTTACTTGTGACGTTTGGTACACCCAAAGCACTCCTACGGTATCCGGGAGTTACACGATCTCATGGTCTAAGGAAATGATACTTGACATTGGAAAAGCTCTAGCAAACGAACTACACGATCTTGTGCTATGCTTAGGATTGGGCCTTGTCCATCACATCATTCTCCTAATGATGTGTTCCCGTTATCAACGACATCCAATGTCCATAGTTAGGAAACCATGACTATCTGTTGATCAACGAGCTAGTCAACTAGAGGCTTACTAGGGACATGTTGTGGTCTATTTATTCACACATGTATTACGATTTCCGGATAACACAATTATAGCATGAATAATAGACAATTATCATGAACAAGGAAATATAATAATAATCCTTTTATTATTGCCTCTAGGGCATATTTCCAACGAAGACTTTGGATTTCTGAAGACTTTCTGAAGACTTTGAAAGTGAAGAAATTGGTGTGACCTTGAAGACTCAGCAATCATTCGAGGAACATGAAGCATGAAGACTTTTGTTTTTATAGTTTCATTTTCTCTTTCTTGAGTCATAGGAAACACCGTATTGTTAAAGGGGGTCGAGGAAATACTAAGGAAAAATTTCCATGTGATGCTCAACTCAAAATCCTACACCTACCAATCCCTTCGAGTGAAGCCATTGGAAATCTCACACAGTTTAGTCGTATTCTTCAGTGACAGAGATGAAGTTCTTCTGGTCTCTGAGGAATTTGTTCTGACTGAGGAGTTAGGAATTCGCCAATGTGGATTGCCTACATAGTGAGGATCATGATAGCCCTGAGGAATTTGAGAGTCAAAATTCCGACCATTGTTGTGCTACGCGCCAGCTGTCCCAAAATATCTACCCACCTAACTGTCATATTATTGAAGGGAATTTGTGTCTTATCATGTTGGGCTGCTCCCTAGGCTATAAATAGCTGCCCCTACAACCACTAGCTGGTTGGCTGCTCCGAGAGAAACTGACACTTGTCATTTGAGAGCAACCCATCCTCCGAGGACTTTGAGCGAAAATCATCAAGTGAGGAAAACCCAAACCCAAACACCTTCAAACCCAAAGTGATTGAGCATCACTGAAGAGATTGATCCTGCGTGGATCTGACGCTTGTTCCCTTTGAAGACTGTGCTTCTTCCAGACGGTTAGGCGTCAAGGTTTAGAGCATCCAAGAGGAATTGTGGATCGCCGAGTGACCGAGTTTGTGAAGGTTCGGAAGTCACCTGAAGACTTACCACGAGTGATTGGGCGAGGTCTGTGTGACTTTAGCTCAAGAAGAATACGGTGAGGACTGTGTGTCCGGGACTGTGTGTCCTTTGGTTTAAATACCTAGATGCTCCAACCAGATGTACAACTGAGACAACAGTTAGAACTGGTCTACCAAATCATTGTCTTCACCAAGCTTACTGGTCCTATTTCCTCAACTCTTTCATTTCCTCATAACTGTGTTATGTGCTTGTTCATATCTGTTTGAAGACTTTGACAGAAGACTTTCTCAATTTCCTCAGTTCAATTTCTTCAGTCTGTTTGTCTTCATCTTGTGTTATCATGTGCTTACGCGTCTTGTACTCTGTGCTTGTCTTCATTTCATCATGATGACTGTGGCTTGTGTTCAGTTATGTTTACTTCTGAGTACTTATTCCGCTGCAAGTAGTTCTTCGCTAAGGAATTTCCTCATCAGCAAATTCCTCAGTGAAGAATTCATAAAAATCGCCTATTCACCCCCCTCTAGTCGATATAACGCACTTTCAATTGGTATCATAGCAAGGTACTCCCTTGTTCTGTGTGATTTTGGTTTAACCACCTGGAGTTTTAGTTATGTCGACCGCATGTATGATCAAGGTCTCTGCTGAGTGTCCTACCTTCGATGGGACGGACTACCCCTACTGGAAGAATAAGATGTGAATGCATCTTGAGGCAATTGATAATGATCTATGGTATGTTGTGGAAAATGGTGTTCCCTCAGTCACACCTTCTCTGAACGCTACTGATGTGAAGAGATTCAAGCAACTCGACTCTCAAGTGAAGAACATCATATGTGGCCATCTGAGCAAAGGGCAGTATGGAAGAGTGAGTGCTTTGGAAACTGCTAAGCTTATCTGGGATAGGCCGTCCAAAGTAAATGAAGGAGTCTCAACTCAATGTGACTCTCGTGTTGTCGTTCTTCGCATTCTCTTCAACCGCTTCAAAAGACTCGACAATGAAAATGTTCAGCACTTGGTGCCACTGACATCACCGACCATGAGGTGGTGAAGAAATTGCTGAGATCGCTTGATTCTTCATTTGATACTCTGGCACTGATGATTCAAGAGCGTTCTGATTACAAGTCACTTGATCCCGCTGATATCCTTGAGAGGCTAAACACTCATGAGTTCCAGCTTGCTGAGAAGAGAGATCTCTATGGTTCGAGCTATGGCAAACCACGTGCTTTGAAGGCAAAGGTTGTCTCTGAGTCTGAAGATGAAGACTCTGGCAGCAGCCTTGGTGATCCTGATGAACTGAGCCAGGAACTAGCACTGCTCGTGAAGAAATTTCAGAAGTTCTCAAGACATGGTCGCTTTGGAAAATCCTCAAGGAGCAATGATTCCTCATCCAGTGACTACAAGAAGAGGCTATGCCACAAATGCAAGAAGCCTGGTAACTACATTCAAGATTGTCCTCAATGGGATAAGGAATTAAAGAAGAAGAAGTACAAGGATGATAGTTCTGATGATGCCAAGAAGAAGAAGAAATCTTCAAAGTATTCATCATCAAAATCCTCAAAATCTTCATCTCACAAGAAGAGCAGCTCCAAGAAGGCTCGGGCATTCATTGGCAAGGAAATGGACTCTGAGGCTGAATCTGAGGAAAATGAGGAAGAGGAGGCATCCAAGGAGTCCGAGTCTAGTGTGTCAAGCCTAGCTCTTGCTACCGCATTCATCAGCAAGTCTATCTTCAACTCTGAAGAAAATGGCAACACCAACAAAGCTGATGAAGGCAATGATGACTACGCTCCCACCTATTGCTTCATGGCAAAGGGTTCCAAGGTAACTAAATACCCCTCCTCTAAATCTAGTGAGGATGAATCTGATGAAAACCTCAAGCCCAGCTACTCTAAACTTGCTAAGATTGCTGTGAAACAACAAAAGGCTATTGAAAAGATTCAAAACATGCTAGATAAAAGTGATGATATGTTGGGTGAAGAAATGGATCACACTAAAGACTTAACTGAAAGTCTTCAGAGACTTCAGTCTAAGTTTGACAACCTTCAAGGTCATCATAACACTCTCTTATCTGATCACGAGAAGCTTTCTTATGAATTTCTTCAAAGAAAGCAAGATCTTGAGAAGCTAAGAGTGAGTAATGAAGATCTTCAGAAGGAGCGTGATTCATTATTTGCTCAACAAATCAGCGCTACTCAGGAAGAACTTGTTCCTCCATGTATGAAGTGCATTGAACGTGAATCTGCTAATTCTTCACCTGAATGTTCAAAAGCTTCTAATGCTACAAATTCTTCTCCTGTCTCTGCTATCACTAATTCCTCATCTGAGGACATTGCTAGTATCTCTGATGATGCAGGGCTGAAGGAACTGTACATGACAGGCATGTACAAAAGCCTCAAAGGGCATCAAATTCTTTGTGATGTGCTTAAAAAGCAGATCCTCAACAGGAACCCTAGGAAAGAGGGTATTGCCTTTGAGAGGAAACTCAATGCTGATGGAACATATTGGAAGCCTGAGCAGTACCACAAAACCTCATGGGTTGCTGCAAAGGGACCTACAGTTTATCCATCCAATTTATCTGGCTTTACATGTGAATCTCCTCATTCTTCTGATGAGTCATTTGACTCCAACTATAAACTGTTCAAAAATCAGAATGGTGAAGTATTTGCTAGATATGTTGGCACCAACTGCAGGAACGGTTCCCCTATGAAGAAATTGTGGGTTCCCAAAAGTTGCCTTGAAAGTCTTCGGGTGAATGTCCTCATGACACCACCTATGAAGAACAGGAAGCCGAGATCAAATTCTTCATATGAACCAAATTGTTCATATGGATCCAAGTCCTCATACGGACAAAAATTCCTCACGTGGATCAAATTCCTCAAAAGGATCAAAGTCCTCATATGATCATGATCATGCTAACCCCTCTGTTTCGCAGGGAAGAGCTGAGGGCTATGAATATCAGCATTATTCTTCTAATCATTATGTTCATAAGTCCTCAAAGAATTTCTCTGCTTATTCATATGCTTATCCTAACTCTTCATATGAGAAACAATGTGGACTGGCTTCTATGCCACAGTTCTCATATGGTGCTCATAGAGTGATGAACTCTTTGCCACCCCTTCAGATGTGGGTGGTGAAGAAAATGAACTAATCTCTCATGCAGGGTCAGGTCTCCAGACGTGTTTTAAACGTCTGAAGAATTTGCTGGAGACCTGAATGTTGCCTGAAAGGACGCAGGCTAATCATGAAGAAATGAATTTTCATTTCTCAGGTCCTCATACCGATTTATCTGTGCTATTGCTAGATGAAATTGATCTAATGATATTGATGTCATATTCTTCACTGATGAAGTATATGAGTTCGTAAGTTGCACTAATTCATCTGCAGGATGATCAACCCAAAGCAACTGAGTGGGTCCTCGATAGTGGATGTACGAATCACATGCACTACAAAAAAAAGACACATCCGTGACATTTTGGGCCGAACACTTTTTTTTTCTGTCATACATATGACACTTCTATGACGATAATTGTGACAAAACCCGGTATCGTCATAGATGTGGTGGGCTCCTACTTCTACGACAAAAAATCATGACAAAAAATGGGCTTTTCGTCCTGGGCGGGCCGGAGACGCAGCTGCATGACATTCTTTGGGCCGTCCATGACAGAAAAAACCGTGGTAGAAGCGAGGGGGAGGAAAATTTCAGGGAGTTCCCGGTTACGGTGGGAGGTCGGGGCCGAGCGATGCGCGTTTCTCTCGTACACGTACGCGCATGTGTGCGAGGCATTGGCTCTAACTGAACCCGAGCGAGGCGTTGGGCTCTAACTGAACCCGAGTGATTGCACTGCAGGCTACGCGTTACTGAACCCGAGCGATTGATTCCTTCGCTACTGCTGCTAACTGAAGCCGATCGATGCTGCCTCTCTGGATGAACAGTGAGCGTTGCGGGGCGGGAGGGGGGGGGTTGGATGAACAGTGAGCGGTGGGAGAGGATGAACAGGACCCGTGGCGTTGCCTCTAGATGAACAGGACCCTGATCGATCGAGCCGGTTGGGGCTGGATGAACAGGACCTCGTGGAGGGCTGGATGAACAGGACGACCCCGTGGAGGGCTGGATGAATAGTAGATGGTGGAGGGGTGGATGAACAATAGCCCGTGGAGGGGTGATTGAACAGGAGCCAGTGGAGAGGGGTGGTTGAATAGTAGCCGGTGGAGTAGCGCGCGGTGGAGGCTGGATGAACAGGAGCCCGTGGATGAACAGTCGCAGGTGGAGGCTGGAGGAGGTCGATGGTGGATGAACAGTAGCCCGTGGAGGCTGGAGGAGGTCGACGGTAGAGATGAACAGTATCCCGTGGAGTCCCGTTTTGCGGTACGCGACACCCCTCCCGATGAACATGACCCCCGTTTCGACCGTAGCGCTCCAACACAAGTCCGTTTTGTCCGTTTTGCGGTACGCCACACCCCTCCCGATCAACAGGATCCCCGTTTCGACCGCAGGAGGTTCGTTTTGTCCGTTTTGCAGTACGCCACACCCCTCCCGATCAACAGGACCCCCGTTTCGACCGTAGGAGGTCCGTTTCCTCCGTTTTGCGGTACGCCACACCCCTTCCGATGAATAGGGTCCTGTTTCGAACGTGGCCGGTCGAACACAAGGCCGTTTCCTCTGTTCTCGGTACACCAGGCCTCGTTTCCATCGCCTATTTCATCCAAGCCCTCCCGATGAACACGATGACACATTCCGTTCTGACCCAGCCGGTTGGCTCCGCATGAACACACCGACGACGCTGTTTCTCCGTTCCGACCCAGCCATGTACACAAGCCCTGGCTGTATGTATGCGCGAGTAGGCGTTCAAGACCCCGCCCGTATGTACACATACGTGGCCGTATTTTCTTTCTTGCACACTGGCCGCTGTACGTACATGCACATGCTACGTGCGTGCCTCTACTACGACACGTGCACGCCTCTACTACGACACATGCGCGCCTCTACATCGACCAGTATATATGTACGTACATGTTCGCGACCAGAATGACAACGCTATGTACGCTTCGACCAGGTGTGTCCCGACTGTCAGGCACTTCCTTGCGTGCGAAGATGTAGCTGGTGGGTCCCAGCAGTCAGGGGGGCGAATCGTTTTTTTGGACGCACTTCCTTGTGTGCGAAGATGTAGCTGGTGGGTTCCAGCAGTCAAGGGGGTGAATCATTTTTCTGCCCGGACGCACTTCCTTGCGTAAGAAGATGTAGCTGGTGGGTCCCAGCAGTCAGGGGGGTGAATCGTT
>NC_041391.1:637629631-637635751 GCF_002162155.2 Triticum dicoccoides
GCACTTCCTTGCGTGCGAAGATGTAGCTGGTGGGTCCCAGCAGTCAGGAGGCGAGTCGTTTTTTTTTGCCCAGACACAATTCCTTACGTCCGAAGATGTAGCTGGTGGGTCCCAGCAGTCAAGGGGCGAATCGTTTTTTTGCCCGGACGCACTTCCTTGCGTGCGAGATGTAGCTGGTGGGTCCCAGCAGTCAGGGGGAAACAATTTTTTTGCGAAATACAGTGGCCCGTTCGGTGGATCCCAGCTGTCAGGTGGAGGAATCATTATTTTCCGCGTAATAAGGAGGCACTTCCTTGCTGCGGCCGTGGACCCAGCTGTCAGCCTCTCCACGTATAGTCCACGTCCGATGGAAGTCGTTCCTTGACCACGTTGACCAGGCCGTGCCGAGAGCACCACGGCGGTGGACGACGACGAGGCCTAGGAAGGGGACGACGAGGAGCCGGGGAAGACGCGGCAGTGGAAGCCTGCGCGGAGAGGAATACGAGGGTTCACTGGTTCGACTGCGGTGTGAGGCTGCCGTCACCGCAGGGCCTGGCCAGCGGTGGGAATAGTGGGGGTGGTGAGGCCTCCGCGGCAGCACAGCCGGCCACGGGAGGCAGGAGTATCCGGCACGACCGGCGCTGCTTTGGGCGGCTGGAGCAAGAAGACCAGAGGTTGAAGAAGCACTACGGCCGTTGGATGGACATCGTACGGTCACAGGAGCTAGAATCGTTCATATTGAAGAAGTAGCATGGCCGTTGGATTAACATCCAACGGTCACTGCTACTAGAATCGTTTGTGGACTAAGTTGACAAAGCCAAAGTACATGTCAACCTAGTAGACCCACAAGTCAGCCTCCAAATCTGTCCCAAACAGCATACAGCCCAAAATTTCTAGCCAGATTCAAATTAATTTTAAATCTAAATATACCTTAATTTAAATTCAATGAAATTTTACCCGCACAAAAACAATGAAATTTAAAATATCAAAATCCGAAAGAAAACAGTATTTTGGAACTAATTGTCTATTTGCTGCATTTTTTTTCATTTTACAACCCATTTATTATTACTTATAGCCCATTTCTTATTACTTATAGCCCATTTTCTGGGCAAAATGCATCCCTCCTCGTATTGAAAGATTTCTGGCCCAGCAGGGCATAGAAAAGCAAGTAGGCCTATGTTGGTTATTCTACAAAAAACAAAATAGCTGGCTAGCCATTTTTCAGAATGAAAAAAAACAAACTGGGCTGGTCATGTGCTAAACATATGAAATAAAAGCCTGGGCTAGACGGGCCACGAGTCCTGCACAACCCAGTTGATACCCTTCTCCGTCCCGAAAAAACAAAATTACTGCGCGCGCTGCTGGGTCCCTACTGTCATCCTCACCATGTACAGTCATCTCCTTATTCCTCTCAGTTGTTGACCATGTTGACAACACCGGAGGGCGGCGCCGCGGCGAGCAAACCAAGGCGGAGGACGAGGTGAGGCCTCAAACGGGAACAAACAGGAGCCAGGAAGATCACAACCAGCTGTAGGAGGCAGGAGCAGGCGGTCCTTCTGACGCTGGTTTGGCTTTGGTGGCTCGAGGAAGAAGAGACTGAAGAAACACGACAGACGTTGAATGTCAATCCAACGGTCAAGGTTAGCACAATCGTTTGTTGACTAAGCGGACACCAAGTAGCATACTTTTTTATATATAGGAAGAAAATTGCGAGGAAAATGCGTTCGTCTACCGTCCTCCTCACAGGGAACGTTCGCCACATAAGTGACTAGCACCCTTGGTTTTCAACCGAGAGGTCTTGGGTTTGAGTCCTAGGAACTCTCAATTTTGTCCTCCTTCCTTCCTCGCAAAAAAGGGAAAGAAAATCAAAGACTTGGGAAGGCGTACAGAACAAGCTAGTGTACCAGTAAAGAGACGTTGCCGAGTTTTAGAAAAAAGAGAGACGTGCTCCTATAGCTGGTTCGAATCCAAACCTAGACTATGACTATATATGGTGCTATGCTACTCTGCGAGTAATGAAACTGACATATCCAACGTTCGCTTCTCCTCTTCTCTACTTACTCTTCCTAGCATCAGAAGCTCTGGCCGCACCAACCATGTCCGCTGGCTGCTCGTCCACCTGCTCTTCAGCAGGCAACAACCAGATATGCACCAAGTCGCCACCCGTACCATCGCCTGTGGGTCTCATCACACCCCCGCCGGCACGCGCACCGCAGCCGATTGCTCATCGCAACCCGCTGCCGTTGGTGTGGTGCCACTGCTGCAAATCACGCAGAGTCATTCGTCGCGTCTCAACCACAATCCTCAACCCTGGCCGAGTCTTCTACAAATGCCCAAATCATGGGGTAATAATATGTTTAAGTGTTGTTCTGCTGCTTTCAGTTGTTGATTTTTTTAATAGTTTGGTTGATGATCTTCCAATTTGATTCATGCAGAAAAGGGAAGATTCGTGTGATTTGTATTTCTGGGAAGTTGCTGATGTGGGGGAATGCAACTACGCTGATTATTTGGTTAGCCAAGGAATCCCAATACCAGCAGGTTGGGGTGTTGGGCAAGTAACTGAAGGAACGACAGAAGAGGAAGATGCAGAGCAGAAGGTTAAAGATGCAGTTCCTCTGATCATGGCCAAGCAACAGCTGCTAAACAGCCTTGACAGCAATGAGGAGATGAAAGAGCTTGTGAGGATAATGGGCAAAATCGATGTGCTCTGTAGGGTGATTGTCTCTTTATTTGCAGTGTATGTAGCACTCGTGATGTATTCAGTGGCTACGACATGAGAACTTTGCTGAAACTAGTAAGGAATGAAACCTGTGTAGCAGGCTGGGCATAGTGTTGTGAACATCTAATGATTTCTATTAATGGAAATCAGGGGTATCCCCTTTTGCTCATAAATAAATAAATAGCAGAGGCCCTGTCGGGTCAGCTTTGTTCTCATTCGAAGACGTCGAGCAAATTGCAGTCCAACAACAAACTATGTCATCAAATTCAAGTTTCATAGCCAAATATGAGTACAACAAAACAACAATGTCATCATGTTTTAGTTGTCATACAATCACCAAACACAAATCAGCATACATAACAAGTGATGTTCTCACAACAAAATACTAAACAACATGTTCATCAGGTTTCAGTTGTCATAGCAAACACAATTTCACATAGTAGATAAAAAACGTATTCTGATAGGAAAATACGACAAAAGCAATGTAATCATCATCTGCAGCAGCAGTGTCAACATCTTCGCCATGTGTATCAGTCTGAATCGTAATTCCCCATGGTGTCATCTTCTTCGTCGTCCTCAACGTCCTCGAATGTTGGCTTCTTTTTGATCAACTCTTGTATGTCCACAGCACGACAGACAATCTTTTTGCCGGCGTCATTAACGTGATGGTTCTCAAAGATATTAGGAACATCTGTGTTATCTTGTACATCAGGAGCAGTGTAAGCATCGTCTTGTTGTGCAACTTCATTAAGCAAATTCCTCTGCTCAAACCTTTGCAATACTCTCCAGTCATCGCTACATGCAAATGTGTCTTCCAAGAAAAATATCTGTGTTGCTTGATTTGCCAAAATAAAAGGCTCGTTGGTCTGGTACGCCGCCTTGACATTGATGGATTTGAAATAATCACCAGCTCTGGGTTTTGTGATCCTGGAAAACAGGTTATACCAACGACAGCACAACAGAACCACACACCGATGATCCTCGAAACTGGAGATATACTGCAACTGAACAATGTCTGTTATGTTAGCATACATTTCAGTTGTCTCTTTGTCATACGTATCCGTGCTCATGATGGCACTGTTTTGTGTCTTCCTGCCTTCATCTCGTGCAAGGGTGTTGTAGCGCACATCTCCAACAACGCAAGATTCATAATGTCTTACCCGAGTATAAGGACCCATTGCTAGTGAGTAAAGGGCATCATCAACTACCTGCCCATCCTCCCACATCTTCTTAACCTATGGTTAGAAAATAGACAAGCTGATCATCTTATGTACTCAATATATTAAAAAAATTGACAGTGCACTTCAAAAGCTTACATGGTTCTTGAACCATTTCGCAAATCCTGCCATAACCAGTTTGTTATTGTTTCTTGGATTTTGCGGCAGTAACTCCTCTTTGTAGATGCTGCACAACACAGTGATCGTGTCAAACATCTGAATATATAAGAATGTGCTGCAAGTTTAGTAGATTACGATGTATAAGCTACAGTACTGCACTTACTTGATATAAGGTAGTATCTCAGGACAGTTATTCAACACATACCAAACCATTTTGTCCAAATCTTTAGGTTTGTCCTCTTGTCGACTCTTCCCTGTAACTCGAACAGAATAATCGAAAACATTGAGCCCGGGATTGTCTTCACCCACCTCTTTGCTAAGTTGATTAGTTGTTTCAATGTATTTTGAGCAGAATGTCAATGCTTCTGTAGCAATGTAGGCCTTTGCAATGGAACCCTCGGGTCTAGCTCTATTCCTAACATAGCCCTTGAAAGTGCCTAGCCGCCTTTCAATAGGGTACATCCAGCCATACTGTACTGGACCTCAAAGCAGTGCATCATCAGGTAGATGAACAGCCAAATGCACCATCACATCAAAGAAGGCTGGAGGATATATCTTTTCAAGGTCGCATAGGATAGTTGGTATCTTGTCTCTAAGATGCTCCAAAGCATCTATCCTGATATTTCTACTGCAGAGTTCCCTGAAGAATTGTCCCAACTCTGCAACTGCTCTGTATAAGTCAGGGCGGCCCAATCCTCTAAGGATAACAGGTAAAACCCTTTAAAGTAGGATGTGGCAGTCATGAGTTTTCAACCCTTGTACCTTGTTTCCATCTGCACTGACTCTCCTTTCAGGGTTGGAAGCAAATCCATGTGGGAATCTCACACGTGACAGGACCTTGCAGAATTCTTTTCTTTTTACCTTGTCCAAGACGTACACAGCTGGTGCCATATCCCGTGGTTTACCTTCATCTTGCACCTGCAAATCCTTTCTGATACCCAGGTGTGTCAAATCAATCCTAGATTTTAAGGTATCTTTCGTCTTGCCTTCAATATTAAGAAGTGTGCCGATAATGCTGTCACATATATTTTTCTCGATGTGCATCACATCAAGATTATGCCGCAGATCCAAATCTTTCCAATACTCCAAGTCCCACAAAGTGGACCTGTGGGTAAACAATAATCTCTCTTCTCCCCTGCCATGCTTCCTTTTCCCGCTACCATTACCAGGATGGTTTCCCGGTGTAATATGCCTGACCTTCTCTAATTCCACTTGCAACTCATTGGCGGTGAGCCTCTTTGGCGCATCGCGGTTTTCATGCTTTGCATTGAACACATGTCTTCGGTATTTTCTAGGATGCGGCTTGTCCTTGGCAAGGAAACGGCGGTGTCCAATGTAACAGATCTTGCTAAGTATTGCGTATGACAGCGGATTCCTGTCACAGCGAACACATGCATTGTAACCATGTGTCGTTCGCCCTGACATAGTGCCCAAAGCCGGATAATCATGGATGCACCAAATTATAACAGCACACAGAAAGAAATCAGCTGGTGGGCTGCTAGATAGGTCTCGAGTGAGAACACCCTTCCATGCTGTTGAAGTTCCTCCACAAGAGGCTCCATGAACAAATCAAAATCCTTTCCAGGACTTTTTGGACCTGGGATGAGCAAGGCCATCATGTAGTTTGATTCTATGGTGCAGACATTTGGAGGCATGTTGTAAGGGATAACAAGCACTGGCCACATGCTATATGTGGCGCTCTGGTGGCCAAATGGGTTAAATCCATCTGAAGCTAAGCCAAGTCTAATGTTTCTTGGGTCAGCAGCAAACTTTTTGTGTTTATCATTAAAGCTTTTCCACTCACTACCATGAGATGGATGGCCCATTACATTCTGATCTCTGTACTCCTGGTTCCTAGAATGCCACAGTACATCCTCTCTTGTTTCAGCATCATGAAACAACCTCTGCAATCTTGGTGTAATTGGAAAATGTCTCACAACATTATGAGGAATCCTCTTCACATCATCGCCATCTTTCCATCTTGATGATTTGCATTTCGGGCATTCACTTAAGTTGGCATAATCCTTCCGGAACAGAACACAATTATTCTTACAAACATGGATCATATCATATGTAGGACCTTGA
>NC_041391.1:637636116-637646770 GCF_002162155.2 Triticum dicoccoides
TACTAAGTACCAAAGTTGTAGTTTTTAACTTCTTTAAGTTTAAGTGGAGTTTAGGCAGAAATTTAACATTCACAACATATAGCAAGCAAGCATGCAAAGAGTATATGAGCAGCAGAAAGTAATGCATGCAACTTGCAAGAATGTAAAGGGAAGGGTTTTGGAGGATTCAAACGCAATTGGAGACACGGATGTTTTTGGCATGGTTCCGATAGGTGGTGCTATCGTACATCCACGTTGATGGAGACTTCAACCCACGAAGGGTAACGGCTGCGTGAATCCACGGAGGGCTCCACCCAAGAAGGGTCCACGAAGAAGCAACCTTGTCTATCCCACCATGGCCGTCGCCCACGAAGGACTTGCCTCACTAGCGGTAGATCTTCACGAAGTAGGCGATCTCCTTGCCCTTACAAACTCCTTGGTTCAACTCCACAATCTTGTCGGAGGCTCCCAAGTGACACCTAGCCAATCTAGGAGACACCACTCTCCAAGAAGTAACAAATGGTGCGTTGATGATGAACTCCTTGCTCTTGTGCTTCAATTGATAGTCTCCCCAACACTCAACTCTCTCTCATAGGATTTGGATCTTGTGGAAAGAAGATTTGAGTGGAAAGCAACTTGGGGAAGGCTAGAGATCAAGATTCATATGGCAGGAATGGAATATCTTGGCCCCAACACATGAGCAGGTAGTTCTCTCTCAGAAATAGGATACTGGAAGTGTCGTTCTGATGGCTCTCTCCATGAATGAAGAGGAGGTGGAGGAGTATATATAGCCTCCACACAAAATCTAACCATTACACACAACTTACCAATCTCGGTGGGACCGAATCAACAAACTCGGTCGGACTGATTCAATGAACCTAGTGACCGTTAGGATTTTCGGTGGGACTGACATGCAACTCGGTAGGACCGATATGGTTAGGGTTAGGGCATAACGTAATCTTGGTGAGACCGATTACACAAACTCGATGAGACCGATTTTGGTAATAAGCTAACCAGAGAGTTGGTCAGGCAAACTCGGTGGGATCGATTACTCAAACTCGGTGGGACCGGTTTTGGTAATAAGTTAACCAGAGAGTTTGTATTGTAATCTCAGTAGTACCGATTGCACAAACTCGGTGAGACCGATTTTGGTAATGGACATACACAGTGAGATTGCAATCCCATCTCGGTGAGACCGAGATCCCTATCGGTGAGACCGATTTGCCTAGGGTTTGTGGCAGTGGCTAAGACATCTGAACTCGGTGGCGCCGGATAGAAAGAATCGGTGGTGCCGAGTTTGACTTTAGGTTTAGGACAAATGTGTGGAAGTGGGAAAGTAGTTGAGGGTTTTGGAGCATATCAGTAAGCACCATGGAGTAAGAAACTCATTAAGCAACACCTCATCCCTCCTTGATAGTATTGGCTTTTCCTATAGACTCAATGTGATCTTAGATCACTAAAATGTAAAATGAAGAGTCGTGAGCTTGAAGCTTGAGCCAATCCTTTGTCCTTAGCATCTTGAAGGAGTTCCCACATCCTTTAGTCCATGCCACTCCATTGTTGAACTTGTCTGAAATGTACTAGGTAAAAGTGTTAGTCCAACAAGAAATATGTTGACATTAATTACCAAAACCACCTAGGGAGCACTTGTGCTTTCAATCTCCCCCTTTTTGGTAATTGATGACAACATACATCAAAGCTTTAGATAAAGATATAAAGAGTAGCAAGTAAAGCTTTGGAAAGACATGTAACAAGCATAGGCTCCCCCTACATGTATGCAATCATGTGAATATGGAATATAGAAGCATGTGAGAGCATAATCATGACAGAGTAGGCAATGTGTTACATGTATCTTGGCCATATGCATCAGAGCAAAGAATATTAAGGAAAATACCTTCATGCCCATGAGTCCTTCTTGCAAACAGTATGTACATTAGCAAGAATTCCTCATACACATGAGTGTGATGCATATACTTACCTTGTAGTCTTGAGTTGGCTTAGGATGGAATGAACCTGCGTAAATAAGGTTAGATAACACAGATACATCTATTGGCCAGAGCAAACAGAAGAAACCACAAGAATACCAAGACTGGGATGACATGTAGAGAGTGAGTACTAAGTACCACATTGGATTAGACATGTCCCCAAGAGTAAAGATATGCAATGAATTTAAATGATTTCTTTCCCTTAGATGTCTTGCTCCCCCTGAATCTAGCATGGGATACTGGGAGAAGATAGGGAACAGAAAATCAGAGCTGAAAGATATAAATGAGCAGAGCTAATGCACACTAATGCAAATAAGCACATATGAACATGTCTTTTCCCCTCAATAAGACATGTGGCATCTCTCCTCTTGAACACCAAGCATCTGGGATCCTTGAGAAATACTTTCTACTTGAGTATTCTCTCCCCCTGGAGATCTCTTTCTCCCCCTGAGGAGGTGATACTATCCCTCTCTGATGTGATCTCTCTAAGTGATAAGCTTTGATGTGATCTCTCTCTCCACCTTAGACATCAATTTCCAAGAAGGGTTTGATCCTTGAGTCATAGCACAAAGCATTGATAAAAATGTGATGCTTGTAGAGGACAAGATTCATTGAGTGGACCTGGATCAAAAGAAACACCAGAATAAGTGGCAAACTGTTTTTCCTGTTGTGAAATCGGTGGCACCGAGTAGTATGCTTCGGTTGTACCTAAAGGATTTGGTTGGACCGAAAACAACAAGTCGGTGAAACGGAGTTCATCGCAGAGAAAACACTTGTCACCTCAGCTCACTAGACTAGTAAGATCTCACAAAGATTTGCAAGGAATTTACTGAATGATATGCAATGAATTGGATGCAGAAAATGCAGAGCAAACAGAAAGAAAGAAATCTAGATGAAGTTTTTTTTGAAAGGGAAAACAAATATGCATGAGACAAATGCAAAAACACAGAGATGAACACAAGAGAACTTCATCTAGAGATGGTCGGCGACAAAGTCACCTATGTTAGAGTATATTTACTTAGGAGTCAAGTGAGATCACTTGATCATAGGTCATACTCATCGTTTAAGCTCAAAATGGGATTACCATTTTTCGTTTAAGCATCTTGATGTATTCACATCTTGTCGAGTTGCTTTATCTCACTCAGAGTAAAGCTTCTCTAAGATGGAATAACATACCTTGGTTGGTGGTGTTGACCATGTAGTTGAACTTGTGTGGGTTGCTCAAGGTTGATGTAGCTCATCAAGAGTTGGGAGCACCACTTGGAATTTGAGTCCATCTACCTACATGGGTTAGTTCTTGCAAGGAAGAGCACTTGTGTATCCAAAAATGACAATCATGAAGCTCAACATAGAATTTGTCAAAGGATATGTTTGAATGGTTCCGTGCTTCCTTGTCTTCAACCACCATGGTGTAGAGACTTGGTGAAGTAGATATTTCTCAAGATATGAGTAGGTTACAATCTCATGGAATTTGATTCAAGCAAGTACCTACATGGGTTGGATAACATGCAAGATGCAAATATATCCAAGACATAAGATTTTCAAAAAAAAATCAAGGATTAGTCATAAGCTCATGTCTTGCATGTATCCAATGAAGTTTCTACTCCAAGTTTGAAGCATCAATGATGTTCAATTCTCCTCTCAACCTGCAAAACACTTTCTCATCAAGAGGTTTAGTGAATATATCCGCTAATTGCTTTTCGGTGCGAACATGCTTAAGATCAGTGTCACCCTTAGCAACATGATCTCGAATGAAATGATGACGAACTTCAATATGATTAGTTCGACAATGTTGCACAGGATTATGACCAATTTTGATAGCACTTTCATTGTCACAAAGCAATGGAACATGTTTCACATATATCCCATAATCTTTAAGAGTTTGGGTCATCCAAAGTAATTGAGCACAACATGAACCAGCAACAATGTATTCCGCTTCGGCGGTGGATAAGGATACCGAGTTTTGTTTCTTGGAGGACCAAGATACAAGAGATCTACCAAGAAATTGACAAGTACCCGAAGTGGACTTTCTATCAACCTTGTCTCCGGCATAGTCCGAGTCGGAGTAGCCAACAAGATCGAAAGAGGCCCTCTTAGGATACCAAATGCCAAAATTTGGTGTATGAATTAAGTATCTCACTATCCTTTTCACGGCCTTAAGATGACATTATTTAGGAGCAGCTTGATATCATGCACACATGCACACACTTAGCATAATATCAGGACATGAAGCACATAGATATAACAATGAACCAATCATAGAGCGATAAACCTTTTGATCAACCGGTTCACCATCTTTGGTCAAATCAAGATGTCCACTAGTAGGCATGGGTGTAGACATACCTTTGCATTCTTGCATATTGAACTTCTTGAATAAGTCCTTAGTGTACTTCGTTTGAGAGACAAAAGTACCTTCCTTAGTTTGCTTGATTTGCAACCCAAGAAAGAATTTGAGTTCACTCATCATTGACATCTCAAACTTCTCCGACATTAGCTTTCCAAACTTTTCACTAAAATGAGGGTTAGTTGAACCAAATATAATATCATCAACATAGATTTGGCACACAAATAGTTCTCCATTAACCCTTTTACTAAAAAGTGTTGAATCAATTTTCCCAATTTCAAATCCCTTTTCAAGAAGAAACTTGGTCAAGCATTTATACCAAGATCTAGGAGCTTGTTTAAGACCATAAAGGGCTTTGTGAAGTTTGTAAACATGATTTGGTTTCTTAAGATTGATAAAGCCAGGAGGTTGTTTAACATAAACTTCCTCCTCTATTTCACCATTTAGAAAATCACTTTTAATGTCCATTTGGTACAAGGTGATATCATGGTGATTACATAGGCAAGTAAGACGCGAATGGACTCAAGTCTAGCAACGGGAGCGTAAGTCTCACCATAGTCCATACCTTCGACTTGTGTGTAGCCTTGGGCGACGAGACGTGCTTTGTTGCGAACTACTTGTCCATCTTCATCTTGCTTGTTGCGAAACATCCATTTGGTATTGATGATGTTGTGGTTGTTGTCGGGCTTCTCAACCAATGTCTAAACTTGGTTCCTCTCAAAGTTGTGTAGCTCTTCATGCATAGCATTTATCCAATCCGGATCTTCCAATGCTTCTTCGACCTTCATAGGTTCAATGCTAGAGATGAAAGAATAGTTTTCACAAAAATTAGCTAAACGAGTTTTAGAGCGAGTGATTCTCCCGGTTTGAATATCATTGTAGATTTGCTCGACGGGATGGTCTTTAGCAATTCTTGCTCGAACTCGTGAAAGCTTTTGCTTGGTTCTTGGTTGAACTTCTTCTTCATCTTGTTCTTCTTCTTGGCCTTCTTCATTGTTGGCGTTGTCATTCTCTTGTCGTGGTGGAGAGGGAGGCTATTGACGTTCATCTTGATGCACTTCCTCGTTTTCTTCATCTTGGTGTGTCCCACTTGTGGATGCTTCCGTATCAACTCTTGGTTCACCTTGTCATGAAGTAGAAGCTTCCACTTGGACGGACGGGGTACTCTCCTTCACCTCCGTTGGACGAACCTTGCTAATAGACAAGTCTTGGATTGCTTCCGAAGGATCTTTGTCTCCTACATCAATTGGCAATTGCTCTACTTGCGAGCCGTTAGATCCATCAAACTTCACATCTACCGTCTCTTCAACCTTTCGGGGTGAAATTGTTGTAGACACGGTAAGTGTGAGAGTTTGAGCCATAACCTAGTAGGAAACCTTCATGAGACTTAGGAGCAAATTTAGAACGACGATGCTTATCAAGAATGTAGCACTTTGAGCCGAATACTCGAAAGTATCCAACTTGGGGTTTGTTACCGGTGAGGAGCTTGTATGCCGTCTTGCCGAGTAGCTTGTGAAGATACAAGCGATTTGTTGCATGACAAGCTGTCTCAACCGCTTCTGCCCAAAAGTGCTTCCGTGTCTTGTACTCATCAAGCATCATTCTCGCCATTTTGATGAGCGTCCGGTTCTTCCTCTCAACAACTACATTTTGTTGAGGTGTGTACGTAGCCGAGAACTCGTGTGAAATCCCTTGTTCGTCAAGAAAGGTGTCCACATTTGCGTTCTTGAACTCCGTTCTGTTGTCGCTGCGAACCTTCTTGATCTTCACTTCAAATTGATTTTGGGCCTTCCTAGCAAAGTTTTTGAAGATCTTTTGGACCTGTGATTTATCATTGAGAAAGAACACCCACGTAAATCGTGAAAAATCATCAACTATAACTAGACCAAAAGAATTTCCACCGAGACTCTTGTAAGAGTTGGGACCAAAAAGATCCATGTGAAGTAGCTCGAGTGGCCTCCTTGTGGTCATGATGTTCTTCACGGGATGCCTTCCTCCAACCTGTTTACCTGCTTGACAAGCACTGCAAAGTCTATCCTTATCAAATATGACGTCATTAACACCAAGGATATGATTCCTTTAATAAGCTTGTCAAGGTTTCTCATGCCAACGTGACCTAGTCGTCTATGCCATAACCATCATTTTGAGGATTTAGCAATGAAGCAAGTTTTAGGTTGAGCCTTTTTAGTGAAATCAACAATGTATAGATCACCTCTACGTATACCGGTAAAGACCATTTTATGATTGTCTCGACGAAACACTTGGCAATCTACTTCAGTAAATAGGACATTGAAACCGAAATCAGCAAGTCTAGATACTGAAAGTAAGTTGTAGCCAAGAGATTCAACAAGCATAACATTTTGTATGGAGCTATCATGTGAGATGGCCACCTTACCGAGGCCAACCACCTTACCCTTTGAGTTGTCACTGAAAGTGACATATTTTCGAGGACTATCATTTTCAGCAAGCTCACGAAACATGTCTTTATCTCCGCTCATGTGATCGGTACATCCACTGTCAAGAACCCATTCCTTTCCTCCCGCCATATATCCCCGAAGATTTGCCATAAGACCAAAATGTCTCATTGCATCATCAAGATCAAATTCATCATCATCATCCTCATCATAGTATCCATGTTCAACATCGTCATGTGGTGGATCAATTCCTAGTGAGAGTGATTCATTAGTATGAGTTTGACAATAATCTCCTCTATGAATTCTAGTAGCTTCGGAAATGATATCGCTAATAATTCCTACATTTCCTTTGGCACGCATAAGATTTGTAAGTTCAAATAGACGATCACCAAACATAGGATCACTAGTATTCATCTTACTCAAAGCAATAGACTTATGAATAATTTCATCTAGATTTTTCAAGGAATAATTTGGAAAGCGTTCCTCAAGAAATTTCCATATAGTGTAGGCACACTCAAGAGTAGGCAAGTTTATAATTAAGTTTCTAGGCAAGCCGCTAGTGATAAGATTAACAGTTCTAACATTCCTAATCATGTCAATTGACTCATCAAGAGTAGGATGCATAGGATCAACATTAGGTGCACAAGGACTAGCAATGTACTTGTTCAAATGATATTGATTGAAAATTACAAGCATCTCATTTTTCCACTCATGAAAATACTCTCCATCAAGAATAGGCACTCTATGTCTAAGACTCCCCAAAGTAGACTCATCCATCTTCCTCCAATGGTGATTAAACCAAGGCAATGGAGACCAATGCTCTAATACCACTTGTAGGACCTTGAGAAGAGGTGTCTAGAGGGGGGAGGGGGGCGGGGTGATTAGACACTAAGTACCAAAGTTGCAGTTTTTAACTTCTTTAAGTTTAAGTGGAGTTTAGGCACAAATTTAACATTCACAACATATAGCAAGCAAGCATGCAAAGAGTATATGAGCAGCAGAAAGTAACGCATGCAACTTGCAAGAATGTAAAGGGAAGGGTTTTGGAGGATTCAAACGCAATTGGAGACACGGATGTTTTTGGCGTGGTTCTGATAGGTGGTGCTATCGCACATCCACGTTGATGGAGACTTCAACCCACGAAGGGTAACGGCTGCGCGAGTCCACAGAGGGCTCCACCCAAGAAGGGTCCACGAAGAAGCAACCTTGTCTATCCCACCATGGTCGTCGCCCATGAAGGACTTGCCTCACTAGCGGTAGATCTTCACGAAGTAGGCGATCTCCTTGCCCTTACAAACTCCTTGGTTCAACTCCACAATCTTGTCGGAGGTTCCCAAGTGACACCTAGCCAATCTAGGAGACACCACTCTCCAAGAAGTAACAAATGGTGCGTTGATGATGAACTCCTTGCTCTTGTGCTTCAAATGATAGTCTCCCCAACACTCAACTCTCTCTCATAGGATTTGGATCTGGTGGAAAGAAGATTTGGGTGGAAAGCAACTTGGGGAAGGCTAGAGATCAAGATTCATATGGTAGGAATGGAATATCTTGGCCTCAACACATGAGTAGGTAGTTCTCTCTCAGAAATAGGATACTCGAAGTGTAGGTTCGTTCTGATGGCTCTCTCCACGAATGAAGAGGAGGTGGAGGGGTATATATAGCCTCCACACAAAATCTAACTGTTACACACAATTTACCAATCTCGGTGGGACCAAATCAACAAACTCGGTTGGATCGATTCAGTGAACCTAGTGACCGTTAGGATTTTCGGTGGGACTGACATGCAACTCGGTAGGACCGATATGGTTAGGGTTAGGGCATAATGTAATATTGGTGAGACCGACTACACAAACTCGGTGAGACCGATTTTGGTAATAAGCTAACCAGAGAGTTGGTTAGGCAAACTCAGTGGGACCAGTTTTGGTAATAAGTTAACCAGAGAGTTTGCATTGTAATCTCGGTAGTACCAATTGCACAAATTCGGTGAGACTGATTTCGGTAATGGACATACATAGAGAGATTGCAATCCCATCTCGGTGAGACCGAGATCCCTATCAGTGAGACCGATTTGCCTATGGTTTGTGGCAGTGGCTAAGACATCTAAACTCGGTGGCGCCGGATAGAAAGAATCGGTGGTGCCGAGTTTGACTTTAGGTTTAGGAAAAATGTGTGGAAGTGGGAAAGTAGTTGAGGGTTTTGGAGCATATCACTAAGCACTGTGGAGCAAGAAACTCATTAAGCAACACCTCATCCCTCCTTGATAGTATTGGCTTTTCCTATAGACTCAATGTGATCTTGGATCACTAAAATGTAAAATGAAGAGTCTTGAGCTTGAATCTTGAGGCAATCCTTTGTCCTTAGCATCTTGAAGGAGTTCCCACATCCTTTAGTCCATGCCACTCCATTGTTGAACTTGTCCTAAATGTACTAGGTAAAAGTGTTAGTCCAACAAGAGATATGTTGACATTAATTACCAAAACCACCTACGGAGCACTTGTGCTTTCATCATATCCAATTCCAACTGCACGAAGGAAATTCTTCATTTTACTGTAGGTGTGTGGCAGCTCAGACGCATCTGGGAAAGATTTGCGGAAAGCAGCCAACATCGCATCGAATGATTTGTTGGTCATCCGCTCAGATCTCTTCACCTGAAGAATGGTGACCATAGCTGAGAATACTGACAGCTTATTTCCTGGGGTGACAGCAACGTTGCATTGTTCCAACATGCGGGCCCACCGTTTTTCTTCTGCTGGTGAAAGTTCAGGGAATGCACGAGCATTTCGTAGCATTGTTTCAATGTTGGTCAAACTCACTATCTCCGCCACCACCACCTCCTCCTCCCTTCCACCTGAGCATCAGGCAGATCAAGATGGTGATCTGCTGCTTCCACGTAGTCAATAACATTGACGTTCACAACTTCACCATGATGAACCCACCTAGTATATGTGACCGACATCCCATACAAGTGTAGATGATTTTGCACAGTTGACTGGGGTCTTGTAACTGAATTCATACAACTACTACACGGGCAGAGCACATCTGATTTCGGACCACCATACTCAGCTCTAATAAAGTTCATGAAGTTTTCAACTCCCTCGACATATGCAGCGGAGAATCTTTGAGCAGAAGTTATCCAAGTCCTGTCCATCTATTAGACATACAAATTAAATCTTCTACTAGATATTACAGGAAAAACATATATGTTTTTTATGAAGTCCAGAAAAAAAATACCTAGGTCGATGTCTAAAGCTATGGCAAGATATTTGGACGAGCAAATCTAAGTAACAAAATATATGTAAAGCTAATTCAACAAACATATTTGAGTGCTAAATTATGGCAGGCTGTTTCAGCAGTCAATGAGGCCGAGCACATAGCCATCAAACTACCGAAGGCCATCGCAGCAACAAAGATCGAGTATAAAACGGTGTAGAGCTATTTCACCTAACATATTGGCTACTAGACCATGGCAATCTACGTCACAATAAATATATGGCAGGATATTTTAGCAACTAATCAGCCTTGGCATGCCATCTCAGCTAAGCAGATTGAATGTAGAACAGGGCAAGGAAGCTTCTTAAGAAGAGCATATTGACCGTAAACTACTTCGGCAAACAGTGAGATTAACATCGTCTATCAGCTAACATTCAGCGCTACACCGACATGAACGGGGCCTCAGTCTAGAATGCGCGTACCATGGGAGAAGCTGACCGCCGTGCGTCTCCACATGAACGTCGCCAGCGGTGGCGGCGCTGACCGCCGTGCGCCTCCACAAGAACGTAGCCAAAGGTGGCGGCGCGGCTAGAGGACGACAGTCTACGAGAGCATACTATGGGAGCGAGAGGATCGCTGTGCGTCCCTTCGACGAACCGCGGCGCCGACGTATTGGTGCGATGGGGAGGGCGGCTTTGACCGAGTGAATGGAGTGGAGGGGG
>NC_041391.1:637647104-637655739 GCF_002162155.2 Triticum dicoccoides
CATGGTTGGTTTCTCCAAGTGCAGTCCCATGTGTCAGTGAAGAGGCAAGCCGAAGCGCGTTCCGTTTGCGTGGGCCGCGTGCAGGACCGAACGTGTGTGGGGTGCAATGCGACCGCGACAGGAGTGCTATGAGTGTACCGCCTTTTTCCTCAAAAAAAACTAGGTGCTTCGCCCCCTCAAAAAAAATTGTTGCTTCGCGCGATCCATCGATACTACTACTAGTAATCCGGTAATCCCGACTAAAACGGCGCGGCCGGGTCTTTTCCCGCGTGATATGCTGGGAGGTTGGCTTAGTTGGGTTTTTTAGGACGAGTAATGCTACACCTACGTAATCCCAGTTACGTAATTAACGTAATCTGAAACGTGTGAGCTATTGAGTGTAGATTGGGGGGAGGGAGGGGCCCACCGCCATGAAAATTAGGGGAGGAGAGAGAGAGGCAATTTATGTTAACCCTTTTGTAGGTTCCCGTAGATGTAGAAAGACGTGAAATGCGTGAATGTGTAGTGAACGTACTATTGGAGTGCCTAAGATAATTTGTGTAAGTATAGACCCTATGTCTTTATTTTACTTCGCATGTTAGATTTGTCTTGGTTCAATAAAAAGCAGAGTTGGTGATGATGGCGTGCCTGTCATCCTGCAATATAGGCCGTCCGATCTATATCTAACGGATAGGAAGGAAACTATGACAATTTACCCGCACTCCTCTCCACATTTGAAGATAAGGCTTTCCCTTGTTCATCCTTTTCTCCCACAAGATCTTAATCTTCCGTGCAACACACGGGCATCTTGCTAGTACTCCTACAATATGTATATTATTGTGAAAGTTCATATACACCGGCCGAGATTAATGCAAACACGGCAGATTTTCATTACATTTCGAACTTCTATATGACAGAAAAATAAAAGAAACCCGACCCTAAACCTATTCTACGGCGATCTACGTCCTCCATCTGCGATCTCTATGTACGGGGGTGGGGTTCAAGACCCGTGAAGTGAAGGTGCGGTCTCCAGCGAGGAAAAGTAGAACACGGGAGACAGATCGACCAGTTGGCACACCATACCCTGCCGCCTCCCATGCCCTACTCATCCTCAGAGGAGTCCCCCACCTCGGTGGTGCCGGACGTTGGACGGCGGTAAGAAGGACGCGTGGCTGACGGTGCTCCCATTGTCGGCCACCAGTGTGGCCACCGCTTGTGCGGTCGCGTCCGCGTCCGACTACGCCGCTATTGCGTCGCGAGAGGCAACTTGAGCGAGGGCGGCGACCTCGAGCTTCATCCTCGAAGACAAGCTCTCCCGTAGAGCGTTCACACTTGCGGTCATGGCAGATGTGGTGCCAGGTAGGAGGAGGATGCGCTATGTTGTGGAGGTTAGCTGGGCGTTGCCGCTTTAAGTAGCGCATTCCGATGAGGCCAAGCGTCCGGGTGCGTCATTAAGTCGCCGGAGTTGGTTCCTCGAGCACAGAGCCTCTTAACGACGACATACGAATGGACGGCATGAATGCGGGCAACTGGCGCTGGCTGGGAACGCACCGCACGGTGGCGCGAGGGACGAGGGTTTTGGTGTGCCAGGGTAGTCAGCTGCGGTCGTGGCAACGTTGGAGATGCCCTTTGCTCACATGCAATCCCCGCATGTCATTGAAAAAGCAAGACGACCCGGCATGGTCTCAGGTCCAGAGGATGCAGTTGGCCGCGCTACACCACTCCGCGGATGCGTCGCGGCGCCCCGTGCATCCTCGATGAGCCGGGTGTTGGGGTGTGTTTGGATTGTGGCCAAAGTGCACCTTACCAAAATTTTGGTCATGACCCAAAGATTGGTCTTTGTTTGGATGGTTGCCATTTTTTTGGCATGCCAATGAACTCTAGCCAACTCTAGTTCATTTTTCTTGCCAATGTCGGCCAAATCATGGGCAACCAATACCTCAACCCAATTTTGGTCATGACCCAAAGATTGGTCTTTGTTTGGATGGTTGCCATTTTTTTGGCATGCCAATGAACTCTAGCCAACTCTAGTTCATTTTTCTTGCCAATGTCGGCCAAATCATGGGCAACCAATACCTCAACCAAAATTTTGGCTACCCAATGCTTTGATGGGGCAACCTTGGGCACAAACCAAACATACTGTTGGTCGTGCCACAACACTAACGCCACCCTCGGCACACTGAAACAGACCGTGTCTAGCAACGATATGAGCATGTCGGTCACCGCGGTCACCGTGTCCAGAGGCGGTGCTGGAGCTGTGCCCCGTTGTTGGCCCCAACGACCCACATGAACGGTTGTCGGCGGCGAGGAGGTCGTGGGCCAGCTCCTCCATTGGACTAGTCTGCGCTACATCGTCCCGACGGGTGTGCCCCACATGTCGGTTTCCCTGTTTTCCCGGCCATATTCGAGCGTCAGTGCTCCGCGTTGCGCATTAGGCCTTTCACTATGTAGGTCAAGCGAGACAACTTATTGTTTATTTGAGCAGTTCAAGTATAATCATGTGGCGTTTGCTTATTTCTCATTCCTCTCCTACCCTCTTCTCCATCGATCATGTCGCCCTCCAGTCGAGTCCATCCTCCCGCATGCCTCATTTGAACATTCCGCCGAGTATCATTCGCATGTACCCACCCTAGTCCTCTTTCAATAGATCTCCGGACCCCGAGATGAAATCGAGAGGGAACGAGTGGGGGCACGTGATACCTAAGGCGGATTCAAAATTTTGAACCGGTGATCATAGCATCCGCAAATCATATATAAAGGGTATTCAATGTTCATTTCGTTTTTGAACGTACAATATACTCCCTCCTATCCTTTCTAGTTTACATATAGGTTTTATGTGTAGTCAAAGTATCTCTACTTTGATCAAGAAGGTATCAACATTCAACAACGCCCAATCAATATTGTTAGATTCATACGTACTCCTAGATTTGTACTCGAGATGGTTTCCAATTTGACTATTGACAAGATTAATAGTACTCCCTCCGTTCCAAATACATGACTTCCATTTATTAAAATATAGATGTATCTAGACATGTTTTAGTATATAGGTACATCCATTTCTGAACAAATGAAAGTCAAGTAATTTTGAACGTAGGGAGTACATGAGATGTATAATGTGAAAATTATATCATTGGAAACTCCTTTCACATACGAATTTGACCGTATGCTTTGTGTAAGTTGCATGTCATATATTATTACTCTAAAATTTGGTCAAAATTAGCCTCGAAAAACGCATTAGGCCCCGTATAGTAAATGGAAGGAGGGAGTAGTAGTGGAAGTGGATCCTCTGACATAGGTATCCCTACCTTGCCCTCCCTTTCGGTCACTTACTGGCGGACCCCATGCTTGCTAGGCCCTGGATGTCAGTTACTCAATGGGTTCGGCCACGTCAGGGGATCCTCATCTGTAGTATACTCCCTCTATTCTTATTTACTCTGCATAAAACGGAGGGGGTGGTAGTATAATATATGACGCGGGCGGGGGAGGGGGACGGACGTCGGTTTGCTCTCAACTGCGGTCCCACAAGCGAGCGAAAACGCAAGACGAAGCGCGTTCCATTCGGTGAGCGACGTGGAGGGTCCAACATACCGGGCTGCAACGCGAACGCGACAAGAGCGATGTATAGTCAAAACTGATTGACCGGTCGTCACCGAAACCACTATTCATACCAGAACCTTTGCTGCTCGGCCTACGCCAGCCACTCCCCTAAAACCACACCAAATATCCAGCCCATTGCCCCACCTTTCGATCCCCTAGCCCACATCAAGCGTCCCCTAGTTTGCCAGAAAGCCATGGTGCGCCGCAAGATCACTTACTACAAGATGCTGACGCTGAAGCGCCGCGCAGAAATCGCGGCGACGGTCGGTGCCACAGACCTCCATTCCCAAGCTCGCTTTGCGGCGGGCCAATCCCTGAGTTCTCTGGAGCCAAGCTACGAGGAGGAGGAAGCCGATCCAATGTTCATGGCGGAGGTCGCGGCGCAGAAGGCCCCCGATGGGTATGGGCGATGGACGTCGACTTCATGCCGGCGTCCGAGTCCCCCATGGTGCAGGCGGACCAGCGGTTCAAAATGGCGATACTAAAGGAGGACCGGGAGGTAGAGGCTCAACTCAACGCGGAGCGTGCGCATGCCGCTACCATCGAGGCTCTCCTGCAGACGGAACCGGATGTCGTGGATGTGAACCGGGCAGCGGAGGCTCAACTTGAGGCGGAGCACGCGGATGCCGCTGCCATCGAGGCCCTCCTGCAGGCGGAACCGAATGTCCTGGACTTGAACCGGGCGGCAGAGGCTCGACTCGACGCAGAGGGCGCAGATGCCGCTCTCATCGACGCCCTCCTGCAGGCGGAACCAGACGTCCTGGACTTGAACCGGGCGGCAGAGGCTCAACTCGACACGGAGCGCTCGGATGCCGCTGCCATCGAGGCCCTCCTGTAGGCGGAACCGGACGTCCTCGACTTGAACCGGGCTGTGCTCTCATCCATGCAGAGCGCCCGCACGCTCCGCTTGAACGAGTAGCTAGAGGCCGAGGACAACCACGGTGCGGAGACACACATCGGTAGCTACAGCTGGTTCACGCCGGCAGCCAAAGACGATGAGGCCATCTCTTTCCGCGAGCAGTGATAGTTTTTCTTTATGTTGTTGTTTTATGTATCTTTTGCTGTGTAAAAACTTATATTTGTTATGAAAGTCGCCTGACTTGGGTCAGTCTACCATTTTAGGCGGTTGGATGAATATCCTACGTCTCCTAACCCTTCTTTCCTTCTTCCTCACCTCTTCTTCTTCCCCAACAGACCACCGCACGGGTCGTATGGATACTCCCCAACATGCGGTTGGATAAACATACTCTATGAACGAAAATTATGTGTCAGCGATAGGATGGCTGAGTTTGGTTTGTTCACATGCGACAACACGTGTCAGTGAGGGTGCGTTCCGTTGGTTGGGTTTGCGGCGTGCAGGAGCGACTGTGTGAGGGTGCGGTGCGACCGCGGCGTGCAGGAGCTACCGTGTGAGGGCGCGGTGCGACCGCGAAAGCCGTGCGCAAGTGTACCTCCTTCTCATTTTGAAAACTTTAGGCAAGCTTGGCAAAAATGTGTGGCGAAGTTTGGCAATGCAAGGCCTAGACCCAAATAGGATAAGTACATACGTACTAGGAGTACTAGTGTTAAAAAAGAAAGGCGGGGTTTTCCTTCGCGGGATTTAATCGATACAAATCCTTGTTTCACGTGTCAATTAATGCGTATTTTTTTCTCCAAAGACCAAAGAGCTAACCATCTCACTCCTCATCGCTTGATCAATGCAGCGCCATGCAAACCAACCTTCTCACTTCCGCATGCATGCAGGGGATATTAATGTCCTTGGTTGCTAACCCTATCAATTTTGCCTCGATTAGTGTTAGTGGCCCTTTGCAAATTGTAATTTTGATAATACTGGCCTTGTGTACAAAAAAATGAAGGTAGTAACTATATTTGACTTCCTTCCCCATTGCGGTGACGTCGACGGTATCTTTTTTTTGTGGTTTGGCGAAGTGCGTTCGACGGAGAACACCATTGAGGGAGACCACGGTAAGTCGTTCGCAAGTGCCGCCTGCAAGCCGAGACAACCGCCTTATTTGCATCCAGGAAGTCCGTTAAACCAAAGGATTAGTACTACTAGGAGTACTAGTGCGGTGAGATGGTTTCTCGAAGAAGACGATGGAGAAGCGGAGTCAGTGAAGAGTGAAATGATGGTTGCTTCGTCCGTGCTTTTGTGATTTGACGCCTCACTGCTTTGTGATTTGTGGTAGAAGGGACAGGGGAGTAGACTCTGTGCTCTATACTGTACTACATGCGTCCAAGCATGGGATAAAGAGGAGAGACGTTGCATTTTTCTATTCCTTCAATCAATCAATCAGGGAGCTTCGGTTCCATCTTTTTGGCTTTGGCAACACCGTCCACAATGGTTCCCACGATGCCAAAAGCTATTTTCACATTTGGCTACACATTGTGGATGCCCTTAACCGTACCACTTGGTTTTGCTCCTGTGTGCTATCTATACAAATCTCAATTATATTGATCTAAAAACTTATAGAATCAAGATTAGTAAAAAGGAGTGATTTTGCCGCACGGATGGCGGGGGAGGTTTCTTATTTTCGGAGGACGTTGTCCTGGCGGTTTGCTAACATGCGGTCCCACATGACAGTGCTTTACCAAGCCGATCCACGTCCCACATGAGGCAGAAAACGGCAGAAGCAACACGTGGTTAAGTTGAAGAAGATGAGGGAGAAGCAGATTCAGCAACGAGTGAAATGATGGTTGCTTCGTCCCTCCAACTTCTTTTTTAGCATTATTACTTCTTCCCTCCAACTTAACTGTGGGAAAGGTGCAACTTTGTGATTTGACGCCTCATTGCTCATTACTACGCCGGCGGCATGACTAGGGTGCTTCACCCTGGCTGCTCTGCACTGTATTCCGGTATGGCACGTGGACCCGGTAGCTTGATGTCCCACATGTCGGCGAAAGGGACTAGAAGATTTATGAAAGCGAGCGCTCCACTCTTACGACGGAGGAGTAGACGACACGACGGCCCAGTGAACTGTCACTTGTACTGTATAGTACTATAGTTTTGCTGTTTCGCACGATCCATCGATACAAACCCGATTAAACAGGAAAGGGCGGGATTTTTCCCGTGCGGTAGATGATACTGGCCATACATTTCAAAGGCAATTTTAATGTATGCAAACTGAATAATTATACTAGTAACAATATGATATCTAGTAAAACTAAGAACACATATGATTTATTGTGTTAGACTATAGTAGTAGTGCTGTAACATGTGAGAACGTGTAGAGATGTAGTTTTGGAGGGCCTACAGAGAGAAAAGCGTAATACGGTCACCGAACTTCAGAATAAGCTGATTACAGTCACTATATACATTTTGCGGTGATTATACAGTCGCTTGCTCACGGTTCAGCATCGGATTGCACTCTTTTGACCAGCCAAATAGTCTGCGTGGCGCCATGTTGACTAGTTAAATTGACCATGTTCCTTGTGGGTCCCACCTGTCAGTTCACATAGGGAAAAGATCAGATAAACACAAATTTACGCAGGCGCGACAAGGCTCCAACCCGTGCGCGGGAATCACCTGGTTGTGTATGTGTCTGTCAGGGCCTGATGTGTGCGCATACACGTGTAGGTTGAGCACTTGAGCGTGAGAGTGTGTGTTGGTCATGTGGTGTACTGGTGTGTGCATGCATGCGTGCGTGTGAGTGTTGCGTGCGTGCGTGGGTGCATGTGTTTGTGTGAGTGCTGCATGGATGCAGTTCGTGTGCATGCGTGCGTGTGTGTATAATCACCACACCAGCTCCAGTGTGTTAAAACAGACGGCTCAACATACCAATACAAGGCCACCTTGTCCGCTGTGCCCGCGGTCATGACTTCGAACCATCGTCCAAATATGTTTTTGTCGTTTGTTTTCATTCTTACTAGCAAGATGCCCGTGCGTTGCACGTAACATCAAGATGCATTTGTATGACTTGTTTATCTTGTGAGAGAAAAGGATGAACGAGGGAAGGCCTTATTTGCAAATGTGGAGAGGTGTGTGGGTACCTTTTTGCAAAATTGCCATAGTTTCTTTCCAATCCGTCAGATATAAATCGGACGACCTATATTGCAGGATGGCGGGCACACCATCATCACCAACTCTGTTTTTTATAAGAGTGTATTTTATGTATTTTATAAGAGTGTAGATGTAGAGTAGATACAAGTCGACAGGTGGGCACGATGGTAGTGAGATAATGTGATGCAACACTAGAGGTGCCACGTGGAGCGTTTAACTGGTCAACTAGTCATGTCATGAGCAAATACAGAGTTGTACGGTGAGCCCGTGACTGTATAATAACCACTAAACGTAAATGGTGACAGTAATGAGTGGATTCTAAAGTCCAATGTGCGTATCGTGCTTTCGCTTCAAATATAATGATCATCATTGCATATATCGCGAGAGAAAGATGAAACATGCGTGAATTTTCTGGGGGCTTACTTTTAGAGGACCTGGAGATAGTTTTGTGTGCATACGTGAAAGGGGCGTACGGGGGGAGGGGTATGCGATGGAGAGAGAGATGCTCTTCGTTTCTCTTTATTATGACTAACTTTGTATATAGTATAAAAATATACAAATTCACAGTGCGGAATAAATATCATTGTGGGCACCATGCAATGCAAATTAGCGTTCGTACTCCTCCATATAACTTTGTAATGTTGTACTCCCTCCGTTCCTAAATATAAGGTGTATTAGTTTTTCAAAAAGTCAACTGTTGTCTATGTTTGACCAAGTTTTCAGCAAAATATATAAAAATTTATAATACTAAATATATATAATGTAAAAATATAGTTCATGATGAATCTAGTGATAATGATTTGGTATTCTAGATATTGATATTTTTGTCTATAAACTTGGTCAAACTTAGAGAAGTTTGACTTTTTAGAAAAATAATGCACCTTATATTGAGGAATGGAGGGAGTATATGTGTAGAAACTCTAGAATAATTTTTTGGCCAAACTTTATTCAAAAGGAATGTTGTATGCGAAATAAACGTGAAGAGAAGGCCTTTTAGATCAATGCTGTACATGATGTAACATGTGTGAATGTGTAGTTGATGCATTTGGCGGGGCCTAGGAG
>NC_041391.1:637656120-637695738 GCF_002162155.2 Triticum dicoccoides
GGGAGAGATAGCACGAGAAATGAGAGTGGTCTAGAGAGAGAGAGACGAATATGACATCGCGACGAGAGATTCCATTCCCTTGAGTGTGTATATGCAAGGGGGGGAGGGAATAAACGCATCAGGAGAAATTTTCTCTGTGTGTGGTGTTTGTGTTGGTATGTGTGGGTGTGAGAAGATAATGAGACGTGGGGGCAGAGGGTGTGTCACCGCGTGAGGTCCGATGGGTCGAGGTGAGGCCCTTCGTTCAGTTCCGTCCTGCGCCACATTGGTCGGCCCGTGACACATTTAGGAAGACCCATGGATGACTAGTCGTACAAGACAAAGATAGCAAAATTGTGAAGGACTCTGTGTCCACTGACAAAGCCGGCTAGGATTTGTAACCCTAGGTTCTCGGACTAAGGTAACCCCTTTATCTCTGATATTACTATTCATCCAACCTAAAATTTTAAGGGGCATCCTACAGAATGCTCTGCTAGAATCATACTCGTCGATTAGGAAGAGAGGTGTGAGACAATGCGTGAGAGACAGGCCTAAAGATAATGTGCGTACATGAGACACGTAGGCAGGTCCATGTATATAGAAAGGGTCGATGGGGATTGTGCGTGTGTATGTTTGCGAGAGGAAGAGTGCTTGTGATAAAGGTTAGTGAAAACAGTTGTAAATGGTTACGAGAGGGAGGGAGGGTAATATCTAGAGCATGTGTGCGAGAAAGACACCTCGGGATAGAGTGTGTGAGCATGTGTGAGAGACCACCGATGGAGAGTGAAACTACACATAAAAGACTGCTGTACACATTGATTAAAGATATAAATTGTATCCAAATATTAGGATGGGATCATGATATTTGCAATCCGCGTAAGGAGCAGTCATTGATCCATCAGACATCTAGATTCTATCGAATTTGAGCATGTCTATGTTATTATTCGACACAATTGATCCACATAGTTAGTATTTTGAACTCCAGACAATGCATCGCTTTAGCAATCGAAGATAAACGTGAGTATAGTTCATGTTGTGTGTGTAAAGCACATTATACATACGAAAGTTACACAATGAACATTATAAATAGCTACCTATGAACTAGCATACATTTGAATTCAACTTAAGGTGGTTTAAAAAAATCAAATTCAACATGAAGTCCATTCAATTATTTGAATTTGATATCATGGCATTTGTAAACCATACCTAAATTATGGGGGCACCAATCTTTGCTCTAATTTTGTACATAATAGCATATGTAGTCGTGTACAAAATAGATTCAAATTTAGCTCCTCCATTCCAAAATAATCGTAGTTATAGGAGTTTCAAGTGTCAAAATTTCAAAAAGAAGCTGATAATTTAATGAGGTTTTCAAACATACAAGGTCAAATATAACATTGTCTATTTAGGTCAATCCTCATAGTTTAAGAGTACTCTAAACGTGAATGCTTGTGTTTCAAAATTTCAAACGAAGCGCCAAAAGAGCATCTACTCGCCCAAAACCGTGTGAGACCAATGTTTGGTAGTACAAGGAAATTACTTTTCTAATAACTCCGACCCGTGAAACCTACCGGCCCAATGTCCAAAGGTCTAAACCGGGGTAGGTTTGTAGCTTCATCTAGACGCCACGCAACCGCCTCCGAAAAACATTCATACACAATGGCCGCCTAAGCACACATGCGCGCGGCCGAAATCGCTCCTGCCCACTATTTGGGACACCTGGGATTACTATCCTACCCCTGACCCGCAGTAGGTCCGAAATTTATGAGGGGGGCAAAGTTTTTACTTTCCCCAAATTTCAAACAAGCGCGTCCCATCTTCTGTTCAAAAAAAGCCAAAAACAAGCGCGTCCTAGACCGAAACATGGTCCCCCACTCTTCCGATTCCCCATTGGTACTTCGTGGGCGCCAAATCTACCTCTCCACCAGCCGCGAAACCCCGGTGTCCTCCGTCCGCCACCCCATCCCACCCATCAACCGCCGCCCTCCTCCATCATGCCGGAGTCGATACCCCGACGTCGGCGTCCACTGCAACCTCAACCGCAACGCCCTCCACAGCTAGTAGTTGAAGTCGAGGCCGAGCAGTCCGTACCCGAGCCAGTTCAACCACGCCGTCCTGCGCCTCACCGCCGCCGCTCCAACTTCACCACCGTCCACCGCACCGGAGTTGTTCCTGCTACGCCATCCTTCGCCACCTCGGATCTGCTTCCCCTCCGCCGATATACGGCCATGGCAACACAATCAACAATTTGGCCATGGGTTTGTCCAAGGAACAACGGCTCTCCAAAACATCGGTTCCCCGGGAAAAGCAAGAAGATCGCTGCGACATATCGACACCACACTGGCAACCGATACGGGTACTCCTCTTCCCTTATTCGTGCAAATCTTACGTGTCTGCTTGCACGGTATTCATCCCACAGAAGACACTAGTTGACCGCTTCTTCTTCATACTAGATGTTCCTAGTAACTCGCAATGCACAAGGTTTCTCCTCATATACTATTTCACCTTAGCTAGAGGTCCGGCGTCCCCTGAATTTCAATTTCCGTCCAGTTGATTCCCAATTAACGGAAGCATTCCCCAGCGTAACAGGCGCTAGTACGCCTATTATGCCCGGGAAGCAGCACCTTGGTGTTTATCTTAGGGGCGTGTGCGGCCTAGATCCACTAGCGCCCGATCTGGAGACTGGAGGTCGGCCGGGATTAAAGGGATGGCCTGGGGGTGCTGCCAAGCACGGCGGTGGTGTGAGGTCGAGGGGAGGGCGGGGCGGTGGAGGCAGGGGTCTGGGCCGGTGGTCGCTGGCGGTTCGAGAAAGATCGTCAACAGTGACTGGCGGGAGGTAGACGAAGGCCATCTACCCGTTCCTTATAGATCAGATGGTTCATTAAAAAATCGACTCACCTATTTATTTTCAGTCGACTGTTATCTTAGATATGACCACATGTGGTGGTGTGCTGGAGGAGTACCTGCATTTCCTGTGCTCATATATTACAAAATCATACGGAGTGGAATCTAATTTGTTTGCCATGCAATGTTGTAGAGCTATCATATGTCTCCTATCATTTATTTTTCAGCCACCTACTATCTACTACTTTTACAGTGCACTAGTTCTGCACACACTTCTCCCATACTCTCACTATTGTGTTTTTATGCAAGGATATTTCAGAGTCTGCCGAAAGAGAAGCAGCAAAGAAAAGAGAGAAGTCGCGCCAGCTTTCTTCGCGAGTATGCATGACACGTTACAGCGCTATAAAGGGTGCAGTGTCAGCAGATGGAGACGGTAAACGTAGCTCTGGAGTTGATGACCTCGCTCGCAATGAACCACCATCCCAGGTGCTTGCTTTAACTTCGTAATGTCATATATGGTTGCATGTTCCATATGGTGTCTAGCTTGTATTCAAAAGACCGAAGTCGGTCTAATAAGGAAAGATATTTTTTTACATGAACCACCATCCCGTGAGACAAATAGCTAGTCAGGGCACTGGCCGAGCCAGTGACAAGCCCAACAAAGATAGGCACCACCTGGAAGCCAACTAAAAAGCTGTGATGGTGGCGAAGCAGCCCGCTTCCCACCAGGCTCTCAGGTCCTAGATGATCATGCTCACCACTCCAGCCGGATGTCTAGCTTGTATTGCTTCCAATTTGGTTAAATTGCATCTGCTTAGCTTACACATTATACCTTTGAATATGACATGCCTTTCTGTTTTTGGTACATACTAGTACATCTGTGTATTAACCATGTTCTTACATTAAACTAATGTTCTTGTGTATCCCTCATCAATCACTTATGACGAGGCAGGCAGGCAAGGGGACTACTCATTTAAAGAATGCAGCGTCAGCCTCCCGACATGATTCTCAAGAAACAGAAATGCTAGATGAAGATAGTGAACATAGCTCTGTAGTTGATTACAGCATTTCCCCTACACTAGCATTGCAGGTGCTTGCTCTAACTTGGCAGCGTGATATGTGGTTGCATGTTGCATACGGTGTCTAGATTGTAATTCTCCAATCTGGTTAAACTGCATGTGTGCTAGTATGCTTAGCTTATACATTATACCTGTTAATGTGACATGCCTTCCTATATTTAGTACATAGTACATCTATCTATTAAGCATGTCCTTACATAAAACTATTGTTTTTTGTATCCCGCATCAATCAATATGACGAGACACCTTTAGTATATGTAGTGCGATATTAGTTGCATCTTTCATATGATTTATAGCATGCGCTGCTTCTAATTTGTTGAAATTCCATTTATGATGGGACACTTTTAACTTGGCAGAGTCATATTGGTTGCATCTTTCATGTGGTGTCTAGCTTGCATTGCTTCTTATTTGCTGGAATGGTTTCTGCTTAGTTTACACAAACAGTTGTGAACATGCCATGCCGTCCTGTTTTTCGTACATATTCCATGCTGGTATCATGTGTTTGCCTTACATCAAAGTAGTGATTGTCAGTATCATGCATGAATGAGTTCCGAAGAGAGAATTTTATTGCTTTTTCTTGTCGGTTTTACTTGACAATTCAAAATCAATAAAGCGGAAGGAAGTTAGTGTTGGAAATATGCCCTAGAGGCAATAATAAAAGTATTATTATTATATTTCCTTGTTCATGATAATTGTCTTTTATTCATGCTATAACTGTATTATCCGGAAATCGTAATACACGTGTGAATATATAGACCACAATATGTCCCTAGTGAGCCTCTAGTTGACTAGCTCGTTGTGATCAACGGATAGTCATGGTTTCCTGACTATGGACATTGGATGTCGTTGATAACGGGATCACATCATTAGGAGAATGATGTGATGGACAAGACCCAATCCTAAGCATAGCACAAAGATCGTGTAGTTCGTTTGCTAGAGCTTTGCCAATGTCAAGTATCTCTTCCTTTGACCATGAGATCGTGTAACTCCTGGATACCGTAGGAGTGCTTTGGGTGTATCAAACGTCACAACGTAACTGGGTGACTATAAAGGTGCACTACGGGTATCTCCGAAAGTATCTATTGTTTTATGCGGATCGAGACTGGGATTTGTCACTCCGTGTAAACGGAGAGGTATCTCTGGGCCCACTCGGTAGGACATCATCATATGCGCAATGTGACCAAGGAGTTGATCACGGGATGATGTGTTACGGAACGAGTAAAGTGACTTGCCGATAACGAGATTGAACAAGGTATTGGATACCGACGATCGAATCTCGGGCAAGTAAAATACCGCTAGACAAAGGGAATTGTATACGGGATTGATTAAGTCCTTGACATCGTGGTTCATCCGATGAGATCATCGTGGAACATGTGGGAGCCAACATGGGTATCCAGATCCCGCTGTTGGTTATTGACTGGAGAACGTCTCGGTCATGTCTGCATGTCTCCCGAACCCGTAGGGTCTACACACTTAAGGTTCGATGACGCTAGGGTTATAAAGGAAGCTTGTATGTGGTTACCGAATGTTGTTCAGAGTCCCGGATGAGATCCCGGACATCACGAGGAGTTCCGGAATGGTCCGGAGGTAAAGATTTATATATAGGAAGTCCTGTTTCGGCAATCGGGACAAGTTTCGGGGTCATCGGTATTGTACCGGGACCACCGGAAGGGTCCCGGGGGCCCACCGGGTGGGGACACCTGCCCCGGGGGGCCACATGGGCTGTAGGGGGTGCGCCTTGGCCTACATGGGCCAAGGGCACCAGCCCCAAGAGGCCCATGCGCAAGGAAACTTGGAGAGGGAAGAGTCCTAAAGGGGGAAGGCACCTCCGAGGTGCCTTGGGGAGGATGGACTCCTCCCCATCCTTAGCCGCACCCCTTCCTTGGAGGAGGGGGCAAGGCTGCGCCCTCCCCCTCTCCCTTGGCCCTATATATAGTGGGGAAAAGGAGGAGCAATCATACCTAAGGCCTTTGGTTGCCTCCCTCTCCCTCCCGTGACACATCTCCTCTCCCGTAGGTGCTCGGCGAAGCCCTGCAGGGATTGCCACGCTCCTCCACCACCACCACGCCGTTGTGCTGCTGTTGGATGGAGTCTTCCTCAACCTCTCCCTCTCTCCTTGCTGGATCAAGGCGTGGGAGACGTCACCGGGCTGTACGTGTGTTGAACGCGGAGGTGCCGTCCGTTCGGCACTAGGATCATCGGTGATCTGAATCACGACGAGTACGACTCCATCAATCCCGTTCTCTTGAACGCTTCCGCTTAGCGATCTACAAGGGTATGTAGATGCACTCTCTTTCTACTCGTTGCTGGTCTCTCCATAGATAGATCTTGGTGACACGTAGGAAAATTTTGAATTTCTGCTACGTTCCCCAACAGTGGCATCATGAGCTAGGTCTATTGCGTAGTTTCTTTGCACGAGTAGAACACAAAGTAGTTGTGGGCGTTGATGTTGTTCAATATGCTTACCGTTACTAGTCCAATCTTGTTTCGACGGTATTGTGGGATGAAGCGGCCCGGACCGACCTTACACGTACTCTTACGTGAGACAGGTTCCACCGATTGACATGCACTTGGTGCATAAGGTGGCTAGCGGGTGCCAGTCTCTCCCACTTTAGTCGGAACGGATTCGATGAAAAGGGTCCTTATGAAGGGTAAATAGCAATTGGCATATCACGTTGTGGTTTTGCGTAGGTAAGAAACGTTCTTGCTAGAAACCCATAGCAGCCACGTAAAACATGCAACAACAATTAGAGGACGTCTAACTTGTTTTTGCAGGGTATGCTATGTGATGTGATATGGCCAAAAGGATGTGATGAATGATATATGTGATGTATGAGATTGATCATGTTGTTGTAATAGGATTCACGACTTGCATGTCGATGAGTATGACAACCGGCAGGAGCCATAGGAGTTGTCTTTATTTTTTGTATGACCTGCGTGTCATTGAAGAACGCCATGTAAACTACTTTACTTTATTGCTAAACGCGTTAGTCATAGAAGTAGAAGTAGTCGTTGGCGTGACAACTTCATGAAGACACGATGATGGAGATCATGATGATGGAGATCATGGTGTCAAGCCGGTGACAAGATGATCATGGAGCCCCGAAGATGAAGATCAAAGGAGCTATATGATATTGGCCATATCATGTCACTACTCTATTTGATTGCATGTGATGTTTATCATGTTTATCTTGTTTACTTAGGACGACGGTAGTAAATAAGATGATCCCTTACAAAATTTCAAGAAGTGTTCTCCCCTAACTGTGCACCGTTGCTACAGTTCGTCGCTTCTAAGCACCACGTGATGATCGGGTGTGATGGATTCTTACGTTCACATACAACGGGTGTAAGACAGTTTTACACAGCGAAAACACTTAGGGTTAACTTGACGAGCCTAGCATGTGCAGACATGGCCTCGGAACACGGAGACCGAAAGGTCGAGCATGAGTCGTATAGTAGATACGATCAACATGAAGATGTTCACCGACGTTAACTAGTCCGTCTCACATGATGATCGGACACGGCCTAGTTGACTCGGATCATGTGATCACTTAGATGACCAGAGGGATGTCTATCTGAGTGGGAGTTCATAAGATGAACTTAATTATCCTGAACATAGTCAAAAGACCTTTTGCAAATTATGTCGTAGTTCACGCTATAGTTCTACTGTTTTAGTTATGTTCCTAGAGGAAATATAGTTGAAAGTTGATAGTAGCGATTATGCGATCAGTAGAAAGCTTATGTCCTTAATGCACCGCTCAGTGTGCTGAACCCCAACGTCGTTTGTCGATGTTGCGAACATCGGACATACACGTTTTGATAACTACGTGATAGTTCAGTTAAATGGTTTAAGTAGAGGCACCAAAGACGTTTTCGAAACGTCGCGGAACATATGAGATGTTTCGAGGGCTGAAATTAGGATTTCAGGCTCGTGCCCACGTCAAGAGGTTTGAGACCTCCGACGATTTTCTTAGCCTGCAAACTAAGGAGAGAAGCTCAATTGTTGAGCTTGTGCTCAGATTGTCTGAGTACAACAATCACTTGAATCAAGTGGGAGTTGATCTTCCAGATGAAATAGTGATAGTTTCTCCGAAGTCATTACCACCAAGCTGCTAGAGCTCTGTGATGAACTATAACATATCAGGGATAGATATGATGATCCTTGAAATATTCGCGTTGTTTGACACCGCGAAAGTAGAAATCAAGAAGGAGCATCAATTGTTGATGGTTGATGAAACCACTAGTTTCAAGAAGGGCAAGGGAAAGAAGGGATACTTCATGAAACGGCAAATCAGCTGCTGCACCAATGAAGAAACCCGAGGCTGAACCCAAACCCGAGACTAAGTGCTTCTGTAATAAGGGGAACAACCACTGGAGCAGGATTACCCTAGATACTTGGTAGATGAGAAGGCTGGCAAGGTCGATAGAAGTATATTGGATATACATTATGTTAATGTGTACTTTACTAGTACTCCTAGTAGCACCAGGGTATTAGATACCGGTTCAGCTGCTAAGTGTTAGTAACTCGAAATAAAAGCTACGGAATAAAACGGAGACTGGCTAAAGGTGAGCTGACGATATGTGTTGGAAGTGTTTCCAAGTTTGATGTGATCTAACATCGCACGCTCCCTCTACCATCAAGATTAGTATTAAACCTGAATAAGTGCTCTTGCACCTAAAGGAATGGTTTATTGAATCTTGATCGTAGGGATACACATTTTCATGCCAAAAGATATAAGATAGTAATGATAGTACCACTTACTTGTGGCACTGCCATGTAAGTCATAATGGTATAAAACGCATGAAGAAGCTCCATGTTGATGGATCTTTGGACTCACTCATTTTTGAAAAGTTTGAGACATGCGAACCATGTCTATTGGTATATATGCATGAAGAAACTCCATGCAAATGGACCGTTTGAACTCACTTGATTTTGAATCACTTGAGATATGCAAATCATACCACATGGGCAAGATGACTGAAAAGCCTCGGTTTCAGTAAGATGGAACAAGATAGCAACTTGTTGGAAGTAACACATTTTGATGTGTGCAGTCCAATGAGTGCTGAGGCATGCAGTGAATATCGTTATGTTCTTACTTCACAGATGATTCGAGTAGATTTTGAGAATATTTACTTGATGAAACACAAATCTGAATTATTGAATGGTTCAAGTAATTTCAGAGTGAAGTAGAAGATCATTGTGACAAGAGGATAAAATGTCTATGATACGATCATAGAGATGAATATCTGAGTTACGAGTTTTGGCACACAATTAAGACATTGTGGAAATTGTTTCATAATTAATACCGCCTGGAACACCATAGTGTGATGGTGTGTCCGAACATCATAGTTGCACCCTATTGGATATGGTGCGTACCATGATGTCTCTTATCGAATTACCACTATCGTTCATGGATTAGGCATTAGAGACAACCACATTCACTTTAAATAGGGCACCACGTAATTCCGATGAGATGACACCGTATGAATTATGGTTTAGAGAAACCTAAGTTGTCGTTTCTTAAAAGTTTGGGGCTGCGACGCTTATATGAAAAAGTTTCAGGTTGATAAGCTCGAACCCAAAGCGGATAAAATGCATCTTCATAGGAAACCCAAAACAGTTGGGTATACCTCCTAATTCAGATCCGAAAGCAATATGGATTGTTTCTAGAATCGGGTCCTTTCTCGAGGAAAAGTTTCTCTCGAAAGAATTGAGTGGGAGGATGGTGGAGACTTGATGAGGTTATTGAACCGTCTCTTCAACTAGTGTGTGACAGGGCACAGGGAGTTGTTCCTGTGGCACCTACACCAATTGAAGTGGAAGCTTATGATATTGATCATGAAACTTCGGATCAAGTCACTACCAAACCTCGTGGGATGACAAGGATGCTTACTACTTCAGAGTGGTACGTAATCCTGTCTTGGAAGTCATGTTGCTAGACAACAATGAACCTATGAGCTATGGAGAAGCGATGGTGGGCCCGGATTCCGATAAATGGCTTGAGGCCATAAAATCCGAGAACGGATCCATGGACTTTGGTGGACTTGCCCGATGATCGGCAAGCCATTAAGATAAATGGAATTTAAGAATAAGACGGACGTGGATAGTAATGTCACCGTCCATGAAGCTCGACTTGTGGCGAAAAGTTTTTCACAAGTTCAAGGAGTTGACTACGATGAGATTTTTTCATCCGTAGCGATGCTTAAAGTCCGTCGGATTCATATTAGCATTAGCTGTATTTATGAAATCTGGCAGATGGATATCAAAACGAGTTTCCTTACCAGTTTTCGTGAGGAAAGGTTGTATGTAATACAATCAGAAAGTTTTTTGTCGATCCTAAGGATGCTAAAAGGTATGCTAGCTCCAGCGATCCTTCTAAGGACTGGAGTGAGCATCTCGGAGTTGGAATGTATGCTTTGATGATGATCAAAGATTTTGGGTTTGTACAAAGTTTATGAGAAACTTGTATTTCCAAAGAAGTGAGTGGGAGCACTATAGAATTTCTGATGAGTATATGTTGTTGACATATTGTTGATCAGAAATGACGTAGAATTTCTGGAAAGCATATAGGGTTATTTTGAAAGTGTTTTTCAATGGAAAGCCTGGATTAAGCTGCTTGAGCATTGAGCATCAAGATCTATAAGGATAGATCAAAACGCTTAATGGTACTTTCAAATGAGAACATACCTTGACATGATCTTGAAGGTGTTCAAGATGGATCAGTCAAAGAAGAAGTTCTTGCCTGAGTTGTAAGGTACGAAGTTAAGACTTAAAGCTCGACCACGGCAGAATAGAGAGAAAGGACGAAGGTCGTCCCCTATGCTTAAGACGTAGGCTCTTCAGTATGCTATGCTGTGTACCGCACCTGAAGTGTGCCTTGCCATGAGTCAGTCAAGGGGTACAAGAGTGATCCAAGAATGGCTCACAGGACAGCGGTCAAAGTTATCCTTAGTAACTAGTGGACTAAGGAATTTTCTCGATTATGGAGGTGGTAAAAGAGTTCGTCGTAAAGGTTACGACGATGCAAGCTTGACACCTATCCGGATAGCTCTGAGTAGAGAGACCGGATACATATAATGGAGCAATAATTTAGAATAGCTCCAAGTAGATCAGTTGTTTGGAATAGCTCCAAATAGAGCGTGGTAGCTGCATCTAGGAGATGACATAGAGATTTGTAAAGCACACACGGATCTGAAAGGTTCAGACCCGTTGACTAAAACCTCTCTCACAAGCAACATGATCAAACATAAAACTCATTGAGTGTTAATCACATAGTGATGTGAACTAGACTACTGACTCTAGTAAACTCTTGGGTATTAGTCACATGGTGATGTGACCTGTGAGTGTTAATCACATGGCGATGTGAACTAGATTATTGACTCTAGTGCAAGTGGGAGACTGTTGGAAATATGCCCTAGAGGCAATAATAAAAGTATTATTATTATATTTCCTTGTTCATGATAATTGTCTTTTATTCATGCTATAACTGTATTATCCGGAAATCGTAATACACGTGTGAATATATAGACCACAATATGTCCCTAGTGAGCCTCTAGTTGACTAGCTCGTTGTGATCAACGGATAGTCATGGTTTCCTGACTATGGACATTGGATGTCGTTGATAACGGGATCACATCATTAGGAGAATGATGTGATGGACAAGACCCAATCCTAAGCATAGCACAAAGATCATGTAGTTCGTTTGCTAGAGCTTTGCCAATGTCAAGTATCTCTTCCTTTGAACATGAGATCGTGTAACTCCTGGATACCGTAGGAGTGCTTTGGGTGTATCAAACGTCACAACGTAACTGGGTGACTATAAAGGTGCACTACGGGTATCTCCGAAAGTATCTATTGTTTTATGCGGATCGAGACTGGGATTTGTCACTCCGTGTAAACGGAGAGGTATCTCTGGGCCCACTCGGTAGGACATCATCATATGCGCAATGTGACCAAGGATTTGATCACGGGATGATGTGTTACGGAACGAGTAAAGTGACTTGCCGATAACGAGATTGAACAAGGTATTGGATACCGACGATCGAATCTCGGGCAAGTAAAATACCGCTAGACAAAGGGAATTGTATACGGGATTGATTAAATCCTTGACATCGTGGTTCATCCGATGAGATCATCGTGGAACATGTGGGAGCCAACATGGGTATCCAGATCCCGCTGTTGGTTATTGACTGGAGAACGTCTCGGTCATGTCTGCATGTCTCCCGAACCCGTAGGGTCTACACACTTAAGGTTCGATGACGCTAGGGTTATAAAGGAAGCTTGCATGTGGTTACCGAATGTTTTTCGGAGTCCCGGATGAGATCCCGGACGTCACGAGGAGTTCCGGAATGGTCCGGAGGTAAAGATTTATATATAGGAAGTCCTGTTTCGGCAATCGGGACAAGTTTCGGGGTCATCGGTATTGTACCGGGACCACCGGAAGGGTCCCGGGGGCCCACCGGGTGGGGCCACCTGCCCCGGGGGGCCACATGGGCTGTAGGGGGTGCGCCTTGGCTTACATGGGCCAAGGGCACCAGCCCCAAGAGGCCCATGCGCAAGGAAACTTGGAGAGGGAAGAGTCCTAAAGGGGGAAGGCACCTCCGAGGTGCCTTGGGGAGGATGGACTCCTCCCCATCCTTAGCCGCACCCCTTCCTTGGAGGAGGGGGCAAGGCTGCGCCCTCCCCCTCTCCCTTGGCCCTATATATAGTGGGGAAAAGGAGGAGCAATCATACCTAAGGCCTTTGGTTGCCTCCCTCTCCCTCCCGTGACACATCTCCTCTCCCGTAGGTGCTCGGCGAAGCCCTGCAGGGATTGCCACGCTCCTCCACCACCACCACGCCGTTGTGCTGCTGTTGGATGGAGTCTTCCTCAACCTCTCCCTCTCTCCTTGCTGGATCAAGGCGTGGGAGACGTCACCGGGCTGTACGTGTGTTGAACGCGGAGGTGCCGTCCGTTCGGCACTAGGATCATCGGTGATCTGAATCACGACGAGTACGACTCCATCAATCCCGTTCTCTTGAACGCTTCCGCTTAGCGATCTACAAGGGTATGTAGATGCACTCTCTTTCTACTCGTTGCTGGTCTCTCCATAGATAGATCTTGGTGACACGTAGGAAAATTTTGAATTTCTGCTACGTTCCCCAACAGTTAGCAAGGCAGCGGATAAAGGTGCTCCTTCCAAATGGAGGGCCTCTACAGTTTCTACTCCTCCACACCCCCAAGATGATTTCCATGACAACACATGCATAGACACTCAACAAAGCCGTGTTTATGATGAGCATGTCTCCCCTAGTGCAGCATCACCGGTGCTCCCTCTAACTTGGCACTGTTATATGTGGTTGCATGTTATGTGTGATGTCTAGCTTGTATTGCTTCTAATTTTGTTGAATTCCATCTGCTTACTTTACACATTATACTTGAATAAGACACGAGTTCCTGTTTCTAGAACATACAATATCTGTCTATCACACCATGTTCTTACATCAAATTACTACTGTTGTGTAACCTGCAACAATCACTTATCATAAGACACGTTTGACTTCGGAGTGTGATATAGGTTACATCTCACATTCTTTTCTAGCTTGTACTACTAATTTGTTGAAATGGCACTTATGACGAGACAGTTTTAACTTGGTAGAGTGATATTCGTTGCATCTTTCATATGGTTTCTAGCTTTCATTGCTTCTAATTTGTTGAAATGCCTTCTCCTTAGTTTACACATCATAAGATGTGAATATGCAATTGCACTAATGACGAGAGACCTCTAACATGGTAGTGTGATGTTGTTTGCATCTTGCATATGATTTATTTCTTGTACTGCTTCACATTTGTTTAAACGCCATTTATGATGAGACACTGTTAACTTGGCAGAGCGATATTTGTAGCATCTTTCATATGGTGTCTACCCTCCATTCCATTGCTTCTAATTTGGTGAAATGTCTTCTTCTTAGTTTACACATCATAGTTCTGGTTATCTCTTCCGTCCTGTTTTTCATACATATTACATCCTCCTATCATGTGGTTGTCTAATATCAAAGTTCAGTTCATCTGCATCACGCATCAATTTGTTCTGAAGAACTAAATTGTTATTCGTTTTTCTTGTCGGCTTGACTTAACATGGCACAAAGAAAGAGGAAGAAATACAGAATGGCAGGGAATGAGAAGCGGATGAATCCTGCAGATTCTGCTGGTACTGATGGTGCAATAGAAGGTCAAAGTCCAGCGGAAAATTCTACAAACACACCATCCCATGCTACACGAGCTGCAAAAAAGCCAAACAGAAACAAATAGCTGCCACCAAACAAGCAGAGACAACCCTAGTTCTTGCAACACCTACCATAGTACTACCAGCTGCACGACTTACTCGTGCGTCAACTAAGCTAGCAACACGTTCCCAAGCTCCCTTGCCACCTGACACTACTTCCCAAGAACTCTTGACACAAGACGAGTTGGCAATGTCAGATGAACCTTGTGAGCTTCAACTGCAAGAAGGTAGTTGCTGGAGTCAAGTTACAGTTGCATGCTTCTTTATATGTAGTCTCACAGTTTGATGTACACTAACACTTCCTATGTTCGTTGTTGGACTAGCACCTAGGCGCAAGAGGAAACAAACATCAGGGATATTGCTCGATAGGTTAACTAAATCTAGAGGAGGAAGAATGGAGATCCATTTTGAGGCAGGTTTAAAAAGGCCACGTGATGCTACAGAGTCAGCCAAGTTAGTATTAGAGGCAGCGGCTGTCGTTAGGTGTCATGTACGTATCCTCCCAACATGGATTCAGTACAGGAATGACAAAGACGAAACCCAGTTCAACACCTTCCTCGACCATTTATCTGTAAGTATGATTATGTATGGAACCTAGTAATATCGTCTTGCTCTGTCCCATACTTTCTAGGTTGCTGATAATGAGACTCCCATAATTTTCAACAGATGAGGTTCAAGTTGGATAGCCAAGATGATGCAACCAGACAAGCTTGCACCCATGTTTTCAAGTCTGCTCTACGACAGTATCGATATAACTTGAGGAAAACTCACTTTGAAGGCAAGGCTAACAGTGAACTTTCCCAAACATCTCCAGTGGAAAATATATGGGATGAAGACTGGAGGGGCCTTGTTAAACACTGGTCTGATCCGAAGTATCAGGTACATTATATATATGTGATCAGATCACATGTTGAAGTCCTATTTACGCATGTGCCACACACATCTATCTTCTTATAGGTGAACTGTTCAAAGAACAAGGCCAACCGTACTAAAGTGAAATTCCAACAGACGACAGGATCTCGTAGCTATATTGCACACTACGAGGCTCTTGTAATTAGCTGCTGTTTCACTCTTTTCGCTGTACCATATTATCAGATCTATATTGACTTGTTCGAAATGCAGAGGAAAGCCCGCAAGGACCAAAAAGTACCTAAACCAAATGCTGTGGAAATCTTCAAGGACTGTCACACCAACAAGAAGAAGGGCATGACTACAGCAGTCAAAGCCGCTGTTGTAAGTCCTTAATCCTCATGCCTTTTAACTACTACTTACTCTGACTTGTGCCTTGAACTACATGGTTTGCAGCCAATGTCTATTACTCTTTTCAATTTTATACACAATTGTCTTAGCGTATCATTGCACCTTACAAGGTTTAAAACAGAGGAGTCATGTTCCTTTGATCTTGACCCGTAATCTAGTTCCGTGCTGGACTTGCCCACACAACGTTACAATTGCCTGTTTGTCTGTTCTCAGTTGTTTTGTGATATGAATGATGTCATACTATGCTTATCGTATTATAAACTTCGTCTCTTTATCCTTAGCCCTCAATACAATGTGAAGAAATAGACAATACATTAGCGATGGTACATGGTCATATGTTTGGAACCTGGTTTTATTATGTACTTTGCAATAAAATACAACTAATATTTTACATGGGTTCACCAGAATAAGTTCTGTATATAGACCAAAGCTATTTTGTTTGGTTTTGCTGCCTCCTTAATATCTTCTGTTCTGGTACTACTAATGTAAAACCTCAACTTTTCAGCGAGCTATGGAAAAAATGGTGGAACCGCCACCTTCTGAAGGTGGCGAGGCAACTATAACCGCAATGTCAGCTCTTGCTGCAGTGGGTCAGTACCTGTCCACTAACAGTGCCAAAAGCACGTTCCTGCGTAATACTGGGTTGGTTGTTAAGGCAATATTGTCCAAACTGCCTCATGATCAAGATATGCAAGCTCAAAGCAATGTTGTATCTGCGCTCCAGACACAAGTCCATTCCCTAACAGAGACCCTTTGTGAAACAAGGAGAGACATTGTTCGATGTCGTCAAGATATGCATGGTTTTGAAACCAGACTATCAAACATTTGATATGTTGTTCAGGAGCCTAGGGGAAATGAAGGCGAGGGTTATGGTGCTCCATCAAACAATACAACATGAAAACGTAACAGTCAAGTCAAATGAACTGAGCTTCTGAACTTCTGGTGGTGCATTTATCTGCTAGACTGTTAAGTTTTATGCCAACCTTCCTTTTGTTATATAGTTGTAATTTGTTTTGGTGCGATACAAAATTTATTCTTAACGTGCAGCCACCGGCTGAAGAAAACAGCAAGCCATTTTTGTATAGTGTAGGGTGTTCCCTATATTTGCACTGGTGGCAATCTTTGATGCCGAGTGGATGTAATTTGTGCAGTCGCCTTAATAGCCTAGCGTTAGTTTCAGCCTTATTTATTTCCTAGTCTTCTTTTTCCCTGGTTTGCTAGTGGTCGCAACTACCATGGGCCATATACGGGCCGTAGGATCCATGGGTCTCCTACGGGCCGTCGATAAATGGGCCTCCAACAGGGCCGTAGAATCGGTCGGCCTCGGGCCGTCAGATAAATGGGTCTACATGGGCCGTAAACGGGCGTAATTGGTATCGGCCCAACACGGTAACGGGCCGTTAACAGGCCGTAGGACAGCAAAGGCTTAATTATGTCACAGCCATAACGGGTCGTTAATGGGCCACAATATAGGACGGACTGGAAACGGTGCAACAGGTTAACGAGCCAGAAACGGGCCGACTCTTGCCATGGGCCGAATTTGGCCCATTAGGGTAATAGGCCAGTAACGGGCTGATTCTTGCCATGGGCCGAATTTGGCCCATTAGGGGAATAGGCCAGAAACGGGCCGACTCTTGCCATGGGCCGAATTTGGCCCATTAGGGTAACAGGCCATTAACGGGCCGACTCTTGCCATGGGCCGAATTTGGCCCATTAGGGGAATAGGCCAGTAACGGACCCGAAGTAATCGAGGGCCGAAAAGGAGCCCAAGAACGTATGGGCCGTCAATAGGCCGAAAGCTAACATGGGCTGGAAATGACCCATGTAAATCACGGGCCGTTAACGGGTACAAAGAAAATTACTTTTCATTATGGGCTAGAGTCACCGTGGGCTTGTAAAGGGCCGAAAGATACGAAGGCCTCATATGGGCCAAAAGACGTCGTGGGCCATACATGGGCCAAAAGTGAAATGGGCTGGTGTTATATTCGACGGCCCACATGACGTTGTTGGGCCGATTTCCTTCAGGGCCTAACAGGCCGTGAGTTAACGGGTCGTAAAATGGGCTATTTGCGAAGAGACCGTTAACAGGCTTTTCATGGGCCAGCCCATTAACTTTTGACCAAGTCAAACGGGCCGGCTTTGTAAGCTAAATGGGCCAGTGGTGGGCCGTGGCACGTGTCGACATATCATAGGCGCCTATCTGATCCACTGACGAGTTGACACGTGTTTCGTCCGGCCAATAAGAATTTTACACGTGGAAATTTCCCATTGGTCGGGGCTGTTAACGGGTTATCGGATCCAAAACCCGACCCGATAGCTTAACGGCGTTCCGTTATGGTGGATGCCACGTGTTAGTCACCCTTGACGAAAGCACTTCTGTGATGCGCGATTTATCCTCATGGAAGTGGACACTTCCGTGATGATAATTTTGGTAATGTCATGGAACACTTCTACGACAACACAGGTATGACTATCTTGATTCTGTCATAAATTTGTCATGGATGTACATGCATGACAAAAAATGCGACCTACTGTGATAAACACGTATCATCACGGAAGTGTATTTTTTTTGTAGTGATGACTGGTGACAAGAATCTATTGATGGATGCTCCCTTATCACCGTCGCATCTGAAGCATATCATCTTCGCTGACAAAGGCAAAAGTCAGGTATTGGGTCTAGGTGAGGTTGCAATCTCAAAGGATAGACACATGGACAAAGTCATGCTTGTCGAATCCTTAGGATACAACCTCATGTCTGTCTCAATGCTTTGTGATCTCGATATGGTTGTTGTCTTTGGCAAATATCGTTGTGTTGTGATCATGGAAGCTGACCATTCCAAAGTCTTCGAAGGCTTTAGGAGAGGAGACTTGTACATTGTTGATTTCTTACAGGACCTCAACCGGCCGTATGCCTACTTGCAAAAGCTTCAGAAGGCTGGCTATGGCATCGACAACTTGGTCATGCTGGCATGCAGAATTTGCACACGCTCGCAAAGAAGAAGCATGTCATTAGCATTGAGATTGTCAGATTCCTCCAGGATCACTTATGCGGAGCCTATGAAGCTGGAAAGATGACCAAGGCCAAGCATCCAGCAAAGACTATCATGACTACCACTCGGCCATTTGAATTGCTTCACATGGATCTCTTTGGTCCTAATCATTATTCTGCAATTTTAAATGATGCAACTCAATATGGCTTTGTTATTGTTGATGATTATTCTCGTTACACATGGGTACACATTGTTACTTACAAACATGAAGTGCAGGAAGTCTCCAAACAATTTTCCTCGAGGGCTTCAACCAACTTTGGTGTGAAGATCAAGCACATCATAAGTGACAATGGAACTGAGTTCAAGAATTCCGGTCTTGATGGCTATCTTGATGAACTTGGTATTACTCATGAGTAATCTGCTCCTTATACTCCTCAGCAGAATGGCGTCGTTGTTGGAAATATGCCCTAGAGGTAATAATAAAATCGTTATTATTATATTTCCTTGTTCATGATAATTGTCAATTGTTCATGCTATAATATTAACTGGAAACCATAATACATGTGTGAATACATAGACCACAACATGTCCCTAGTGAGCCTCTAGTTGACTAGCTCGTTGATCAATAGATGGTTATGGTTTCCTGACCATGGACATAGGATGTCATTGATAACGGGATCACATCATTAGGAGAATGATGTGATGGACAAGACCCAATCCTAAGCATAGCACAAGATCGTATAGTTCATTTGCTAAGAGCTTTTCTAATGTCAAGTATCATTTCCTTAGACCATGAGATTGTGCAACTCTCGAATACCGTAGGAATGCTTTGGGTGTAACAAACGTCACAACATAACTGGGTGGCTATAAACGTGCACTACAGGTATCTCCAAAAGTGTCTGTTGGGTTGGCATGAATCGAGACTGAGATTTGTCACTCCGTATGACGGAGAGGTATCTCTGGGCCCACTCGGTAATGCATCATCATAATGAGCTCAATGTGACTAAGTAGTTAGTCACGGGATCATGCATTATGGAACAAGTAAAGTGACTTGCCAGTAACGAGATTGAACGAGGTATTGGGATACCGACGATTGAATCTCGGGTAAGTAACGTACCGATTGACAAAGGGAATTGTATACGGGATTGCTTGAATCCTCGACATTGTGGTTCATCCGATGAGATCATCGTGGAACATGTGGGAGCCAGGTACAGGTATGCAGGTCCCGCTGTTGGTTATTGGCCGGAGAGATGTCTCGGTCATGTCTGCATGGTTCCCGAACCCGTAGGGTCTACACACTTAAGGTTTGGTGACACTAGAGTTGTTATGGGAAATAGTATGTGGTTACCGAAGGTTGTTCGGAGTCCCGGATGATATCCCGGACATGACGAGGAGCTCCGGAATGGTCCAGAGGTGAAGATCGGTATATTGGATGAAGGGTATTGGAGTCCAGAATTGTTCCGAGGGTACCAGGTGATGACCAGCGTGTCCGAAAGGGGTTTCGGAGGCCCCGACAAGTGTTGGGCGGCCTTATGGGCCAAGGGGAGGGGGCACATCAGCCCACTAAGGGGCTGAGCGCCCTTCCCACCCCATCTCACGTAACCTGGAGAGGTAGGGGCGCCACCCCTAGGGCAGCCTCCCCTCCCGGCTTGGGGGGCAAGTTTCCTAGGGGGTGGGGGCGCCCAAACCCATATAGGGTTTCCCCTGGCCATCGCCCCCTCCTCTAAATCCATCTAGAGGGGCTGGCCCCCTCTCCCCTTCCCCCTATATATAGTGAGGGGGTGGGAGGGCAGCCACACCCTTCCCCTGGCGCAGCCCCTCCCTCCTCCAACACCTCCTCTTCCTCCGTAGTGCTTGGCGAAGCCCTGCCGGAGAACCATGAGCTCCATCACCACCACGTCGTCGTGCTGTCGAAGTTCTCCCTCAACTTCCCCTCTCCCCTCGCTGGATCAAGAAGGAGGAGACGTCCCCGGGCTGTACGTGTGTTGAACACGGAGGCGCCGTTGTTCGGTGCTTAGATCGGAATCAACCGCGATCTGAATCGCTACGAGTACGACTCCTTCATCCGCGTTCTTGCAACGCTTCCGTATCGTGATCTTCAAGGGTATGAAGATGCACTCCCCTCTCTCTCGTTGCTAGTCACTCCATAGATTGATCTTGGTGATGCATAGAAAATTTTGAATTTCTGCTACGTTCCCCAACAGTGGCATCATGAGCTAGGTTTATGCGTAGTTTCTACGCACGAGTAGAATACAAGTTGTTGTGGGCGTCGATTTTGTCAATTTACTTGCCACTACTAGTATTATCTTGATTCGGCGGCATCGTGGGATGAAGCGGCCCGGACTGACCTTACACGTACGCTTACGTGAGACAGGTTCCACCGTCTGACATGCACTAGTTGCATAAGGTGGCTAGCGGGTGTCTGTCTCTCCCACTTTAATCGGATCAGATTCGATGAAAAGGGTCCTTATGAAGGGTAAATAGCAATTGGCATATCACGTTGTGGTTTTGGCGTAGGTAAGAAACGTTCTTGCTAGAAACCTATAGTAGCCACGTAAAAAACTTGCAACAACAATTAGAGGACGTCTAACTTATTTTTGCAGCATATGTCGTGTGATGTGATATGGCCAAAGGATGTGATGAATGAAATATATGTGATGTATGAGATTGATCATGTTCTTGTAATAGGAATCACGACTTGCATGTCGATGAGTATGACAACCGGCAAGAGCCATAGGAGCTGTCTTAATTTATTGTATGACCTGCGTGTCATTGAATAATGCCATGTAATTACTTTACGTTATTTCTAAACCGTTAGCCATAGTAGTAGAGGTAATAGTTGGCAAGACAACTTCATGAAGACACGATGATGGAGATCATGATGATGGAGATCATGGTGTCATGCCGGTGACGATGATGATCATGGCGTCCCGAAGATGGAGATCAAAAGGAGCAAAATGATATTGGCCATATCATGTCACTATTTGATTGCATGAGATGTTTATCATGTTATTGCATCTTATTTGCTTAGAACGACGGTAGCATAAATAAGATGATCCCTCATAAAATTTCAAGAAAGTGTTCCCCCTAACTGTGCACCGTTGTGAAGGTTAGTTGTTTCGAAGCACCACATGATGATCGGTTGTGATAGATTCTAACGTTCGCATACAACGGGTGTAAGCCAGATTTACACATGCAAAACACTTAGGTTGACTTGACGAGCCTAGCATGTACAGACATGGCCTCGGAACACAAGAGACCGAAAGGTCGAACATGAGTCGTATAGCAGATGCGATCAACATGAAAATGTTCACCGATGATGACTAGTCCGTCTCACGTGATGATCGGACATGGCCTAGTTGACTCGGATCATGTATCACTTAGATGACCAGAGGGATGTCTATCTAAGTGGGAGTTCATTAATAATAAGATGAACTTAATTATCATGAACATAGTCAAAAGGTCTTTCCAAATTATGTCATAGCTCACGCTTTGGTTCTACTGTTTTAGATATGTTCCTAGAGAAAATGTAGTTGAGAGTTGACAGTAGCAATTATGCGGACTGGGTCCGTAAACTGAGGATTATCCTCATTAATGCGCAGAAGGATTATGTCCTTAATGCACCACTCGGTGTGCTGAACCTCGAGCGTCGTTTGTGGATGTTGTGAACATCTGACATACACGTTTTGATGACTACGTGATAGTTCAGTGCATAATGTTAAATGATTTAGAATTGAGGCACCGAAGACATTTTTGAAACGTCGCAGAACATATGAGATGTTCCAAGAGCTGAAATTAGGATTTCAGGCTCGTGCCCACGTTAAGAGGTATGAGACCTCCGACATGTTTCTTAACCTGCAAACTAAGGGAGAAAAGCTCAATCATTGAGCATGTGCTCAGATTGTCTGAGTACTACAATCACTTGAATCAAGTGGGAGTTAATCTTCCAGATGAGATAGTGATGGTTCTCCATAGTCACTGCCACCAAGCTATTAGAGCTTCGTGATGAACTATAACATATCAGAGATAGACATGATGATCCTTGAGCAATTCGCGATGTTTGACACCGCGAAAGTAGAAATCGAGTAGGAGCATCAATTGTTGATGATTAGTAAAACAACTAGTTTCAAGAAGGGCAAGGGCAAGAAGGGATACTTCACGAAACGGCAAATCAGTTGCTGCTCTAGTTAATGCAACTGTCTCTAATGCATAACCCCAAAACAATAGTGGTAAATCGGTAAGATGCATCATAGATTGCACCATATCCAATAAAGTGCGGTTACGACGTTCGGACACACTATAATGGTGTGGTGTTCCAAGTGGCGTGAACTGTGAAACTATTCCACATTGTTTTATATGAAGGCCAAACTCGTAACTCAAATATTCTCCTCCATGATCAGATCGTAGAAACTTGATTTTCTTGTTACGATGCTTTTCCACTTCACTCTGAAATTCTTTGAACTTTTCAAATGTTTCAGACTTGTGTTTCATTAAGTAGATATACTCATATCTGTTCAAATCATCTTGTGAAGGTCAGAAAATAACGATACTCGCCACGAGCATCAACACTCATTGGATCGCATAAATCGGTATGTATTATTTCCAACAAGTCAGTAGCTCATTCCATTGTTCCGGAGAACGGAGTTTTAGTCATCTTGCCCATAAGGCACGGTTTGCAAGCATCAAATGATTCATAACCAAGTGATTCCAAAAATCCATCTTTATGGAGTTTCTTCATGCGCTTTACACCGATATGACCCAAACGGCAGTGCCACAAATAAGTTGCACTATCATTATCAACTCTGCATCTTTTGGCTTCAACATTATGAATATGTGTATCACCATGATCAAGATTCAATAAACCATCAACATTGGGTGTATGACCATAGAAGGTTTTATTCATGTAAACGGAATAACAATTTATTCTCTGTCTTAGATGAATAATCGTATCACAATAAACATGATCTAATCATATTTATGCTCAATGTAAACACCAAATAACATTTATTTAGGTTCAACACTAATCTCAAAAATATAGGGAGTGTACAATGATGATCATATCAATCTTGGAATCACTTCCAACACACATCGTTACTTCACCCTCAACTAGTCTCTGTTTATTCTGTAACTCCTGTTTCGAGTTACTAATCTTAGCAACCGAACAAGTATCAAATACTCAGGGGCTACTATAAACACTAGTAAGGTACACATCAATAACCTGTATATCAAATATACCATTGTTCACTTTGCCATCCTTCTTATCCACCAAATATTCAGGGCATTTCCGCTTCCAGTGACCATTTCCTTTGCAGTAGAAGCACTTAGTTTCAGGCTTTGGTCCAGCTTTGGGCTTCTTTACGGGACTGACAACTTGCTTGCCATTCTACTTGAAGTTCCCTTTCTTTTCGTTTGCCCTTTTCATGAAACTAGTGGTCGTATCAATCATCAACACTTGATGCTCTTTCTTGTTTTCTACCTTCGTCGATTTCAGCATCACGAAGAGCTCGAGAATCATTTTTGTCATCCCTTGCATTATAGTTCATCACGAAGTTCCACTAACTTGGTGATGGTGACTAGAGAACTCTGCCAATCACTATCTTATCTGGAAGATTAACTCCCACTTGATTCAAGCGCTTGTAGTACTCAGACAATCTAAGCACTTGCTCACTATTTGAGCAATTCTCCTCCATCTTTTCGCCGAAGTATTTGTCAGAGGTCTCATACCTCTTGACACGGGCATGAGTCTGAAATACCAATTTCATCTCATGGAACATCTCATATGTTCCATGACGTTTCAAAAACGTTTTTGTAGTCCCGGTTCTAAGCCATAAAGCATGGTGCACACAACTATCAAGTAGTCATCATATTGAGCTAGCCAAACATTCATAACATCTGCATCTGCTCCTGCAATAGGTCTGTCACCTAGCGGTGCATCAAGGACATAATTCTTCTGTGCAGCAATGAGGATAAACCTCAGATCAAGGACCAAGTCCGCATCAATGCTACTAACATTTTTCAACATAGTTTTTCTCTAGGAACATATAAAAAACATAGAGAAGCTATAACGCGAGCTATTGATCTACAACATAATTTGCAAAATACTACCAGGACTAAGTTCATGATAAATTAAAGTTCAATTAATCATATTACTTAAGAACTCCCACTTAGATAGACATCTCTCTAATCATCTAAGTGATCACATGATCCAAATCAACTAAACCATAACCGATCATCACGTGAAATGGAGTAGTTTTCAATGGTGAACATCACTATGTTGATCATATCTACTATATGATTCATGCTCGACCTTTCGGTCTCAGTGTTCCGAGGCCATATCTGCATATGCTAGGCTCGTCAAGTTTAACCTGAGTATTGTGCGTGTGCAAAACTGGCTTGCACCCGTTGTAGATGGACGTAGAGCTTATCACACCTGATCATCACGTGGTGTCTAGGCACGATGAACTTTGGCAACGGTGCATACTCAGGGAGAACACTTTTATCTTATAATGATACTGTCAATCAAAGCAAGATAAGATGCATAAAGGATAAACATCACATGCAATCAATATAAGTGATATGATATGGCCATCATCATCTTGTGCTTGTGATCTCCATCTTTGAAGCACCGTCATGATCACCATTGTCACCGGCACGACACCTTGATCTCCATCATCGCATTGTTGTCGTTTCGCCACCTATTGCTTCTACGACTATTGCTACCACTTAGTGATAAAGTAAAGAAATTACAGGGCGATTGCATTGCATACAATAAAGCGACAACCATATGGCTCCTGCCAGTTGTCGATAACTCGGTTACAAAACATGATCATATCATACAATAAAATATAGCATCACGTCTTGACCATATCACATCACAACATGCCCTGCAAAAACAAGTTAGACGTCCTCTACTTTGTTGTTGCAAGTTTTACGTGGCTGCTACGGGCTGAGCAAGAACCGTTCTTACCTACGCATCAAAACCACAACGATAGTTCATCAAGTTAATGTTGTTTTAACCTTCTCAAGGACCGGGCGTAGCCACACTCGGTTCAACTAAAGTTGGAGAAACTGACACCCGCAAGCCACCTATGTGCAAAGCACGTTGGTAGAACCAGTCTCGCGTAAGCGTACGCGTAATGTCGGTCCGGGCCGCTTCATCCAACAATACCGCAGAACCAAAGTATGACATGCTGGTAAGCAGTATGACTTGTATCGCCCACAACTCACTTGTGTTCTACTCGTGCATATAACATCAACGCATAAAACCTAGGCTCGGATGCCACTGTTGGGGAATGTAGTAATTTCCAAAATTTCCTACGCACACTCAAGATCATGGTGATGCATAGCAACGAGAGGGGAGAGTGTCGTCTACGTACCCTCATAGAGTGAAAGCGGAAGCGTTAGCACAACGCGGTTGATGTAGTCGTACGTCTTAACGGCCTGACCGATCAAGCACCGAACGCACGACACCTCTGAGTTCTTGCACACGTTCAGCTCGATGATGTCCCTCGAAATCTGATCCAGCCGAGTGTCGAGGGAGAGTTCCGTTAGCATGACGGCGTGGTGACGATGATGATGTTCTACCGACGCAGGGCGAACCACTACGATATTATCGAGGTGGATTATGGTGGAGGGGGGCACCGCACACGGCTAAGAGATCAATGCTCAATTGTTCTGCCTAGAGGTGCCCCCCTGCCACCGTATATAAAGGTTCAAGGGGAAGGGGGCGGCCAGCCAGGAGGAGGGCGCGCCAAGGGGAGTCCTACTCCCACCGGGAGCAGGACTCCCTCCTTTCCTTGTCCAAGTAGGAGAGGGGGAAGGAAGGGAGAGAGGGGAGGAAGGAAAGGGGGGCGCCGTCCCCCCTCCTTGTCCAATTCAGACTAGAGGGGGAGGGGGCGCGTGGCCTGCCCTGGCCACCCCTCCTCTTCTCCACTTTGGGCCCAAGTGGCCCATTAACCCCCGGGGGGTTCCGGTAAACCCCCGGTACTCCGGTATATATCTGATAACCCCCGAAACTTATTCCGGTGTCCGAATATAGTCGTCTAATATACCAATCTTTATGTCTCGACCATTTCGAGACTCCTCGTTATGTCCGTGATTATATCCGGGACTCCGAACTACCTTCGGTACATCAAAACATATAAACTCATAATATAACTGTGATCTAACTTTAAGCGTGCGGACCCTACGAGTTCGAGACCAATGTAGACATGACCGAAACACGTTTCTGGTCAATAACCAATAGCGGAACCTGGATGCTCATATTGGCTCCCACATATTCTACGAAGATCTTTATCGGTCAAACCGCATAACAACATACGTTGTTCCCTTTGTCATCGGTATGTTACTTGCCCAAGATTCGATCGTCGGTATCTCAATACCTAGTTCAATCTCGTTACTGGCAAGTCTCTTTACTCGTTATGTAATACATCATCTTGGAACTAACTCATTAGTCACATTGCTTGCAAGGCTTATAGTGATGTGTATTACCGAGAGGGCCCAGAGATACCTCTCTGACAATCAGAGTGACAAATCCTAATCTTGAAATATGCCAACCCAAAAGTACCTTCGGAGACACCTGTAGATCACCTTTATAATCACCCAGTTACATTGTGACGTTTGGTGGTACACAAAGTGTTCCTCCGGTAAACGGGAGTTGCATAATCTCATAGTCATAGGAACACGTATAAGTCATGAAGAAAGCAGTAGCAACATACTAAACGATCAAGTGCTAAGCTAACGGAATGGGTCAAGTCAATCACATCATTCTCTCAGTGATGTGATCCCGTTAATCAAATGACAACTCTTTTGTCCATGGCTAGGAAACATAACCATCTTTGATAAACGAGCTAGTCAAGTAGAGGCATACTAGTGACGCTTAGTTTGTCTATGTATTCACACATGTATCATGTTTCCGGTTAATACAATTCTAGCATGAATAATAAACATTTATCATGAAATAAGGAAATAAATAATAACTTTATTATTGCCTCTAGGGCATATTTCCTTCAATGTGAAACTCATTAGTCCCGGTTTGTAATTGAACCGGCACTAATGTGACTATTAGTGCCGGTTCCAACGGCTAGGCGGGCGACGCTCATTAGTACTAGTTCGTTCCACGAACCAGTACTAAAGAGGTGGTGGCCTTTAGTACGGGTTGGTGGCTCCAACCTGTACTAAAGACCCCCCCTTTAGTATGGTTTCGTGCCACCAACCGGTACTAAAGGGGTGCGCTACCACCCACAGTGCACAATGTTTAGTCCCACCTTGCTAGTTGAGAGGAGCTCTCACCAGTTTATAAGCCCCACCACGGCTACCATGTCGAGCTCCTCTCTAAGCAGGCCTTTGTGGGCCTAGTGCAAGTCTTCCGCCCTGTGGGCCCTACCGGGTCGTACGGGCCTACATCCTGGCCCAACTAGAGGTTTGGTTTCTAGTCGTATGCAGGCCGTGTCGGCTCAGTAGGTGGGTTGTTTTTGTTTTATTTCAAAATAAAAAATAAAAAAATCCTTTAGACCACGGCACGCCTCGTGCCACGTGGTGGCCCTTTAGTCCCACACTTTAGTGCCGGTTGCAGCAACCGGCACTAAAGGCCCCTACGAACCGGTAATATAGCTCCGTTTTCTACTAGTGGCAGAAAACTCTATAAGGACGGGTTCAAACAAGATTGAGCATCGGACGGTTAACTCATGGGAAGAAGCATAAATATCTCTCGAATTGAAACTTAATAAGATATTGAGAGCAAAGTAAGAAGGTACCATGAGAAGTTTCAAACGGATAGGCAATCGTTCGATGTCAGAAACAACGGGCGGAAGGGGTCCAGAGTAACAAGATTGAGTATTGTGTCTGTTACCAGAATAGATCACTAGGAAGGTGGCCCGTGATGACATATGAGGCCACACATGAGGAATAACTTTGGAAACTGGGGGTGTACAGGAGAGTCAGGTTTTGATCCTGTGGAGTTGTGGGTTATGGGCCCACCATGTGGGTGGAAGGTAGAAAGGGCGATGACATCTTGCACGATCATGTAAGCAAGTCAAGTCAGAGGATAGCCTGTCAGTTATGTCGGCAACAACATCGGTACCAAGGGCAAGGGACGAAGAGAACCATTTCCTGCTCATTGAACGAGGCGGACCAATAGGCAAAGTTCTCGTCCATCGGTGGTTACAGGAATGTTATCAACAATAGTAACAGGGTTACACCAGACATGATGGTACACCGAGGTGTTTACATAAGCAGGTAAATATTACTGCTTATATCATATAGGTCACAAGAAAGGTTAACCAAAACAATGTACAGGAAAAGGTGTTTATCAGATTAACAGAACAATGGAAAGGAAAATGTGTTTAAACATATATTTTAGGGGTATATCCTTCCCAAGGATAAGCAGGGCATGATATCCATGATAGGATAGAAACTCGAAAACCATTTAGGTAAGGGGAGAGGAATTCCATGACATTAGCCATACAACGGTGTTTGGATAGTGGACAAAGAAAATTTAGCATTGTGCCTCAAATGTTTTTATTGAAAAATCAGAGTACCACAGACATGCTTCGAGATAGCATTGACATGGTCTTCAAGCAAAGGACGGATTTTGGATACACAAAGGATCCATCAGGAACAACTTATAAAATAAGTCTTACAATTTCCTCATGGAAGAATCGCTAACCTTGCTAAAAGGGAAACTATAACAATAGGTCCTCCGGCCAGGTGTGCTAGGCATGACATCATCTTACCGGGTCATATAAAGATCAATATTATAACTCTTGGATATATGTTCCAACTATCATATCTGACCGAGATTCAGATCTGATTGGTGTCAGGATACCTCAAATTCATGATGCCTGAGAAGAAAGGTGCAACACAAATTGTTGAGAGGACATTGTAAGATTCTTGGGAATTGAACTATGGAAGCGAGTTCGAAACAAGAGTTCATCATTAAATCAAGGAGAGGCGAGGAGGTGGCTGATTGACTGAGTGACAAATCATTGAGATTTTCAAAAGATGGATGTCCAAACTTATGCAAACAAGGAGATAACATTTGCCAGATCAAATGCCATAATGAGGTATGCTCGAGGAAAACATACACAATTAAACATTGGTCGAAAGGTGCACCCAAAATATGGGCTCAGGTAGCATGATCAAAGTTAGAATGGTGATTTGATAACCAATGGTCTAAAAATGAAATGTCGACCATTAACTTCAAAGCAATAGGGTTGCTAGAAGTTTTGAAGTCGCACAGCATAGTTCAATTGTCGGTTTTCCAGTTAGAAACAACACGGGGACCAAGGAATGAACGGATATGGCAAGAAGTATCACATGTATCAAGAATTCTTAAGAGGTGGTGAAATTCTCACGACATTCTTGAAATAAAAGATGGTAATACTCAAGGTAAAGGGGAACAAATACTGGATAGCAAGGATCTCAAGGTATACACAAAACACGAACAAGTTTGTGTTGAACGGAAGGCAATAAAGTGGTCGACGATAACACAAATCATCAAGGGCAAGGATGGTATTTATCATCATGAATTCAATTGATATCCTGGAAGAGCTCAGAATGCTGATGATGATCATGACAAATTTTGTCGAGAGGCTCCACGAAGAATCAATTGAACATCGGCTACATCAAGCAACAAGACTAATGCAGAGAAACATTATTGGAACCACGGATATGACACCAACTTGGAATCAAGCTTGCTGTTCGAGGCAAAACGATAAGACAAGGAAGATCGACGTAAGCTTAGCTCATCGCCAGCAATTGTGCTCTGGGAAGAAGGACCAAGTAGCATAGTTAAAAGTTTGCACGATAATGATATAGCTGATAATGCTAGGAATGACTTGAAGGATTATTAAACTCATAAGAAACAAAAATTACTTAGAGTTACTGAATTGGAGTACAGAATCAATTCACTTGTCGGTGTTCTCGAGTGACTAACAACCCATAACCTGGGGGAAATCTAAGATCGGTGAAAAGCAATACTAGATTAAGACTCGCGGGAAGCAACACAGTCCTCGAGATACCAGAGGGTAATACTCGAGGAAGATCAAAATAGAGGTTGCGGAGATGTATCGATCAACAGAAGACAAGTGCTTTAACTTGTCTAAGAAATGGAATCAAGGAGAAAATGTGATCAGAACCACAATTGCAAAGGATCAATACACAGATACCAGATGATATCATAACAAGGAAATAGTTATTATTACAAGAAGCTTCTATGATAGGATCTACATCGTGTCCATGGGCATGAACACAAAGTTCAAGGTCGACTCCCACTTCTCCAATGCATAACCTTTCATTCACTTCTCATTTTTCAAAGAAGTTGGAATGTTTAAATTTTATCTAGCAAAACACCAGAAGAGTGTGACTCGTGATAGCTCTCGAGTTTACCCGAATCTGGGAAGGCATAGGTTCAACCCTTAGGGGCATCTTGGGAACATATACCACAAGCTTCAGTAGTAAATAACACAAGCTTGATAGTAGAGCATGGGTGGCAAAAAGGAGAGGATACAATTTACCGAAGGCATTATGTATCAGGGAAAGAACTTCTCAAGGTTTTTGTATACGAAGGAAACTGTCGGATGATATTTCAACAAAGGATCCTACGGTCCATAGTGAAGCTGGTGTGAGTATTGGCACACAACTAGAGAAAGAAACAATGCGAAGGCATTGGATTATAGAAGCAACTGACTAATTCAAAGCTCACATGTAAAGGAATTATGATTTCTAAATCAAAGGATCAGAAGCAAACGCTCTGATTAAGGACGGATAAGTTGAGTAAGCTTAGGGGTAAAATCGACAACAATTTGATTGGTCGAGATCCAGCTCATGTTTAAAATGATGACTAAGTCAAAAGGATGAATTCTAGGATCTGGTTGAGGATTGCGAGCATTCGCAACATATTGAATCAATGGACTCAAAATGATAGTGTCAAAGGCTACCAATAAGATTACTATACTTATGGGATTAACCATCATGCAAGCAAGCAAGAATTTCAAGAGCAATAAGCTGCTAAGGATTTTCGGAAGATCAAACGTTATTTCGAAGAACTGAGTGAAACACATAAACAATTGGGGATGGGCGGATACTCGATAAGTGCGAGGAATTATCCATAGGGGTGCTCATGTGGGTAATGAACTGCAAGGCAGTAGGCACAAAGTATTCTCAGAACAATAGGGATAATTTTCGGGGTATCTTGTAATAACAAGATCAATGGGATTGGAAGGGCAAGTGTATGTAGTTATCCATAATGATATAATGGTGGTAGGGAATTTGGAAAGGCGGTGGGAACAAGTGTCTCGAGAGAACATTGAAGATTATCTTCGGAATCTTCTGGTGCACCAAGTAATCATCTGGAGTAAGGGCTCTGTTGGGGATATAACTATTTGTGTAAGTCGCCCAGGAGGGGCCGGGTTACGCAAAGAAGATTTAAGCCCAAGACCAAGCATGAAGACGGCGGTTCAATAGGGGGCTTAAGCCCACAGGCGACTTAAGGCCCGTTGTAATAAACCGCCGTAATGGCATGACTTGTATCATAAGGTAGATTTAACTAGTCACCGAGCCGGACACTGTTATAAGCCGGCCGGGACTCTGTAGGCCATAGGGCGTCAGCCCGTGTATATAAGGGGACGACCTGCTGGCGGCTTAGGGCAAGAAACAACTCATCGAGAACCGGGCATAGCGTATCTCGCTCCCTCGTCATCGAAACATCAATACCAACCCAACTAGACGTAGGCCTTACCTTCACCGTAAGGGGCCGAACTAGTATAAACCCTCTCGTGTCCTTTGTCCCGATTAACCCCTTCAAGCTTCCTAGTTGCGATGGCTCCACAACTAAGTCCTTTCACGAGGACATCTGACGTGACAATTCCACGACAGTTGGCGCCCACCATGGGGCCAGCGCACGGTGGATTTGAGTTCTTGAAGGGCAACTTCAAAGGGCTCAAGGGATACGTAGTGGGCCGGATGACCAAGAGTCGTCGTGGCAAGATCTACATCGACGATGAAGGCTGGGGCCCCGACGCCGGCTCAATCGAGTATGGGTACCGGGTCCCCTTCGGAGGGATCCACGTCTTCATCGGCCAGATTGGTGAGCCGGGGCCTGAGCCGAACAACTGCACCGACCTCGCCGAGACGGCTCAGTGTGCGAAATCCGCCTGAGCTCAACCCGGCATGAAGCGTGTCTTTGTGGGCCGCGTCCACGGAGAAGAGCTTTCTGAAGGACCTGAAGATGGTGGTGAGGTGGCCGTCCACTCTGATGGAGATTCGTCCGCCGGTTCAACAGATTCTCTGTATCAAGTTCAAGATGGTGTGCTCGGGGGCTGTTCCGATGGCTTCAGTATTCCGGACCCCTGTGAGTCGCCGAATTGGGCAGGAGTTTTCATGACTGGGACTCAACCCGGTCAAAACTCTACAGCTGCTGCTGCAATTACGTCCGGGATAGGAGCGGCCGGGGCAGGAGGCCCTGTGCACCCGCCGGCTCAAGTGCTGATAGACCTCATGGACAAGCTTACGACCCTGTTAATCGCCACGGTTATCCCTGCAAATAAAGATGAGCATGACGCGGAGGTGGCATGGGTACGTGAGGAGATAGCTCAGGCCAAGGAGGCCTTGGCAGCTAAGGATACTAGACTAGCTACGGAGCGGGCGGCTCTCGACGCCCGGGCACAGCGGTTGCAATCAGAGGCTTACCAGCTCACGATGAGCTTAAACGCGTCCAATGAGGTAATGAGGAGGAGACACCAGAAGACCCAATCCCGGTTACCTCTGAATTACGACCCTCGGGTTCTTTTTGCTACACCCGGAGCCGGCCCAAGTAACCAGCCAGATGCCAATCAGTTTATGACATCCGGAGCAGGAGGACCGGCTCAACGTCGAGAGACCCACCCCCTCATGTGAGCATGGCACCACCGCGTTATGTGCCGATACCAGAGGGTCACTTTTCCAACCCCATGGAGAATTTAATCACAGCATCAGCGCGTCTGGCGGCTTTTCCAGTGGACGGTGATGATCCAACAGCGGTGGAGACCCGGAGGATCAGGGAACTTGTTCAGACGGCCCTGGCTCAGCAAGAGACCTATTCTTATAGTCGGGATAGGATTCATTCAAATCCTCCGCCTTGGTTAGCACCGCCTCGTCAGAACTGGAGTCCGAGTTACAGCAGGCACATGGAATCTGAAGCTTTGTCAAGCAATGCTCAACGCCATGACCAACATGGTGGCTATAACCCGGTGCAGGACCAAGTACGTCAGGAGAACGAGCGGGCAGCTCAACAGGCGGCACATCAGAATATTCCAGAGTATCCAACGACTTCTGTTGAGTTGGGAGTAGCCACCAGAACCGGTGGTGCTCCTTGTTTGATACCGGCTTTGCGCAACGTGCGACTGCCTAAGGACTTCAAAGGACCTCGAAAGGTGCCGAATTACACGGCCGACTTATAGCCCGGAGCATGGATTGAGAGTTATGAGATGGCCATGGAGCTGTTGGAAGTCAGTGACGCGGCAATGGGTAAATATTTCACTATGATGTTAGATGGAACGGCTTGGTCTTGGTTAAAAAGTTTACCGCCCAATTCCATTGGTTCGTGGGAGGAGTTAAAAGCCCATTTTATCCAGAACTTCAAGGACACCTGTAAGCAATCTATGTAAATCATGGACTTGACGAATTGTAAGCAGGGGGAGGGTGAATCCACCACCCATTGGGTATGCCGGGTCAAGGAGATAATTCATTCATCTGATAAGATGGATGCCGGCTCTGCAGTCCTCATGTTGGAGAAAAATTGCAGCTTTGAGCCGCCGAGGCAGAAACTAGGGCGCCTTAAACGTGACTGCAGGGATATGGGCACGCTAATGGCGGCTTTAGTCAAATATGCCGATTCTAATAGTACCAAGGATCCCGCGTCTGATGATGAGAAGACAGGGAAGGGAAAAAGGAACGGCAATGGAAAGGGTGAACAACACAACCCGGTGAATCAAAGCGGCAATAAGCGTAAGGCGGACGACAACCCGGAGCTTGTAGCCAACGGTAATACACAGGGTAACAATCAGAGACGTAAGGGTAAGTGGTCTCGATCCGGCGGGTCAGGCCCATCTCTTGAGCAGCTACTCAATGAGCCTTGCCCGAAACATGGCACCCGGGAGCACCCCACTACACACCTGTGGAAAGATTGCGTGATCATGAAGGCGTTTAAAAATTCCAATACTTTTGATGGTAGTCATGGATCTGGCGGTGGTTTAGGGGCTGGCGGTTTTCATGGCCCGGGTGGCGGTTCAAATTCCGGTTTTCAGGGATAGCCGGGTGGAAATAATCAGCAGCAATCTGGTCAGGGAGGACAACAACAGCAGTAGTCGGGTTATCAGAGTCATCCGAAGCAGTTGAGTGGTGGGCAGTACCATGTGTTTACCACTAGCTTATGCAAACGTGACCAGAAGGTTCTTAAGAGGGTCGTAAATTCGGTTGAGCCGGCAATTCCTCGTTATTTGAGATGGTCAGAGCAACCCATCATATGGAGCAGAGAGGATCACCCTCCACGAGTCGATAATCCAGGTCAGTTAGCCTTGGTGGTAGCACCCCAGGTAGGAGGATATAAGTTCACTAAGGTACTCATGGACGGAGGTAGCAGCATTAGTATCCTCTATTATGATACTTTCCAGCGCATGGGGTTGACTGAGAAGAATCTGAGAACATCCAACACTGTTTTCCATGGGGTGGTTCCAGGCAAGTTGGCTTACCCAGTTGGCAAGATTGAATTAGAGGTGGCCTTTGGAGATGAGTATGATTCCAGGGCTGAGAAATTGACGTTTGAAGTGGTCAAAATCAGGAGTCGTTATCACACTTTGTTTGGGTGACCGGCTTATGCTAAGTTCATGGCACGGCCGTGTTACGTTTACTTACAGCTCAAGATGCCGGGTTACAAGGGCACCATCACTGTGCATGGGAGTCGGAAGGTGGCCTTGGAATGAGAAGAAGGCGACGCGGCTTACGCTGAGACTGCCTGTGCCGTGGAGGAGCTTAAATTTTATCAAGACAATGTTGACCCGGCGGATATGACCTCCCTTAAGAAACTAACTACTGAGCATGACCCGGCGTTGAAGTTTAAATCGGCCGCTGAGACAAAGCTTGTTGACTTTACCCCAGGAGACGCCTCTAAGCAGTTCAGTATCAGTGCCAATTTGGATCCCAAATAGGAAAGCACGCTCATCGAGTTCATCCGTGAGAACCGGGACATCTTTGCATGGAAACCTTCTGACATGCCGGGTGTACCAAGGGAACTCGCTGAGCACACTCTCAATATTGATCCAAAGTATAAGCCGGTCAGGCAATTTCTCCGACGGTTCAACAAAGAGAGACGGAAAGCTATTGGGGAGGAGGTCGCCCGGCTCTTGGCAGTCGGGTTTATTTTTGAAGTTTTTCACCCGGAGTGGTTGGCTAACCCGGTGTTAGTGCTCAAGAAGAACGGCACTTGGCGGATATGTGTGGATTACACGGACTTAAACAAGGCTTGTCCAGCTAATCCCTTTGCTCTCCCCCGTATTGATCAAATCATTGATGCTACGGCGGGTTGTGAACGTTTGAGCTTCTTGGATGCTTACTCTGGTTATCATCAGATCAAGATGGCAATTAAGGACCAGGAGAAGACAACTTTCATCACTACGTTTAGGGCCTTCTGTTATGTATCTATGCCGTTTGGACTCAAGAGTGCCCAGGCGACTTATCAGTGATGTGTACAGAACTGTTTGCACGATCAAATTGGGCGTAATGTTCATGCTTATGTGGATGACATCATGGTGAAATCCAAAGAAAAGGAAACCTTGATATCTGACTTGAGAGAGACCTTTGACAATCTCCGGGTTTACAAGATGATGCTTAACCCGGCCAAGTGTGTGTTTGGTGTACCTGCGGGCAAGCTCTTGGGTTTTCTGGTATCAAACAGAGGCATTGAAGCTAATCCGGAGAAAATCACGGCGATTACCTCTCTGGCTAAGCCAGTGTGTATCAATGATGTTCAGCGCCTGGCGGGTCGTGTTGCCGCTTTAAGCCGGTTCATAAGCCTGTTAGGCGAGAAGGCCTTACCGCTATTACCAGATGATGAAGAAAACAGACACCTTCGTCTGGAGTGACGCTGCTAACACTGCTTTTGAAGATTTGAAGAGACAGTTGTCTGAGCCACCGGTTCTTGCGGCTCCCATTGACAGAGAGTCATTGCTGTTGTACGTGGCTGCTAACTCACGAGCGGTCAGTGTTGCCATCGTGGTGGAGCGTAAGGAAGCTGGCAAGGAGCATCCGGTTCAATGACCAGTTTATTATATCAGTGAGGTGCTCATTGAGTCTAAGCAAAGGTATCCACATTGGCAGAAACTTGTTTATGGTGTGTTCATGGCAAACCGGAAGCTGAAGCAATACTTCCAAAGTCATCCTATAACGATGGAGCGTAAGGAAGCTGGCAAGGAGCATCTGGTTCAATGACCAGTTTATTATATAAGTGAGGTGCTCGTTGAGTCTAAGCAAAGGTATCCACATTGGCAGAAACTTGTTTATTGGTGTGTTCATGGCAAACCGGAAGCTGAGGCAATACTTCCAAAGTCATCCTATAACGGTGGTAAGTTCAGCCCCTCTGGGAGACATCATTCAAAACAGGGAGGCCACAGGGCGGATCGCTAAGTGGGCTATTGAGCTTGGGCCCTATGGTTTGAAGTATATGCCCCGTACTGCTATCAAATCTCAAGTCTTGGTCGATTTTATCAATGATTGGACAGAGTTGCAGGCACCTGAGGAGAAGCCGGATAATACGTATTGGACTATTCACTTTGATGGGTCCAGGCAGTTAGAAGGCTCAGGGGCTGGCGTTGTTTTAACTTCCCCTCGAGGTGACAAATTTCGTTATGTGCTCCGGCTCATGTTTCCTTGTACTAACAATGCAGCTGAATACGAGGCCTTGCTCCATGGCCTCCGGATGGACAAAGAGATGAATTTGAGCCGGGTAAGGTGGTTGGGCGACTCAGATCTCGTGGCTCAACAGGTTTCAGGCAAGTGGGATTCTAAAGATCCCCTTATGGCGGCTTACCGTCGGGAAGTAGACGCTGTGGCTGGACATTTCAAGGGTTATCAAGTGGAGCACATTGATCGAAGGAAGAATGAGGCGGATGATGCTTTAAGCCGGCTGGGATCTCAACGTAAGCCGGTGCCACCTAACACCTTTCTTGATGTTTTGCATAACCCTTCTGTCAAGGTGCCTACCGAGGAAGAACTAGCGGTGCCAGACCCGGAGGCACGGCTGGTGGCGGCTCTTCATGTCATCCCGGATTGGACCGTGCCATATTTGGCCTATATGACCCGGGGAGAGTTACCAGAGGATGAAACTTTGGCAAGACAAATTGTCAGACGATCCAAATCCATGACGATTGTTAATGGTGAGTTGCATCATTGCAGTGTGACAGGGGTGTTTCAACACTGTGTGTCACCTGGAGAGGGTCAAGAGATACTTCGTGAGATTCATGAAGGAGATTGTGGTCATCATGCCGGCTCAAAATCTCTTGTGGCCAAGGCTTTTCGTCATGGTTTCTACTGGCTCACGGCTCATGCTGATGCGGAGGATCTGGTCAGTAAATGTGACGGTTGTCAGAAGTTCTCACGACGAACTCATGTGCAGGCTCAGGAATTGAGGATGATCCCGATTACTTGGCCGTTCGCAGTCTGGGGGCTTGACATGGTTGGACCTTTCAAAAGGTCTAAGGATAAAAAGACACATCTCCTGGTGGCAGTGGATAAGTTTACAAAGTGGGTTGAGGCGGAGCCAGTCAGTAAGTGTGATGCGGCCACAGCAGTTCAATTCATGAAAAAGGTGATCTTTCGCTTTGGTTTCCCACACAGCATTATAACTGATAATGGTACTAACCTTTCCAAGGGAGCCATGGAAGAGTTCTGTCAGCGAGAACATATCCGGCTTGATGTTTCGGCCGTTCCTCATCCTCAATCCAATGGTCAAGCAGAAAGAGCTAATCAAGAGATACTGAAGGGTATTAAACCCCGGCTCTTAGTCCCCTTAAAACGGACACCGGGTTGCTGGGTAGAGGACTTACCCTCTGTACTATGGAGCATCAATACTACGCCTAACAGATCTACGGGTTATACACCTTTTTTCATGGTCTACGGAGCAGAGGCAGTTCTACCAAGTGACATCCGACACGACTCACTGTCACGCCCAATATGCGACCCTATCCAAAAGGAACTCGAAGGTCCCACCAATGATAGACCCGCATATTGAAACGCTTTTGCAAGGTGGATATCATTACATCAACATTACATAATAGATGGGGATACATACATAAGGCATACAATGCCACACGAATACAACATCACGATACATAAGAGCATCATCCAACTACGGATGAAACACAAACAGAAACTCAAACGACATCCACCCTGCTAGCCCAGGCTGCCGACCTGGAACCTATCCCCTGATCGAAGAAGCAGAAGAAGAACTCAACGCAAGCAAGCATCGCTCTCGCGTCTTGATCATCGCATAACCTGTACCTGCAATTGTTGTTGTAGTAATCTGTGAGCCACGAGGACTCAGCAATCCCATTACCATGGGTATCAAGACTAGCAAAGCTTAAAGGGAAAGGAAGGGGTAAAGTGGTGAGGCTGCAGCAGCGACTAAGCATATATGGTGGCTAACATACACAAATAAGAGCGAGAAGAGAGCAAAAGGAACGGTCGTGAAGCTAGCAATGATCAAGAAGTGATCCTGAACTCCTACTTACGTCAAACATAACCCAGAAACCATGTTCACTTCCCGGACTCCGCCGAGAAGAGACCATCATGGCTACACACGCGGTTGATGCATTTTAATTCGGATCTGGTGTCAAGTTATCTACAACCAGACATTAACAAATTCCCATCTACCAATAACCACAGGCACGGTTTCGAAAGATTATACCCTGCAGGGGTGTCCCAACTTAGCCCATGACAAGCTCTCACGATCAACGAAGGAATAGACCTTCTCCGAGGAAGACCCGATCAGACTCGGAATCCCGGTTTACAAGACATTTCGACAATGGTAAAACAAGACCAGCAAAGCCGCCCGATGCGCCGATAATCCCGATAGGAGCTGCACATATCTCGTTCTCAGGGCAACACCGGATAGGTTAGCCTACGAGTAAAACCAGCCCTCGAGTTGCCCCGAGGTGGCCCCGCAGTCTGCG